>NC_137497.1:40339505-40567005 GCF_041902795.1 Electrophorus electricus | reverse complement strand
CTTGTGGGAGGACCGTCTTGGGCCTAGGAGGACAGAACAGGTCTTTGCAATTAACCAAAGTAGTGTAAAGGGATGAGGAAAAGGGAAGGAGAGAGAGAGAGAGAGAGAGAGAGAGAGAGAGAGAGAGAGAGAGAGAGAGAGAGAGAGAGAGAGAGAGAGAGAGAGGAGAGAGAGAGAGAGAGAGAGAGTGGAAGAAAGAGGGAAGGAGCAGGAGAGTGTGTCTGGACAAAGAGTGGAAAATGGCCTGAGAGTAAAAGATAAAGAGGATAGAGAGAGAGAGAGAGAGAGAGAGAGAGAGAGAGAGAGAGAGAGACAGAGCCTATAGCCAGGAGAATGAGCATAGGGAGAGAAATAGCAGAATGGTCCATTTGATTGCAGTGAGCCAAGGCCAGGATTTGAGAAAGAGAGAGAAAGAGAGAGAAAGAGAGAGAGTGTGGAGGAATTCACTGTAGCCGCTCTCCCCAGCCAGAGGCTGACTGCACCACCATCTGTGTCTGCGAAGCGCCTGAAATTCATTAACGTCCTGCGTGCGAGCGCGCTGAAGACGGCACCACTGCCTCCACCCTGCGGAGACTGCACAATAGAGAGAGGGAGAGGGAGAGAGAGAGAGAGAGAGAGAGAGAGATGGAGGGAGAGAGAGAGAGAGAGAGGGGGGCTGCGTGGCACAGCTACAGTTGGGTCTTTGAGCCTGCCAGACGCTGGCTAAAGATGTGGCTTTGCGTGACACATCTGTGCAAAATCTCTGTCAGACACTTCCTGTCGGTTTTTATCACTGGCCCAAGGGAGGTCTCTCTTTATCCTCCCCTCTCTCCTTGGCTTTCTCCACCTTCTCCTCCCTGTCCCATGCTCCCCCTCTCTCAGTCGTTCTGTCCCGTCCTCTCCCTCTCTCTCTCTCTCTCTCTCTCTCTCCTCTGTTTCTCCCTCTTTTTCCTCCCCGCCCTTCCCCAACTTGTGCTCTGTAGGGATCTGAACTGCGAGGGGCCAGGAGAGCCTTGTCAAGCGTGCGCGCTCAGATAAGCCAGGGAATTAGAGGCAGGAGATCAGTCTTGGTGTCAGTGAAGAGTTTGCCGAGTGCACGGGGAAATGGGAACAGGCGCAAGGCCTCCCTCTCTCCCAATCCCGAAATGCTCCGATCCTAGCAGTAGCAGTTCTCATTAAACGGCTTGGCTGCAGTCGGGTTTGGGGTGCAATATGGGCTCAGACCTCCACTGAAATAAAGGACTTATATGATTAACTTCTATCACACAGCCCTAAGTCAGAGAAGACCAGGGATGTTCAGATGGCCCATTAATCTTTCTCTGCACCCGTCAAAACTCTGGGAAACACGTTGTGATCGATGAAGGCCAACTGTGCGGCGACAGTGTTGTGATACTGGCCTCGATCGAGCTGAAAAGCAGTAACACGTCCGAACCATTAAAGCATCCTCGATTGTTGCTCTGCTGGATTTCTGGTGGGCGGCACGGCCAGAAGGAGAAGCATGTTGTTTTATTTATGTGCGGAGGCCGAGCTCAGCAGCCAGACGCATCCGAAGTTTGGGGTGTGCAAGAGTCCGGTGCCGTCGGCCGGACGGAGGGCAAGAGACGGAGAGGACCGGATCATCTCCAAAGCTGGACGTGACCGAAGGCTGAGTGCCTTTTCCGGAACGAGGCAACCGCACTGCCTGTTTGTTTGAGGTCTCGGGAGGGAGGGTTTTGAGACTTTGTGATCTGGAAGTGTTGGAAACGACAAGAAAGGGTAAATCAGAGAGCCGACTTCATCGTCAGAATAGCGCACAGGGTGACTCGTGTCTGTCCTTTTTATGTAATCAGGCAGATGAGGTGCACCAGGCACTGCGTGCGTTTGATTACAGCCTTGCCTAATACCTCTTGGATGCCAATAATGGAAACGTCTCCATGAATACTCAGAGCACAAGACATGAATATGAACAACAGTGACACAAAGCAAATTACCGTTCATATTACACAGTGACAAATGCAGGAGCTTGAGAAGTCTGAAGGTACAAAACGTGAACATGACCAAACACTTACAGCTTTGATTCATAGATCATTTAGGTTTTCGGAATTTCATCTAGATTCTACTAATGTGCATGGATATATTTTAAATTTGGTTTTACCCTCAGGGTAAATGTGTAATTTCGAATACAAGGTTTCGGAGTATTGTTTAAGCATAATTCGTGCAAAGCAACAGACTCTTGCTGTTCAGATACGAAACACACACCATACACACTCGTGACGCCTACTGCACGTACACTGAAAGACATCACAGTCGACTCACCCTCCGCAGCCGTCAAAATGCAGACTCAATCGGTCTGTAACTGGTCTATGAAACCCATAATGATACTCTTGTGTGAAAGACAGAGGCGACAAGTATTGCGCTTCTTCTGTCCAATCCCCACTTCACCAGGCTCTGAGAGCAAATTAAATAGCTGTCTATCGATTGCTGGCCTCTAATGGGCCTTACCTCTCAAAAGCTGAAACATACAAAAAAAAAAAAACAGGCAATTTTACAGGCTGGTGTGGGATCGGGGGGCTCAGTCTGGCCCGGGGCGTGCCGCGGTTCGAGGAGGACCACCGCCGTGGCGGCATCGCTGAGGGAGGCCCTACCCTTTACTTCGTCTGTGAGGAGCAGACAGAGCTGGAAGTGAGGGGGGTAAACACGAGCCTGTCGTACAGGGGGAGGCTGGGAGATTTCCACACTTCAAACACATTGTGGGAAAGAGCAGATCAGCTTGCACCGCTTAATGGGAGATTGCCATATCGATGGATGTGTGTCTTTGGGCGATGTGTCTGTCAATTTACATCTAAAGCTGACAAGACAGCGGCGCTGCTAGGATATGCAGGAGATCTACAGTTCGTTGGCTACCTGCCTTTAAAATAATGGTTCGTGTTTAAAAAATCATTTTGCAGAGTAATACCATTTGTAAATAAACAATTTCATAAACCTTTGTAGAAAACTTGAATGAAATTGCAAGTGGGAAGTGCTTCTGGACTTATGATGGTTACATCTCCCACTACCTGCAATGTCTTGGATGATCAATTACATTTGAGGTAACCGGAAAACCTGGAAAGGTTCAAGTGGAAAACACTTTAATTTTTCGCCCAACCATTCCTTTATTCACTGGTTTTAACAAAAGACGCAAGGGTCCCATTGTTCTGCGATTCAGCAAGATAAACAACTGAAAAAGCCTGTGGCCAGTGGCCAATAGCAAAGCTGCAGGAGCTCCTGAAGTAAAACCCGAGCGATGGCGAGGTGCTGAGCTAAGGGAACACAGAAGTTGCGTCTGCGAGAAAAACCCGCGTGCCGCATCAAGGCGGTGTGGCAAACCAATGTGCCAAGGTACAGCTGTGAGGAAAACATAAACCTCCCCAGCATGCAGCCTGCTCCCCCAATCCTCTCCTCCAACTGCGCCCTGGCAGGGGCCCGTGCAGTGGGGTCTGCCCGCCTCTCTGCCTCTCTGCCTCTCTGCCTCCCTCTCATGCCCCTGGGAGTCCCTCCTAAGCAGGTGTTAGCTGGTTTCAGCTCCCTGAGCTAATTCAGTTTTGTTCTAGGCGTAAGTGCCAGGGCGCTGAATTATCCTGACAGCCGCAGGCTCGCGGGAATCAGATCTCTCCTTCCTTCCTCTTTCTGTTCTCCTCCTGTCCTCTCAGGTCAGTCTACCCTTTGATGGTTCCAACACACTCCCTGTGTGTTGTCAATGTACAATGCCTTCAGCTTTGGATCAGTGTAAGACAAATAAAACCAAAAGGAAGTTTTACTTATCAGGAAGGAGCCAAGCAGGACAGGGCACCTGCACTTACACCCAGATGGACCTCGATGGCCTGAAAGTATATACAACACTAATTGACTTTACATCTCTGTATCTTCGTGCTTTAGAAGCAGAACAACAGAAATGAGGCTCATGGTGGTGTGGTTTGAGCAATGCTTTTCTCTGACTGTGGCCTAAATACTCAGTGTCACCAGGTTGTTCCTCTGAGTGTTCCAATGCGTGGTGTCATGCCTACCGCTAAAACACAGAGCAGACTGAATTATTAATAAGTCACAAGTAGTGGGTGAAGTGGAGCTGTTAAGAAGCTAATTCCGTCGGTGCAGCGCGTATGCGCAAAAAAATCCCAACTAAACAAAAAGCGAAAATGAGATCTAAATGGCAGCACGACCATGAATACAGATTTCCTATTTTCCTCACAATTCAATTTGCTGACGTCAGGTGTTTTTTTGTGCTTTCATTTTATTTCCTGGCTGGCAGAGAAAACTTTATGTCACGGACTCATTTCATATCTTCTGTTTTTCATGAGAGCACCTCTGCCTGACCCCCATGTGCCTGACGGTCCACCGGTCCCTGTACGGCCACGACGTTGACTTTAACCTGTTTTAAAAAAAAGCTTCAAACCCAATCTCTATGACAGCCCCGTCAAATTACCTGTGCGTGCCATACCGTGGGACCCCATCCGGTGCCTTAAGGACACAGGCTTTTTCATTTTCTTTAGGGGAAATAACTGTTTAACTAGTGTATTGATTTCTGAGAGCAGGGGGGTTTGGGGTTTCTTTCCAGACAAAAATGGGGGTTAAGAACTGACAGGACTTCGGGGAGGCGGGTCTCAGGCGGGGTTCTTGGCAGCGGGTGCAGGCTGTTCCCGCTAAAGACCTGCCTATTGAACCCCTGCCGCCACTCCAGCGTATTGACTGATGTGTGCGGAGGGAAAACAGGCGGTCCACGGCGCCTGCCGAGTCTATGGCGTATTGACGGATGTGTGCGGAGGGAATTGCGCCCGGAGCGCTCCACAGACTTGGTATGCATCCGGCGTGCGCCAGCGCTTACAGGATCGGAGAAGTCAGCGTGGTGGTTGTTGTGTGATGGCAGTATGGCAACAGAGCAGGGTATTACGCTGACATATCACATAAGGGATAAACAAAAGTCACATTAAATTGGACTAAAATTAATGCCGCATGTGTGATTGTCGCACGATTTTTTTGCAGTCCGTTCACAATGAGGCCAAATAGGTTTGAAAATCTATTGTGTAAAAATCATATATTATGTATAGTATATGTCTGTGTGCAAAGCCCATAAAATCTGCTCATCACTGTGTTGGTTCCATCAAACATCAAATGAGATCAGTCAGTGCTCCATGTAAACAAAAATAATGAGTTCATTATACTAACAAAGCTACCCACTTCATATGAAAAGAACTCCTCTGTCAGGCAAGCAGCACTGAGTAAACACTTGTGAGCGCCACTCTGAGCTCATCTCCATGGCCTCTCCAGACCCAGACCTCTCTCCCGGCTGGCCAAAACATGTGCTCGTGGGCGTCGAGCAGTCCGTCTCGCGGTGGGAGCAAATGGAGCCCGGAGCGACAGGTGGACGGAGACAAGCGGTGCCGATCGAACCGGGTTCATGGGTGGAGAGAGCCACGTGCGTGTGGGTGGCTGTCCGTGCATCCACGTTTTAAGGCGGGGAGCAGACGCGGGACGGCTCCGCGTTAATGGGATCAGACATGGAAGAAAGGAGACGAATCTGCCGTTAATGTTTAATCCTCTTCTGCCCCAGGCCAATACCATCTGATAATCCTCTAGCTGCCTCTCTTCATCAACAAGGTGTCGGCAGGAAGCACCTCTGTAAATATTTAATTGGCTGCAGCGTGCCACTGTTAATTATGCGGGCTTTTCCCCCTTCCCCCCTTCCCCCCAAACACCATCCGTCCCTCCTGTTCCCGCTCCCTTCTCCTGACATCCCGTGCTTCCCGGTCCCTATCGTGCTTCCCTGCCGGCTACGCTCTTCCCTCCTTCTCTTCTTTCCTTCTGTTTTCCCAGCATTCCCTCTCATCTCCCCCTGATTTTTTTTCTCCTTTTCCCGACCCCAGCTCAAGGTTTGATCCAAGACTGCTCCCAACCGCTGCTCAGCTGCTCCGCCCCGGCAAGCTACCTTTCAAATGTTCCCCTTGTTTACGTGGTCGTCGAGGGCACCGAGCGACCGTGGCGTGTCTCCGGCTCTGCTCTAGTGGGCAACTCTGGGCCGGAAGCGGGTGCAATTACACACCTGCGTATGTAAAAGTCAAGAGGACACAAATCATGTCAAAGCGAAACATCCCATGGGCATCCGCGAGCAAATCAAGCCCCAGAGCTGGTTTTTTTCCCCCTTTTTTTTCAAGGTACAAAGCATGACAGGCCGGCTGGCAGCTCTGCCAGGATTGAGTGCGGCTGCCCGGACAGCGGTGGCCGGGGAGAGAAATCAGCCACACCACTGCTGTACTCTGAGATCCGGCTAAACGTGCTGAACACATGGAAGAGCTGTAGTATGATGGGAGTTACCCACAGCGCAGACAGAATATGATGCAATTTGAGACGACGAAGAAGGAGGAGGAGGAGGAAAGGAAGGAGGAGCAGAAAAACCGCAGCTTGTCTATGAGAGCTTTTCTCTGATTGAACTTTGCTGCCCATCACAGTATCAGCCAACACAAAGCTACAAGGTTCCATCGGTTAAGCTGCAGCTAGCGTGCGGTGTGCCTGAACGATGGCGTGTCTCTCTCTCTCTCTCTCTCTCTCTCTCTCTCTCTCTCTCTCTGGAACCTCAGCAGGCGCCCACGTTTCTCTCTCCTACCAGTCATCTCACATTCCTCGTGTCTCGCACTCTCTCATAGACACTCGCAGGCTGTCATTCATTCACTGGTATTCATCGCTTGCAGTCTTTCACACCCGTAAACAAACGCACAAACGCGCGCGCACGTGCGCTCACACGCACTCGCGCGCAGACACGCACTTGCACACACGTTTGCTGTTTTATAAATGGTGAAGGTTAGGGCCCATACAGCATGAGTTCCTCCAGCTGTGTTCACACCCAGTCTGTGATCCTTAGCAGAACTGGGCTCAGTCTGACAGCATACTGTGATGCACTGATTCCTACAGCAGAGTCCCTCACACACACCTGTCTAAAAGCATCACACACACACGGATTCGCTCACACACCCATCTGAACCTGTGCAAAAGCATCACCCGCACAGATTCCCTCACACACTCACCAATTACAATTAAACACATCCTAGTTTCCTTACACAGAACTCCAGTAACTCCCGCCCCACTCACTGAAGTCCAGTAGCTCTTCACTCTGTTACACACAGAGACATGTGGTTTTCTTCCACATCTGCTCTTGCCCATTCAGAAACCAAAGGGCAAGCAGTTACAGGGCTCACACTCACACAGCATCCCACAGATATTAAAACTCCCAGCAAACCCCTATACCACACCGCACAATCCCTATATCACAGCACAACCCCGATACCATAGCACGAGCCCTAGACAACACAACACAGCACTAGACCTAACAGCACAACTCCTAGACAACACAACACAGCACTAGACCTAACAGCACAACCCCAAGCCAACACAGCACAACTCTAGTCAACACAGGATAACACTAGTCACAGTAGTGGTTCAAGAGTCTCTTGTGGTCCTAGGCAAAAATTCCCTTGGCCCCCTTAGGGAATTCCTGTCTCATACTGTCATTGCAATACTTTGCACATTGCCTTTGCTATACTTTGAAGTGTGTCAGGCCTTGCGGCCCCCCATTGGCCTGAGGCCACAAGCCAGTGTGTCAGGCCTCGGGGGCCTCCCACTAGCCTGGGGCCCCAAGCAGTTGCCTGCCTTGTCTGGTGGCAAGATCCACCTCTAACTAGACCTCACGGTATTACACTAGAACACTCAGCACAACCCTAGTCAACACAGCACAATCCTAGATAACACAGCACAACCCTAGTCAACACAGCACAACCCTAGTCAACACAGCACAACCCTAGATAACACAGCACAACCCTAGATAACACAGCACAACCCTAGTCAACACAGAACAACCCTAGTCAACACAGCACAACCCTAGTCAACACAGCACAACCCTAGATAACACAGAACAACCCTAGTCAACACAGCACAACCCTAGATAACACAGCACAACCCTAGATAACACAGAACAACCCTAGTCAACACAGCACAACCCTAGATAACACAGAACAACCCTAGTCAACACAGCACAACCCTAGATAACACAGCACAACCCTAGATAACACAGAACAACCCTAGTCAACACAGCACAACCCTAGATGACACAGAACAACCCTAGTCAACACAGCACAACCCTAGACAACACAGCACAACCCTAGACAACACAGCACAACCCTAGATAACACAGCACAACCCTAGATAACACAGAACAACCCTAGTCAACACAGCACAACCCTAGATAACACAGAACAACCCTAGATAACACAGAACAACCCTAGACAACACAGAACAACCCTAGATAACACAGCACAACCCTAGACAACACAGCACAACCCTAGACAACACATCACAACCCTAGTCAACACAGAACAACCCTAGTCAACACAGCACAACCCTAGACAACACAGCACAACCCTAGACAACACATCACAACCCTAGATAACACACAACAACCCTAGACAACACAGCACAACCCTAGATAACACAGAACAACCCTAGTCAACACAGCACAACCCTAGATAACACAGAACAACCCTAGTCAACACAGAACAACCCTAGTCAACACAGCACAACCCTAGTCAACACAGCACAACCCTAGATAACACAGAACAACCCTAGTCAACACAGCACAACCCTAGTCAACACAGCACAACCCTAGTCAACACAGCACAACCCTAGATAACACAGCACAACCCTAGATAACACAGAACAACCCTAGTCAACACAGCACAACCCTAGATAACACAGAACAACCCTAGTCAACACAGCACAATCCTAGATAACACAGAACAACCCTAGTCAACACAGCACAACCCTAGACAACACATCACAACCCTAGTCAACACAGAACAACCCTAGTCAACACAGCACAACCCTAGACAACACAGCACAACCCTAGACAACACATCACAACCCTAGATAACACACAACAACCCTAGACAACACAGCACAACCCTAGACAACACATCACAACCCTAGATAACACAGAACAACCCTAGTCAACACAGCACAACCCTAGACAAGACAACAACACCCTAGCCAACAGACCCCCCCATCCAAGACCAAATGGTGAATTAAAAAACTAGAAATGTGAAGTGAATAACATTGATTGTCTCATTACATTGACACCTGTTGAGGTGTGGGATATATTAAGCTTCAAGTGAACATACCAAAGGTGGGTCACGGAAGGATAATCAGCTACTGCAGCACAAACCACTGAAAAGGTTAATGCAGACTATGATAGAAAGGTATCAGGACACGCAGTGCACAGCGGCCAGACCGGTCAGAGAAGAAGGTACGCCAGCGGAGGCAGTGTGGTACTCTTGGCTGAGTTCTACTAGGAAAACCTTGGGTCCTGTTATTATGTGGATGTTGCTTTGACATGTACCACCTGTCTAAACATTGTTGCGGACCATGTACAGCCTTTCGTGGTAAAGGTATTCCCTAAAGGCAGTGGCCTCTTTCAGCAGGATAATGCACCCTAACACACTGCAAAAATTGTTGCGGAATGGTTTGAGGAACATGACAGAGTTCAAGGTGTTGACTTGGCCTCCAAATTCCCCAGATCTCAGTCTGGTCGAGCATCTCTGGGAAGTGGTGGAAAAACAAGCCTGCTCCACCTTCTAGCTTACAGGTCTTAAAGGATTCACTGCTACATTTTGGTTCTACACAGGACACCTTCAGTGGTCTTGTGGAATCCGTGCCTCTACAGATCACAGCTGATTGGTGGCATGAAGGGGACTTACACAGTATTAGGCAGGTGCTCTTAATGTTATGGCTGATCAGTCTATGTAAAGTTACGGCTGATCAGTCTATGTAAAGTTACGGCTGATCAGTCTATGTAAAGTTACAACTGATCGGTCTATGTAAAGTTGCGGCTGATCAGTCTATGTAAAGTGCCAGTCAAGTTCTTTTTACTGCCGCGATCTTTATATTTAATAAGTTATGTATATGTGTTTTTGTATATGCTGTTACTTATATTAGACTGAGGTAGGTGAAGGACACTAGGCACAAAAAAAAAGTACTTAACACATAAAAAGTTGGATGATGATATATTCCCACTGAACCTCTGTGTGTTATCCAGTGAGTGTTTTCATTCCCAATTGTGTGTGAGTGTGAGTGTGTGTGTGTGTGTGTGTGTGTGTGTAGGCTTGACTGACATATTACATCAAGCCAGAGAGTGAAAGAGGTAGGCAGGTATTAGAATCAGTAGTGCCAATTGAGCTGTGAAAATGAGAATTGAGTAGGGAATAGGGAATAGCCCCTCTCTGTTTTATGTTGTTCCCTGTGTTGATTTGGGGCATTAGCTTATGCAAACTTCATCTATTTAGCGCGCGCGCGCGTGTGTGTGTGTGTGTGTGTGTGTGTGTGTGTGTGTGTGTGAGCATGTGGGTGTGCATCTGTGTGTATTCCACACTCCTGGTGAGTGAATGAGTGTGCAAGAGGAAGCACTGAATTGAATTAACCTCAATACTCGCCTTCCGCTGAGGCTGCACCACGCCGGCAGAACGTGGCAGCAGAAGCTGGAAACGGCGACCGCCTGCACGGACACCTTACTGCATTGGGTACCCATACACCATTCTCACTCGCAGAGAAAGGCCTGCCATAGCCGTACGTGTGTGTAAGTGTGGGGATGTGCGGGGGCGTCATGAGGCAGTATAGGTGGGGGGGTGCACAGCACCTACCACTAATGTGATTAGAGCTCCTTGGTTGAGATGCACAGGGGCACTCTCTCTCTCCTTCCACAATCCATTAAGACATCACTCCAAGGAGAGAGAAAAGAGAGACAGAAATATCTAGACACCTTTCGTATAAAAAAAAAAAAAGAAGATGAATGAGCAAACTCAAATCGGATTCTTTTTTAGAGCATTTGAGCTGTGAAGCAAGGGGGGCGTTTGAGTTGTCTTCTTTTCTGGAGCATTTGAGCTGTGAAGCAGAGGGGGGCATTTGAGCTGTCTTCTATTCTAGAGCATTTGAGCTTTGAGGTGGAGGAGAGCATTTGAGCTGTCTTCTTTTCTGGAGCATTTGAGCTGTCTTCTATTCTAGAGCATTTGAGCTTTGAGGTGGAGGAGAGCATTTGAGCTGTCTTCTTTTCTGGAGCATTTGAGCTGTCTTCTATTCTAGAGCATTTGAGCTTTGAGGTGGAGGAGAGCATTTGAGCTGTCTTCTTTTCTGGAGCTTTTGAGTTGTGAGGTGAAGGAGACATTTTAGCGCTCTCGTTGCTGGTCACTTTGATGGGTCACACATGGCAGCTCCAAGCAGGTGGTGCTCCAGTCCCCTTAGGCTCGAATCGTGGGGCTCCGGCTCCCCTCTGACACGCTGGGATTGAAAAAGCCGAGGGGAGGTGGTCAGGTGACATGCCGCGGCTCATCCCATTTTCCTGAACCACATTCGGCTCGCTGTCGTCTCGCTGGCTTCTCACGCTCTTCAGGCGTGTCTTTACTTTTCACCTCAATTGCTTCTCTTTCTTTTTCTTTTTCTGCTCTCATAAGTCTGTGTATATTAAGCCTTGCAGGCAGAACTGCCAAATATTGGCTGTGAGATATTAGGGGCAGGAGGCGTTTATGGGTGAGTCGGGAGCAGGCACTGGAGGCGGAGCCGTGTTTGTGCCACGCTGGCATTTGGGCAGCGCCCGCGTGGCCCAGAGGGGTCTGCTTCGGGGTACCATGGCTGTGCTGATACACTTGGGACTGGCTCATCCATGGAAAGCGGGGCATTGCCCCACAGCTCTGCTGATAAGGGCTGTAAGCAGTTTGATAAAAAAAAAAATGTTAAAAAAAACCACATTGTCCATCTTCATTTCAGGATGGTGTGTGTGTGTGTGTGTGTGTGTGTGTGTGTGTGTGTGTGTGTGCGCGCGCGCGCGCGTGCATTTCTATCAACACTTGTGAATGCAGTGTTCCTTGTGCATGTGCAACAATGCGGTACATTATTTGCAGGCCAGGGCCGCGTGAGCGTGACTGGTCGTACTCCACCCGTGTGCGTGTACCCCAGCCACAGCATCCCTCGTGTGGCCATGCCTGTCCGTTCATTTCATGCTCCGGCGGCTCCGTGTGAATCCTCTTCCCCGGGCTCATTATCGGACCCCTTCGCCGAGCACACGCTCGCATGCTGCACTCCAGACATTACTCAAACATGCGGATGGCCAGGTGCCTCCAGCGAACCCCCACTCACCCACACCCCCATGTTTGTACTTCTTACATAGTCCTGGAGGGAAATGTGCCCACGCCATGGTCTGCTGCTGAAACAACCACGTTTCTGTTCCTCACCCCTCCACTCTTTTTGTTATTTCCCTTGGCAGGGACCGGCAGCATCCATGCAGCAGAGTTCGGCCACCTGCCTGACAACATTACCGTTCTGGAAGGAGAGAGTGTCATTTTGAGGTGACTGCTTGATCTTTCTCCAGTCCTCACACACACACACACACACACACACACACACACACACACACACACACACACCAGTCCATCTTACATCGGAATTATTGTGACTTTTCTGTCAAAAATGTAGTTATAGGTTTTAAAGTTTAATTTTACTCCGCTTAGTTTCCTGTTTGTCAGTTACCAGACAGAACTGATTTGGTTTTAGGCTTAACACCCAACAACTGAACTCCTGTAATGCCTGTCAGGTGCCATTCTGCCTAGCAGGCACATAACAGTATTCTAACTGTCATCATTCTGACTGTCACCCCTCATCCAAGAGCTCGCATTAGTATTCCAAACACACACACACACACACACACACACACACACACACACACATATACACAGGCGCATGCATACACACATAAACACAAACACAGAGGGAGAGAGAGTGGGGGGGAGTTTTGATTTGATATTGTAATGTGACAAAAGTCGAAGTCAACAAAAATTGGGGCACTGCTGATCTCTCAAGTTTTTCTCCCAGAGATGTGCCACTTTTTGCTCCAGTGACAGACTGGAACTCAGTACTGACATCTAGTGGAAGCATGTAAACACAAGCGCAGGCTGTGGTTGGTTATTATTGTCAAATCATAAGGCTCACCGTACAAGAATCATCAACACCAAAACACGGACGGAGAGGGCTGCAATGCAACACAATCAGATATGCGGTGACACTATTTTGTAAAAGATATTGACCCTTAACTAAAATGACAGTGGTTGGCAGTGGCCTAACGTACACGAGCGCTCACTTCCAGGTGTAAGATCGACGAGGAGGTGACCCACAAGGCCTGGCTCAACCGCTCCAACATCCTCTTCACTGGCACGGACAAGTGGTCGCTGGATTCGCGGGTGTCCCTGGTCAACAGCAACGACAGCGACTTCTCCATCCAAATCGAACGTGTGGCCGTGGCAGACGAGGGGCCGTACACGTGCAGTTTCCAGGCGCGCAACCAGCCGCGCACTGCACACGTTTACCTCATCGTCCAGGGTGATGCCCCTTTATATATTATATGCATTTGCATGTTATTACGGGAGCAGGCAGACAGGAGTTGCTATTGGGATGATGTGGGAGGGGGCACAGGAGGTGAACATCATGACTGGATATGTGCAGACAGGTGCCGAGCCGATTGTCACGTCACGGTAAGGGCAGAGTGACAGGGAGTAAATCTGAGTGGCGGAATTTATTGGTGGCCGACAGCTCTGTGATGGATGGTAGCCCCTTACTCCCTAAACATGTCAGTTATTATGTATATTGTATTTTCTGCATTGTACTTTGGTGTAACACAAGGCTGGTGTTATGAAAATGAAAAATAGTCCCTGAAACATAATTTGTCCAGCACACAGAAGTGTTTGTGTGTGTGTATGTGTGTGTGGTGCTGATGAGGTTTCTATCCCACTCCACCTCAGCAATAATTTTTTTAAGTGGTCTTAGCCGTCCTGTAGACAAGACTCTACTCAGCAAATCCATCTTTTCTGTTCTGCATGCTGGGCTGTACGGAGATGATCCTGTTTGTGTGATACTGTGCTGCCCTCAATTTTATGTCTTTATATGATATCACAGAAAAATAATTACACCCTCAAGTTACTGAGCCACTAGGAATGACCCTGCAGTGGGTCCAATTTTTTTTGCTTTATCACTAAAAGTGGCTTTTGTCTGGAGAAAAGCTGATTAGAGGAGGCAGTGGCAGGATGCCTGGCACTGCGGGTTTCTCGGCTGTCTTCATTAAAGCTCTGATGATGGGCCGTTTCAATTCGAGAGCCATCTCCTTATTTGCCTGCTGTTATGCATGAGCCTTCATGACAGGGTTTCAATACGGCCCAAGTGCTTAGACCATCGCTTCTGGAAAGGGAGGAAGGAAAGTTGGAAAGAGATGGAGAGAATGAAAGAAAGGAGGGAGAACATCGGCACTTGACTGAACGTGTTAGCATTGTTCCATTTTTTTTATTCACCAGTCCAGGGAAGCAGAGGAGGTTTCGCCCTAACTTTTCTCTCGCATGTCAACCAATTAAAAACTTTGATCTGCTCCCTTTCACAGTGCCGGCCAGGATAGTCAACATCTCTCAGGACAAGTCGGTTAATGAGGGCGACGACGTTAACTTGTTCTGCCTGGCCGTCGGGCGTCCCGAACCCACCATCACCTGGAAGGACTTCAAATGTGAGCCTGGCGCCGGAGTGTGCTGCTCGGAGGCGGGCTTCCATGGGCACCTCTTAGTCGCATCACGCCTAATTACAGCCATACCCACAACAATAACCATCCACATCTGTCAACATCATTGCTGCCACTGTCGCCAGGCCACACTAATAATCATGTTTGTCATTAAGGCGCTATTTATAACCTCCATCATCTCTGATATAAATCATATTCATTATAGGTCGTTATGATGAAGTACCTACTAAAGTCATTACCGGGTGGTGTTTTTTGTTGTTGTTGTTGTTGTTGTTGTTGTTGTTTGTTTGTTTGTTTGTTTGTTTTTGGTAAGAAATACGATTGTGTGTCAGGGTAGCCGAGTTGGAAGCAATCATTTGCAGTCATTTTTTGCGTTTGAAAGCTTGCCCTCTGGAAGCAGCTGTGGGCTGAGCTCAAGGAACATACGCAGGCACGTGGTCAGACACTCTTCCCCCAGATTGTGCAAGGGCTCAGATTTGTCTTTTTCGCATGTTTTTACGCTAAGGCAGAGATTGGAGTAAAAAAAATAACAGATGATAGGAAGTGGACCAACATGAGGAAGGAAATGAACCACATAGGTTTTGATACCCTTTTTGCTTTTTATTTTCTTTTTTTAAACTTGTCCTGGGTTGTACTTTGTTAATTCTGGAATGCACAGCAAAACAGAAATATTAAAATTCCCCTCTAGCTGCCCCTTGGCTTCTCAGCTGGTGTTCCAAAAATCCTCGCCAGTCTATTGGAGAGACTTCAGATTTTTAAATCTGATTAGACTAGACTCTGTCAAATGCATCAGCATAAATCTGTCTGCAAGTTCCACTACATAGTATCCAACGTTATACATATCAACACACACTGGGACTAAAAAAAAAAAAATCTAATTAGCATCAGTACTTCCTGTGCGCATCAATCAATCTCTAGAGTGTACAAGATAATTTAATTACTTGTCCATCTGTTTCACTAGATGTCTCGTTTCCAGTTTGTTTCTGTTCTGCTGATTCCACTTTGTAACAGTTAATTTCTAGTGTGATGCCATTAACCGGTGCACCTCTCAATTTGGAGGGCTGAGGGGTGCCCACAGGCTAATCCCTCGTAGTGTTTAGCATGAAGTCCATGCTAGCTGCTTGTCTGTCCTCTGCACAGACTTAGTTATCCTGGCCCGGAGCAGGCTGGATGGGTGGAGTGTCTGCGCCGAGGGCCTCGGTCTGCTGCACACCTCCTGCACGTCGGCCCACTCAGCACTTTCAGCTACGCCCAACACCTCCCGCCCCACCACCGCTAGCGGACGGATGGGGAGGGGTGGCCAAAAGAGAGTGAGCGCGAGAGGGATGTGGAGAGAGGGAGGGAGAGAGAGAGAGGGAGAGGGAGAGAGAGAGGGAGGGAGATGGAGAGAGAGAGTGAGAGAAGGTGGGAGGTGGGAAGAGAAGGAGGTGGGGAGAGAGGGAGGGAGGGAGAGAGAGAGGGAGGGAGGGAGAGAGAGAGGGAGAGAAGCAGGGCCGCATTGTTATTCCAGAGGAGTGGCTGCAGCTCAGGCAATGGCTGCCGGCACAGCAGTGAGGCGAGAGGAGCCAATGCACACACCCAGAGACGCAGAGAACCATCTGGACCTGCAAACCTGAACCCGCAGGGCTCCAGACAGCCTGATTCGACCACTGTCCATCATCCAGCGCCCCTCCCCGCCACACACGCACACACACCTCCCCTCAGCCCCACCCAATAACAGAGTCCTGCTGTTAGGCACACCCGCCACCTTCCACCTGTCAGCCAGGTGTCCCAGGTGTCCCGCCCACCCGATCTGAGATGCAACGCTTTATCAGTCATCGACGGCCTCGTAGTCTTTCAGATCTGCCGCTACATCCCACGTGTGATGGGGGGGGGGGGGGGGGGGGGAGGCAATCCTCACAAACAACACGCGCTTGTCAGAGATAAGTATCGTGGGTTGTAGGCAGCAGCGGCTCTGTCCATCAGTGGTCTCATACACAGCGCCCACTATTAACAGAGACACGCACTCACAGAAACACGACACCTTTTATCCATAAACACTTCACATTTGTCATTCAGGGAACAGAGCAAATCTCTCAAGATGTCATTAATACAGAGTGTCTGCAAGGAGTGCACGATTTACTGGTTAAATATCCCTCTAAAAAAGCTTTAAGTTAAAACTTATAATAGAGCATAAACGGTTCTATCTCCCGCTCTGTATGAGGGAAGGTGTATCGACCCATTACTGTAGCAGGAGCCGACTTCAGTCTGTATGGCTGTTAGAGGGGCTGCGAAGCATTGCGTGCTATTTTATCAGTCAAAAGGAAGTGCATGTCGGCTGTGCCAAAATAGAAGAGGAAAATAGAAAAGAAGGTTGAGATGTGCTTAGCAGGTGTCAGACTCTCCCTCTCACATTCTCGTCTCCCCGCGCCTTTTCCTTCTCCTTTCTTATAACCATCATTGAAAAAATAATAAATTGTCGCTCAAGTGAGAATGACTGTGGTCTTACGTAGATCCATCGTCGATATTATTATTATTTTTTTAATTTGGTCTCACCCTGCGGCTCCGCACACTGGAAGAAATGACGGGGTTTGGGAGCGGCGCTGTATATTTAATAACTTAATGGAATGAGTGAATAACCGCGCCGCAGTTGAACCCCGGCGAGTCCTGGCGATGGCTGTGGCTGCAGCCGCAAATAATCGGCTCCAGCTCAGCGGCTGTGCTAATAATCCTCCGGTATAATCTTCAATTAGAGCCGCCGCGGACAGAAGAATCCCGTTCCCTCGCGGAGCTTTGCGAATTGATACGCGCGCCGCCTGCAGTGGACGGGCGCACGAGTTTGTCGAGCGCAGGTGTAAAGCAAAGCAAATTTTAAGTGGATTTTGTGATTAAAGCAGTTTTTCCCCCCTATCGTGTACCCCAGCCACGCTTAGGCGTCTCATTAAAAGAGAGCGTGGTAACGCATGTAGGCAGACGCTTCAACAAAGCGGACAGCTGAATAAAGCAGACAACAAAACGTTAATACCACTGTAGGAGAGCCCCTCTCGTGGCTGTTCCCCGCTCCCATCGGAGCTACGGGGACAAGCCGAACCACAAAGAATCAACTTTGTAATAGTCAGCCGTGATTTAAAACAGAGTTCTTCACCTCTGGACTTCAGGTCCAATTTATGGTCCTAGATTGTGATAAATACGTCATGAAACACAGCTTCCATGGTGCAGGTACTACAGATTTCCCATTCAAGACTGAAATTGGAATTGAGGTCCAGAGTTTAAGACTGTTTTGAAAGTTTCAAAGTTCCCTGTGATATCTATCCAAGGACAGACTATAATCACCAAAGTGAGGACAGTCTGGTTTAGTGTAGTATTTTAAAACATTTTTATAATTCGTTTTTTGGCCCTTTTTTTTGGGTTTTTTTTGTTACAGTCAAAAAGTGAAAATTAAACATTCATGCTGAACACAGTCTAACTGTTTGAATCCAAATTCCTAGTTTGGCCCGACAAAGATTCAATAAACAATGTTTGACTGAACATGCAGGCAGTGTCGAAAACCAGCAGCCACTAATTACAATGGGATGTTAATAGTATTAGCAGTTGTATTACTCTACAGCTTCTACACATTTTCAATATTAACAACAGGAGTGAGTTTGGTGCAGTCATTGTTTTTAACATCTTCCTGAGTGAGTGCATTGAGGGTGACCCCTGAGCGCCGTGTCTGTCCTCATCACTGCGCTGGCCCACAGATGGCCGCATGTACGAGGGCGAATTCCTGGACATCACGGAAATCAAGCGGCATCAGGCCGAGGAATTTGAGTGCATCACCAACAACGGTGTGGCTCCACCAGATACACGCCGTGTCAAGGTCACAGTTAACTGTGAGTCTGGTCACACACACACACACACACACACACACACACACACACACACACACACCAGCATTTTAATTAGGGTCTGTTTTCTGTTGTCTGCATGAAGGGATGGCCTCTTTTAGGCTTGTTTTCTGCAAGCCCTAAAAGCATGTGAACACCTATTGCTACAACTGTGATAGCTGAGAACTCCTGTTTATGTGTTAGAATAGGGTCCATTGATCTAAAATCTGTCAAGGAAAAATTACTCGTGAAAAATTCTCTCATGAAAAATACTCTCCTTTGAATATTACTCCTCGCACTTGTTTTAGTTATATCTAAAAAACTGTTCATTTCTCTGTGGTGTAGCCTAGTGATGAAATCAAGTGTAAATCCTGAGAAACAGGGATGTGGGATCCTCTGCTAATCTTCTAACCGCCCTCTTCCTGCAGATCCGCCCGTAATCACAGACGTGAAGAACATGCCGGCTCAGCTGGGGAAGACGGCCATCTTGCGCTGCGAAGCCATGGCGGTGCCCACTGCAGCCTTCGAGTGGTTCCGTGACGACCGCAGGTAACCATCCCCGCTTCCTGGTTGAGTGCGTTTATGCGCTGCATCCTGGTTTGGAATGTTGACCCTGTCCTTACTGCGCCACGTCTGCTCCGACATGCGCACTGATTATTGATGCTGTCCTTGGCAGGCCTGTGGAGAGCGACAACACCCTGAAGATTAAAAACGAGAAGACACGCTCCCTGCTTCTCTTCACCAATGTCACGGAAAAGCACTTCGGCAACTACACCTGCTTCGCCTCTAACCGCCTAGGGGCCTCCAACGCCAGCATGCTGCTCTTCAGTGAGTATATGTTAGCCCGCCGGTCCAGCAGTCGTACTTCAGAAATCCACAAAGCCGCAGTGTCAAGAGCGCACAAATACCCTGGGGGAACAAATGCCCTAGTAGGCCAGAGTGGTTGGGGGGCTCTTCTGCTCACCAAGGCTTGCGTGGCCTACTCTGGCCTTCTAGGGTGTTTGTTCCCCGAGACACAGGCACGTGCAAGCCTAATATCACTTCTAACGCTCAAGCACCTTTCGCGTCACGTGAAACGTGAAATGGTCTCTCCTTTTTTTTGTCCTGCATCATTAATCATTCCTTCTTTATGCTTTTCCCCCCTTTTTTTTCCTTACCCGGCTCAGTGCCTCCGTGTCTGGCTGCATTCCTTTCACCCGTTTATTTCCCTCTATCCCTCCATCCTCTGGGCCATTATTCCATCTCCTTCATTTATCGTGCCCCCATTCCCACCCTGTTCGTTCCTGCCATCATTTCTCCCCCTCTGTCTCTCCCTTTCTTCCCTTTTCCCCCCTTTCTCCCTGTCTTCCGCTCTTTCTCTGTGTCTCGTTCTGTTTCTCACATCACCGTCTTCGGTGAGTGATTTCATCTGCTGCCCAACCCTTCTCCCCCCTGCCTTTCTGCCCGCCGCAACACTGCACATCACCGTTGTGAGTCCTCCATCTCTGTGTCTCTCTCCCTCTCTCTCTTGGTCTCTCTCTCGGTCTCTCTCTCGGTCTCTGTTTCTCTCTCTCCTATCATCTTCATCAGTTTCACCTCGACAAGTCACTTGCTGCCAGTCTCATACATCTTTTTGCTGACTCGTGCTGGTGCCTCCACCCGCTGCCCCTTATCTCCTCATCAGCGCCCCTTCTCCCTTTATTTCCTCCACCTCATTTTTAAGGAAATAGTGACCAGAGTCTCCCCCCTGCCTTCGCCGCGCTTGGACAACAGCTAGACCAAAGGCGTTAATATTTCCCGGACAGTCCGATGATTTAATCTAGCTGAATCATTATCTGTGCAGCTTTCTAACGCTTGGGTCCACTGACCATTCATTCACTGTCTGTCTCAGTGGTTTGCAGGCATAGTCCCTGTAGGCTGCACAGACTGCACGTTTTCTTGCGTTTGACCTGGTCTGGACCACTCCCAGCCCCCTCCCCCCACCACTCTCTGTCTCACAAAGAGATCTGACAGTTGCCTGCTGAGTTGCATCGTGTACGTCACAATGAGCAAAACCACAAAAGAGCAGGGACGTATGTACCAGCAGGGTGGGCGGGATGGTAGCTCTGTGCCTTCCTCGGCTGACGCGTGGTCTGCTCTCACCCACAGGACCTGGGGCGGTGTATGGCAGAGGGGCCTCGCTCAGCGCCTGCCTGTCGGGACTCGGCTTCTGGCTCGGCTTGTCCGTCTCCTTCCTCGTGAAGGTCTAAAACTCCACCGCCCCGGAAAGGAGTCTTTAATTACGAACCCATCACTGTGAGCAAAGCGAATTATGCATTAACCCAGGAGCCATCGCTACATCACATAATCACGCCCCGTCCCCCGTCTGGTCTCCGCTCCTTAGCCCTCATCCGCCCTCATCACGCCACTCCTCGTCCTCCCCAGCCACCGCCTCTCCCCCCCTTCTCGTCCAGAGGAGGTTCTCCTCTTTTGCAACGTACCTAGCTGTCAGGTGATGACAAAACGGCATCGATGCTACGAACGCAGACACACGCGAGGCTGCGGTGTGTGGTGGCTGGAAACGCGTCCTCCTCCTTCCTGTGTCCCGTGTCCGTGCGCGCAGGGCATGCTGTTTGATATGGTCTCGTGTTTGTGAACGCTGTAAAACGTTATGGTGTGTTGTAAGGAGGGTGATGATGACAACGGCGACGAAGATCCGGTAACTCTCTAATAAGCTGTCTGAGGCTGTTCACCAGCAGGCCAGCTGGCCTCCACCTCTCTACTTCCAGCCCAGCGATCGGAGCGTGCAGCGGTGCGTTCTGGCACGGCTGCCATGAATGATGTCAAAAACTCACCCTTCTTTCCTGTGCTAAGAATCAGCTGTGTGTGGGGAGGAGGTGCCAACGTCTTCTCCCCTCCTTTTGCATTCGCTGGAGGTCATGACCCCGGGCAAAGCATGTGACCCAAGTCCAGCCTTCCAGTCCTACTGTCTCCTTCCAGATGCATTACCAAGGTCGACACCCTTTCACCTCCAGTGTAAATATATATGCAGTAGAGACCATCCCGTACTTCCAGCGTCTGGCACACACACACAAAAAAAAGAGAAATGGAACACCCCTCCCCCTAAAAAAAAAAAAAAGACATTACCCATCTGCCTCTCTGTTTCAGTCTTTTTGGCTTGGAGGTAATGTTTCTGGTGTCTCCTGCCCTGAAGCAGTTGCTCACTCTTCCTTGTCGCTTGTTGATAGCATGTACTGGTTAGAGATGTTCCTGTTGTGATCTTCATCCAAGTTCAACCTCTCCTTCCTCCTCTCTAGCCCCTGCACTGTGTACATTTAATCTGCAAAACGTACTGCTAACTACTCTTTTGGTGTTAATAATGATGAAGACAATGATGACAATGTTAATAAGTATTCAAATAGATATGATGATGATAAATACATGTGAGAAAAAAAAACAAAACAGAGCCATGTGTGCGAAAATATTTTGTACTTTGCTCTGGTAAAACACATTCATTGAACAAAAAGTTGAGTTTTTAAAAGTGTTGTGCTCTATTTTGCCATGACAAGCTTTTTAAAAACGGAAGTGAATTGACAGAGTTAACTCACTCACAAAGGAAGAAGCAATCGATGAAATGTAACATAATTTTTTTAAGGCTCTGTACTGTATTGGGTGTACCGATATTTCATCCAGTCATTATGATGTTACCTTCGTAAACCTGTCTTGACGACATGACCAAAAACTCCCACGCCATTAGAAATCGTGAGCACCCCCTTACACCTGATCCCCCCTCCAAATTCCCACCTGTTTTGAGAGGGCACTAGATTAGTGGGAAATAGAGACGTAATTAGCTAACCGAGCGCTTCTCGCTTAGCAAAGGGACTGGCACTTTCTCTGTATCCCTCCATCTGGTGAGGGACAGGGCTCATAAATCAAGCTCAATCCAGACACTGACAGCATCCTTCTTCAAGGACAGCGGTGTCTCGGCGTGCCCAATCTCAGACCCCATGCGGACTAATTAGCCGCCGCTTAACAGCGCATGGCGGAGATGCTGCAGCCATGCACGGCGCGGCGCATCACTCGAAGCGTCAGCTGCTGCGCACGCACATGCCTGTGAGCAAACTCTCACACTGCCCCTGCACGAAAGCATGCGGGATAACCCAACCGTTCAGTCGCACCCCTTAGTGCTGTAAATAGCATGATACAACGCTGTCGCTGCCCAGTGTGTGTTGACTAATTTTATTTAAAACAGCAATAACCCCAAACTAAAACATGTTAGAAGTATTGCAAAATTGCAAAAACATGCAATTGGAATAATCTGTTAAGTGTACTGAACGGAATGCTATTAGTCTTCACTAATCCAGAAAGTGCTGTGAGTTTAAATGCCGTGATGTGCATGTGATGTGTGTGTTTTATCTTAAAGAGATAAGATAAAGATAGGATAAAGGCCCGAGATCTTGATGCGCTCTGTCACAAACCTGCACCTGAGATCTGACTGTACTGTTCAGTCTTGGACGATATCCAGGCCTGTATGTGTATATGTACCTGTGCAACTTTGAGTTCTCTCTATCTCTCTATTTCTCTCTCTCTCTCTCTCTCTCTCTCTCTCTCTGTACTTGTGTGTGTCCCCATCAATCTATTTATCTGTCTATCTTATCTTTCTGTCTTTGATGTACAAATCTGAATTATTGTATAGCCACAAAAAACACACACCCACACTTGCATGTACCCCAACTTTAAGACTGTGTCCAGAAAACCTTGTATGGGTTCGATATTTGAAGCACAAAAACAGACCCCCACGGTCACCAGTGCTAGTGTCCTGTATCACATTGTCTCTCTGTCCACATTCTCCTTCATCATCATACCATTCATATAAAGCTCATGCCAGACGTCTCTGTGCAGATTTTTTTTCCCCTCAAGAACAACTAAACAAAAAAAAGATAACAACTATGTCACGTCTCTCAGTGTGGGTAAAAAAAAGCATGTAAATGTTTGTTATGGGTGGAGTTTTAAAACATATAAATATATACATATGTGTGTGGGATGGAGAATTATAAAGATTGTTATTTTGATGGGTAAAGTGGGCATTGTAGTGCTACAAATTGAGAGTTACTAAACACTAAGGACAGATTTGATTTGACTTCCCCTGTGGAGATGAATAATGAGGGGGATGGTGAGAGGAATTCTCATGAGCTGGAGGTCTGGTTTGGAGTGGGGGGGGGGGGGGAGAGGTGCTGGACTCCCCCCAGTATGGATGTGTGTTAGGGGGCTGGCGCTAGGAACTAGCCCTGTCTGGCTGGGCATCTTGGGTGAGATGGGCCGACACTGACCAGACGATAAACCCCCCTGTGTACGAAGGCCGTGAACTGAAGGCAGTGGACGCCAGGTGGGCTGCATCGTTTAGAAAGGCAGATTGTGTGCTTGCTGGGCAGCGCACGTTGCCTTGTCCGGTTGCTAGTGTCGACACAAATTAAAAAGGCAGCCAATGGGAATGCACCACCCCACCCCCACCACAAGCTTAATCCAGCAATGAGTCAGTGAGCCTGTGGCATCAGTTCACACTTCCGGCCAGCAGGAGGCAGTGGCATGCACTGCTCTTTCATTAGCCATCTGGCTGTTCTTTGTAAATAGCAGATTCATTTGTTTCACTCTTTTGGTCCTGATTTATTTTCATATAGTACTAAGCAGAAACTATTAAAAACTTTGCATGTAAGCAGGAAAGCCACTGTGTATGATACGGTATCTTGCTAGTTGTGATATCACATTTTTTTTAAATTTACTTTTAATCAAGTCCTCACCATCTTGTATACCAGATACATGAGCTGGTGAAACAGCTGAGTGGATTATGTTTATTACATTTTTACCAAATTCCAGATCTTCAAAAAGTTCGAAGCAACAGTTCATATTTGTGAGACTGAATTGAATAATGCCTTAAATTTGGACTGTAATTGTTAAGAGAAGGACCATATTTAGGACATTAGGAGTAGAAGCTTTTAAACCCATCTAGGAAACAAAACCCAGTTAGGCTTAGTTTAAAATAGCTTTGTATGATATACTTATTGATTTCACCATAATATATGGACACTTTTTTGTTGTAATAATGTTGCATTTGTATGGTTTACATGGAATTACAGAGAACTATGTATTTACCTATTATTACATTTACTTATTTAATAATTTAATAATAATTTAATTTTTTTTTAAAGTGATTTACTTTTTGGAAAATGTCAGTGCCTATCGATACTGTGTATCTTGAGGTGTATCTTGAGGTCTTGTAGATTGGAAATATAACCTTAAAAAAGACAGAAAAAAGTAATGAGTACATTTGGAGACCAGATCGGAAAAGGCCCAGCTCATTAGTTCATAGCGTATTAGCCATAATCCATCATTCACAGTGGCCCAGGTTCAGAGTACTGGCACAGCACAGCGTTTTCTGCAGGAATCAGGTTATTTGTGGCAACACTGGGAAGATGATTCATTTAAAGTAGTCTCTGATTCGGACCGATGGAAAAATACATTAAGAATTTTCAAAGACATATAGATAGATAGATAGATAGATAGATAGATAGATAGATAGATAGATAGATAGATAGATAGATAGATAGATAGATACATAGATACATACATACATACATACATACTTACATATATACATACATACATACATACATACATACTTACATTCACAATGATTGTTGTCCAATTGTTGTAAATAAAACATGTGTTTTACTTTCTCTTCTTGAAAAATGGTGTTTGCTGGTCATGAGATGCTGCATCAAATCTTTCACTAATTACCCGAGTCCAGTGCACCTGAGTTTATGTGTACGTTTATTAAATGAGATTCCGCACCAGCAGAGGAGACACATCAGAGCCCCCTAGGTTCCACTTAAATCGGGGGAGCTCTCCTGCTGTGCGCAAGCAAGCGCCCGCTCCCAGCCTCTCTCCGAATGTCATGAGCGTGTGCTGCTCACCCGCTGAAATTTCCATCTAAGCTGTCACTCAAGCAGGGAAGCAGAGGCTGCGGCTGCACGCTTTGGCAGTGAGGTGTTTGTTTGGACTGCACGCTATGGCCGCCAGTATAGACGAGCTGGCAGCAGTGCCAGTAGCCACAGTGCGCTCTGACACCAGTAGCCACAGTGCGCTCTGACACCAGTAGCCACAGTGCGCTCTGACACCAGTAGCCACAGTGCGCTCTGACACCAGTAGCCACAGTGCGCTCTGACACCAGTAGCCACAGTGCGCTCTGACACTTGTGGGACTGGTATTTGCGGGTTAATTGGGATGAATCAGTCAGTTGGTCGAGCCCATCTCTCTCTCTCTCTGGCTCTCTCTGTCCCTCTCTCTCTTTCACTGTCTCTCTTTTTATCTCTCTTTCGCTCTTTCTCTCTCTTCCTCAGTCTGCTCTCTATGCCCTTCGCTCTTCTTCTCCTCCTCTCCTCTTAATCCTCTCCCCAAATCAGATACCTTGCCCTCAGCAACTCAGAACCTCCAGATCTCTATTGTAGTATCTCAATATTATCGATATGTGTGTGTGCGTGTGTGTGTGTGTGTGTGTGTGTGTGTGTGTGTGTGTGTGTGTCTGTGTGCGTACATGTATGCGTACGTGCGTGTGTGTGTGTGTTTGGGTTTGCATGTGAGTGTGACTGCATCTGTGTTTGTGTGTGAGTGTGTGTCATTTCTGGCCTTTTGATGATATGATTGTTTATAATCTGAGCCCTGACCCCTCCACACACACACTTAATGTTTACTCTGTCATCAGCAACACTGTCAAAGAAAAGATGGAAAATCAGAGCATTGTCTTCCACCATGACAAATTCTGTGCTGTGCTTTGATGTTTCTTTGGAGTCGTTTGTCTTAGGTTTTGTCTGTTTCTGTCACTTTTGGGTGTGTGTGTGTGAGTGTGTGCATTTCTTTTCCAAAATCCATAAAGCAGAGAAAAAAGTAAAGAAATTAAATGGAAGAGGAGAAAATAAAACTGAATTTTGTTTTTAACATAACTTGTCACTTGTGACTTTATTTTCTTGCACTCTCCCTCCCTCGTCCCTTGTTGTTAGCAGTAGACAGGAAGAGTTCTGGTTAAGAAAGATGACATTACCTCAGACATGCCTTCTGTGCTGTCTCCTTATGGGCAGTGTAGCATTTTTGAATGTCACGTACACAGAGTGTTGTCAGTTGAGAGGAGAGGGGGTGAGCCTTCCTAACACGTAGCTTGTGGCCTTCGCTACTGTGATGTGATGAAACTAACAAATGCTCTCCCTTGCACAAACACCACAAGGCTTAAGAAATAATGTTCTTAGGAAACCCAATGTAATGTAGTCTAATTGCATGTTTCACCTCTTTACTTCTTCAAAAACGAAGACTTGTATAACTTTTATAAAGCTTGAAAACATTTAGAACCTTTGCTCAACCTCAAGCTGTTTTCGTTTACCCTGAATTTAAGGTGAATTCCCTTTACCAGTAATTATTCTTGTTCACAAACTGCCCCGATCTAAACAGTCAGCTACTGAGACAGTGGTTTTGTTTGAGAGCATATCTGTGGTGTCTTGCACTGTGCACAGCTGGACTCCTTATCTCCCTGCTGAAGACGAGCCTCACTGTGGTAAAGATGCGATAGATCTGTGCCCAGTCCTACCGACTGCCCCGGCCTTAACTCTCAGACGTCGTTCTCTTCCATGACGGGCATCTGTCACACTGCCCCTGCTGTTACTTGCGATCATCAAACTGTCACTTCCTCTCCGTTACCTCAAGGCAACTCTGGTCAACTTGCCAAGCTATAGCCCTCACCCATGCCCGCAAGACAGCCAGGGGCCAGTCATGCGCCGCCTACACTGATTCTAACTTAGCCCCGGGGTCCAACTTTTGATTACAGTCTGCTCTGACCTCATTGTGCTTTTCTCACCTATTCTGATATGCATTAATTTAGACACTATTAGGTTGCCATAGTGAGATGTTGTAAAATTCAAAGCCCACACATAGGCATCTGATCTCATCCCCTGCAGCGATGCCGGAGCACAGCTGCTTTGTTAAGGGTGCAGTCTTTTCATCTGCTCCACTGCCACACGAGAGTCTCTCTTATTTACCTCAACTTCTTACTCATAGTGGTGCTCCCACCTTTCAAGACAGGGAAGACAACCCGAAGAAACATGCCTGCACAGGAGACCACGGTGCAGAGTTCGGGGGCAGCTTTTTAAATTCCTGAACCTTGCATCACGTGGTCTGATTATTATTATCTTCCTTATAATTGATGTAGGTCACATTAGCTGCCTTATATCCTTCCACATGCTCTTTGGGTAAACTGAGAATAAAAAATTCCATTCTGTGTTGATTCCTATCTAACGTTATAGCAGTTAATATGATTATTAAAGAATTTCTACATGAAATGCTTGATGGGGATACATACATTATAACTGCTCCTATTTGTTGAAAACAGGTAATGCCTTAGTAAAACTAAATGCACATAATTGATCTTTGCACATTTTCAGTGCAAAGTTGCTTGTAAAAGGGTTAACTGCACCCTGAATGCCAAGAATGCCATTTCTCACAATTCTTGTCTTCTCAAACTAATGTTTGTGCAAAAATCAAACTTTCACAACTCTCTCCCATAAGGATTTTATTCCTGCCAGCGAATGGAGAAGACCCCAGGTAGCTTTTGGCCCAAATATCCTCTGTCTTGTGCTCTCGGGTCTGTCATCCATCTGTCATAAATCTGTTTGTCAACTATCCACGTTAAGCTTCCTTCTGGTGTGCTGGCCAATCAGCTGCAGGCACCCAGCCTCCAGATGATCAAATATGACCTGTTTGAGAAGAAAGCTGGATGCCTCTCCTCTACTGGTCTGATTAAACATACATGCTTCAATCTGCTCACTTTAAGTGGATTTTCATCTACATTGAGGCCGAAAAATTAAGGAATAATATAAGCTGTAGCCAAAGCATTAGGTGTGTTAAATTCAAACTGTGTGCTATATAAAGAAGCAAAAACATGGCGGTGAGCTTAGCAACAGCAAATAAGTCAGTATTGCACTGAAATGGATGAGTCAGACTACTATAAAGAGAAGAATGCAGTCACTGCAAGATTACTGATCTAGGAGTTATTATAGATCAGTGTGCAAGATGCAAAACATGCCAAGAAGCAATTTTCTCTCTTTTACTAAAATATACATTACACAGGATGAATTTTAATGGGTCCGATGATTTGGCTCCAATTTCATCCAAAATATTTGTCCTAATTGTAAATAAAACACTAGGGTTTGCTTTCACCAGAAAAGCTTTCTGTTTTCTGAATGTTGTTTGGTCTCTAGAGCAGTTACGAAGCCTTCTCTCATCCTGTTCACCTGTACTCTTCCTGTAGCCTAGGCCTCCAAGTCGATGGCTCCTTTCTCTTCTGAGTCATTGTTATAGGAGCTTAAAACCACATCAGTCTGGCCATGAATACAAGGAAACCAGAGTCTACATATTCTTCACACCTGAAACCAGAAATAGCAGCATATATTACATATATTGGACTTGGTAATGTGTGGTTAGAATTCAACACCAGGGTTCATAAAGCTTTGTCTGAAGGCCTAGAACTCCAAGCACACAGAGCCAAGAGCACAGTGATGGTCTTTCATAAGGGCTGTGCGTGGCATAGCTCTGCTGTTCATTTCCACTGACGGAGTGAATCGTTTTCAGACATGGCTGAATGAGCCCTAAGTGAAGCAGTCAGGGCCGTTTCTAATGAGATCGCCTTTGAGTGAAAGTGCACTCGCACTTGTTCTCCTACAGGACGTCTCACCATACCAAGAACTCCCTGAAACACAAGAGAGCACGAGGACACCTGCAAACAGCCGTATACACACGCAATCGTGACCAGCGAAGCATCGCAGCTCATATTCAGACCGTGATCTGCCAAAAAACTTCCCTCCTCTACGTTAATATGATGAAAAGCCATCACATGACCTATAGCGTGTCAGTGGAGGAAGACTAGTTTAGCGGCAGGACACATGGGAGGATCCGAATGCCATTGAACACTGTGCCTGTGTTTCAAACTGTTCAGCAAATATGCAGCGATCTCTAAGCCTTGTTAAAAAATGGTTTTTGTTTGGTCTCTAAGCATTCTGGTCGGTGTAAGGCCCATCTAAAAGGCCTTTACTCTCTCTGGTGTCAGTGAGGGTGGAGAGGAGGAAGCCTGTAGCATCTCCAGCCCAGCAGATGGTGGAGGGAGGAGGGAGGAGAGTGCATCGCACTGCCCTGTACAGAGAAAGCGCAGGGTAGAAATTACACGGAGCCTTGGTCAAAAGACACAAGATCAGGGGAAAAGGCAGAGCTTGTCCTATCAGAGTAGCGCTTATCCTATCACACCAGAGCTTGTCCAATCAGAGCAGAGCTTATCCTATCAAAGCAGAGCTTGTCCTATCAGAGCAAAGCAGCTGGGTCTGGCTGGGGGAGGACAACATTTCTCTGGTGATTTCCACGCTATAACTATCGCCATAATTGCAGAGTAGTGCTTACGCGGATGCATGAGAGGGTGAACTGAATCCAGCTAATTGTCCTGGGTAAGAAATGGTGTGAAAATGGCCTTATCTTAGCTATAGGGTGGGTGTCCATCTTTGCTCTTGGTGATGTACCATTCAAAAGAGTTTAGTTTTAACACCAGCCTACCTCATCTGATCATGCTAATCTTGAAGTCCTCAAGAGAGTTTAAACACTAGATTATGTTTGGAACTAATGTGAAGATGGAATCTACAGGAGGAGGTCTGCTTAAGAAATATTGCTGTAGCTCAGTTGCAGATTACAACAATTTGGGTCATGTTTATTTGTGAGTGCATGATTTTACTGCAAAGAGCTCAACATCTTGCAAGTCACCAAAGAGCAGCCTCAAGCAAAGTCAGTTAACATGAATTACTGCAATATGTGGAGGGTTACCACAAAGGAAGCTTCAGAATTAAACCTCAACTTGTTCTTAGTTTATCATTTTCAGTCACTCCAGGGCAGCTCACAGAAATAATTCAGCTTCACCTGAGAAATTGAAAAACCAAAAAAAACCTTACAAACACCATGAATGGAGCAAACCCAGAAACAGTAGGTTACTCTAGAACAGAGGACCCTACCATAGTGAGCAAAACATTTGGAATCATTTACCTACTAATGGGGCTTAACCTATATATAGTTATCAAATGCTACATTGCTATGGTAGTGGTAATATCTAGTCTCCAAGTTGTCTAAGGGTTGAGTACACACATTATAATCCTCTCAACCAACATAATTCTGAGCCCATTACTGACAGAAGCCATGTATCCGCTCCCCTGATTAGTGGTTCCCAACGTCACCAGATCCCAATGCCACCAGATCCCAGGGCCACCACAACTCACAATTGGGAATAACAAATCAGAGATCATAGTCCATGATGGTGTGTCCATTTGTCCATGATAATCCATACATGCTCTTCCAGGCTGTATTCTTCCACCATATAGAACAACCACTGATATGAAACATAGAATCTAGGATCATGAAAACACTGGAATCCTGGAATCCAGCATTATGAAAGCCAGAAGGCCACTGACATCCACAGGAGGGGAGGTTACCTGGGAGGAAGAGAAGGTAGTTTTAAGGAAAGACAAATATGGGGAGACAGGCAACTGAACCCAGGTGTTAGCAGATGTTAACTGAATTATAAATAGACCTTGTGGCAGCAGGGTAGTGACCAAGCTTTGTCGAAGACACGGAGAGACACCTCAGGTGAACCACTGGGTAATTAAAATCGGTTGCACCTGCATCTTGTTGATAGTAACCTATTTAGACTTTGACTTCTCCATCAGTAGACAGGGACTTTCCTCACAGAGCTTTGCTGCAGATTAAAATGAGAGCTCTGTCTCCACTCCTGCATCCTTATTCTCTCCTGTGCCGTGATAATAAGGACTTCATTTTTTGGTCTGATTTAAAGGTCCTGCGTCAAGAGCCAAACCAGATGACCATATTGGAACGGGTCTCTGCTGCTTGTCCACCTGGAGCTTTTGATGCTGTATGGCCCTTTGTAACCTGGCATGCGCTGCCTCTCATGTCTGCTCACTCCTAATAAACTCATTCACACATTGCTGGGTTCACCTGAGCAAGGGAATAAAGGGGACTGGAAACCTAGCATGCACAAAAATGGGGTCAAACCAGTGGATGAACTAACTAGACAGATCAATTCATATTCAGCCCATTGAATATATTTGCTCCAGTCATTTTGGGACCTGCTACAGTACAAACATAGGTGCCTATCTGATCTCTTGGTTACCATATTTGGTAGCCAGAGATTGAGCTTACATAGATGTTTAGGAGAGAACAGAAGGTTTTGCAGATGTGTGAAGTGATCTTTGTGCCTCTGTCAGAAGGCCTCTAACCAGTGATGCCACTTTTTAAAATTCTACTTTCATGGCTGAGTTCTTCATTTTGCACATTGTAATTCCTTTCTGTGTTGCTGACCATATGAAAGAAAAAGGCCCATGGATAGAAATAGAACACCGTGCCAGTGTGTTGGGACAATAAAGCTCCCACAGCCAGGACGGATGCTACAACCACTACTACAAACAGGACTGAAGGATCTGGATTCTGAAAGCTTTGGAGGCAAATAGAGAAAGGGCTGTGAAGGCAGATGTCACAGCTTCGTTCCAGTTCAGAGTTTTGCAGTTTCAAAGGCATGGCAATGGTACTGAAGTCTCTAATAAAACGTTTGCAGAAATTCAAAATAAAAGCTGTCGTTGTTTTTAATGGTTGCGGTCTCGTTCACCACTGCGGATTGTTTCCAAGGAGAGTTTGGAGTGCCTGTCTGACATGCTGGATATGCTTGGTCATAGTAGGATAAATCAGAGTATTATCTCATATATGCGATGAGCCAGTTCTGAATCATGCCTCTCAATACCTCATTCACAAAAGCTTGGAAAACAGAGGGGATACTAGAGGATGCTAGGGGATGCTGCATAGCAAGGTACTCTTAGTGCCCGCTAGTGGTCACAAAACCTGTTGTCCGTTTGTCACGCTCATGGATGCAGATAAGTTGAAAAGATGTACCCTGGATAAGTTTTGTTAAAAAAAGAAGGAGGGCATCTCAGAGCTGCTCAAGCAGCCTGGGACTAGAGCTAGGGCTATATTTAATGGTTACAGCATTTAGCGCACAGTAATCCATACATGGTCTTAGGCCACAGTATTTTCTCCATAAAAAATCTGCTGCAGCAGGAGAGGCAGACGGTTTTATAGATCCTAGTTTAAGCACCTCATCGATGGGCCTTTCCAGGACGTTGATTTCTGGTACAGAGAGAGGATAAATTCTACTCTTAGGGGGAGATGTGCCCAATCAAAGATCGATAACGCAGTCCTATATTCTGACAGTATTTGCTCCATTTTACAATTTCTCCAGCCTACCAAGAAATACCTGGATCATGTTGACTAAGCCAAGGAAACCCCACAACCTAGGGGTGTTCAGGGAGTCACTAGCTAGAAACACAATGTTTTCCTTATAAAACAGACAGTTGCCCTTTTCTGACACTGTGTCAGTTTATTGATGAAAACCCATGCAGAGACCACCTGACAGTACTACACACCTGGGTCTACCGAAGCCACCTGCTCTGATCCTGATAGTACCACACATCTGAATCTACCCAAGCCATGAGCTCTGATCCTGATAGCACCTAGGCTTGGACTATGAAGGATTTTGCAGTGGAGGGTCTCCACACTTGATACATTTGGTGTGTAATTCAGTCTAGGCTTAAAATGAGTCCAGAAACATAACTGTTACTGCTTTCCTTAGCTATCAATCACTTTACAAATATTTTCTTTAAACATTGCTATAGTTTTCCATGGAATAAACATGGAATTGCTATAGTATTCATCACTTTGGGTGAGTAGGTCTCAGCAGTAAAAGGTCCTGATGGGGCGCATCTAATGTTGAACTAATACATTATAAAATGCAAGTGCTTGGCCCTGATTTACAGAGGCCAGGTGATGCTGCTGTTCGCTGCCATGCAGGACTTGTACTGCTGTGAGGTAAGAAATCAAAATCATTCTAAAATGAAGCTGAGGTTTAAAAACAAGCTGCAGGCCAGCAGTTACTATCTTCCATGAACAAGTCCTAGGCCCCAGCCACCTCTGCACCCACGCAAACAAACACGGTATATGCAAATGAACAAGACATATGCAAATGAGACACAGACACACATCAACACATGGGTATAAACAGACTAACGAAAGAACTCATGAATACATGTGTGTGTTTTCCAGGAAAGCTGGGTCAATAACATTTTTGAACACTTATGAGTTTTAGGGTTCATATTTACATTAGGAGAAGGAATGCAGAGCACAGAATAATAAAAACACATCCAACATTGTTTTGGAATTGCTGGTATTATGGTCTATATGGATCATACATTTAAAGAGAATAAGTCTCTCAACAGTGATACACAATATACTCAATGTATCGCTTTATACAAATGAAAACAATTAGCATGAAAGCCTGCACACTTCAGGATATGCAGACTTAAGAAAAAAAGGATACATCTTAAAATATTGTGACAACCACTTTTGTTAAACATTACTTCACTGTACATTATCTTTTTATTAACTGGATTTGGAATTTCAAATGCTACAAGACATAATAAATTATATAAACCACCTTTGGATGTTTGATACACAATGAAGCATGGAGCCAAACCTCATTTATTTCTCCCAACATGTATTTATGGGAGTATATTCACACACACACACACACACACACACACACACACACACACACACACACACACACAGCAGAGGATTAGGTACCGAGACAATAACCTTACACAAATTTTTGTTTATAAATCATAGCAACAACAGGATACCATAGGGAGATCTATAGTTAGAGTAAAATGATTAAGTGTGAGAAGGAAATATACTATAAAGATTTTATGACACCTTCCTGAAAAGGGATAGCATGCAACACAATCAGCAGTGTACCGTTGCTGCCGTGGTCTTACATTGCAATAAACACATTAAATAAATGACAGTTAATTTCAGTTTAGACATTTAGAATTGCTATTTTTGGTTATTTGGCAATTTCTGAGTTGACAAGATAATCAATCCTCAGTGTTTTAAAGATTTTAATAATTTTGATAGGATTAGGTATAATGTTAAATTGTTAGATGTTCTGTCCTTATTGATTTTGTTTTCTGTTGCGGTATGACTGACATAATGTCATGAAATAGCCTGAAACAATGAATGTATAAACTATGTATTTTGAAAGCCATTTAGGATATTTCTCTCACTCAGATTCACACTAACAGTCACATCTCTCTCTGCCTAACACTCACATTTACACTAACACTCACATTTGCACTAACACCATATTTTCTGCCTAACACTCACATTTACACTAACACTATCTCTCTCTGCCTAACACTCACATTTACACTAACACCATTTCTCTCTGCCTAACACTCACATTTACACTAGCACCATCTCTCTCTGCCTAACGCTCACATTTACACTAACACTCACATTTACACTAACACCATCTCTCTCTGCCTAACACTCACATTCACATTAATCTCCTTTTACTTTTGTTTTTCATGTAATATCCTATCAGGAACAGCAATGTCACTATCCAATTGGCCACCTATTGTTCTTTTTGCTACAGAGTTCTTTTTGCTACTTTAAACTACTAACATGAGAGCAGGTGAAGGATGATTCTATTGACCAAAATCTTCCCTGGTACTACAGACCTATTATCTTTCACAATGAGCAATCTGTGGTTTGCGTGACTAATCTCCACTGAATCATCCTGACTAGCCTGTTTGTGTGGGTTAAGATCAAGATAGGGCATTATTCCCCCAGTACCCAATATGCCTGGTGTACATCTTTACAGCCAAAGCAAAATATAATCAGGTGGACATTCGCAAACACACAGTCCTTCTGTATGCAAGCACACAATACAAAGTCCTCGTGTGTGCACAGTTGGCCCACGTTAATGTTTCTCCTCATTCGGGAGTCCAATAAAGCCTGCATGTGGAATCTGTGTCCTGTCTGTTAATCTATGCAGGAAGTGCAGAGACCTTAATTAAGCAGAGCCAGGCCACACCAGCATGCGAAAACACAAACAGTGCAGCTGTTTCCTGTTCTAACGCTAGGGTTTTTTTTTCAGAAGGCATTGATCTCAGCTGGTTTGGGGAATGGGCTTTTCACAGTCTCGTCAGGGCTCTCCCTGGGTCTCTGGTGGTTTCGGGCACAGATCCCCGCCTTCAACTTACTCTGGACACCCCGTGCCATGTTGCCCAGTGCCCGGCGAACGGCGGCTGAGGACAGGTAGAAGATGAGCGGGTCCAGGCAGGCATTGAAGGTGCTGAGCAGCAATGCCTGGTCCCTCCAGCCAGGGCTCTTGCCCATCACATAGCCCACCACATGCGAGAGGTTGTAGGGCCCGAAACAGATGGCAAACACCAGCAGCGTTCCCACGGCCAGCCCTATTGCCCGCATCCGGCGCCGGCGCCCGATGTTGGGCAGGCGGGAGAGGACGCGCACGAAGCCCGCATAGCAGAAGCAGCAGATGAGGAGTGGGATGCAGAAGAGCACGACGCACAGCTCCAGCCGCACAGGAAGCAGGATGTGCAGCTGAGCCTCAGAGAACTCCTCGTAGCACACGTTCCTCGGCGGCGAGATGATCCCGGCCGGGTCGTAGTAGGGCATGATGTAAACGATGCTGAGGTGGAGGAAGGACAGCATCCAGAGGAAGATGCTGGCAACCACGGCGTAGATGGGCCGGCGCCACAGCGAGTGGCGGATCGGATAGGCCACTCCCAAGTAGCGTTCCACACTCACAGCCGTCAGGAAAAAGGTGCTGTTGTAGATGGTCATGTAGAAGACGAATCCGAACAGCGGACACAGGAAATAGGGCATATCCCAAATCATGCCGTTGGCCACCTCCTGCATCTTAAATGGCAAGAAGACCAAGAAGAGCAGGTCAGAGATGGTGAGGTTGAGGAGGAGGATGTCGATGGGTGCGGGCTTTTTCCACACCTTACGGCCAAACGTGTAAAAGGCCAGAACGTTGGAGGGGAAGCCAGTAATGAACGTGATGGCGTATACGGAGAGGCAGAGAGAGGGCTCACACTCTTGCATTGTGCTGCTTTTCCTGTGCAGTCAGCTGCAGAAAACTCTTCATCTTACCTTGGCTGAAAAGCATGAAAAGGAGAAAAATTATCCTACCCTGTCAAATACTACTGTTTTGAGATTTAAAGTTGAATGTACATGTAAAGTTGAAGAATAGTTATTAAAAACAATTCATTGTTTCCCGCAATGGAATGCCATTGATGCTGCGTAAGATATTTTGAAGTTCATTATCATTTAAAACAAAGTTTGTGCCGTTTTGCCATTTCCGTCTCAGTTCTGATAAATGTGGGTGCGTTTCTAGTTATAACCCGTGTGGATTGTGGAAAGCTGCCAAATATGTTTGTAGTACTGCTGTAAAAGTCTCTCAGTAGTAAAGCAAACTGCCAGGACCCTGAATCCCTGGTGGATGAATGTAGTGGTTTCATATCATCCTTGGTATTCTTTACTGTATTACAGAACCGCAGTTGGCTGATGCAGCAACACGTTCTACTGCTCACCAAGCATCATCTTTTCAAATTAGAGAAGAGACGCATGTCTACAGATCATTGTGGCTTTGCCAGGGAAACCAAGCTGCAAATGGGGACAGAAAAGACTGAAATCTAACTGTAGAAATGGTACTCAGATTCTAAACACTAATTTGCAAATCTAATAAATCTTCTTTTGTAAGCAACTGACAAAAAATAAATAAATAAATACATGTATAGGCAATCCTAAAGTTGTAAAAGGCTTAATTCAAATTCTTTTTTATCTTAAGGCTTATAATTTATATATATATATATATATATATATATATATACACACACTCACACACACACACACACACACACACACACACACACACCTGAATGATACAGAGAGAGTTCTTGGACCTTTTTTATCCATGTGAATATCCATGACAATGGTGAAGTAGTTAGTTGAATGAGCCTCATAAAAAAGATTTTAGTTTTAGTACTGACTAGCTGACTTTGGTAATAATAACATATTTTCCATATCAGCAGGTTATACTCATTCTAAAATCTGGACAGTAACCACATATTGCCTATGTCTAGAAAACTGTGTGTAGCCTATAATACACTGATAGTTTTGGTCCTTAAATATGGTACATAATTAATCACTTAATGCATAACCAATAACTTAAAAGGTTCCCTTTCCATGGTAACACAGACATTGTCATGGACATAAACATACCATATACATTTAATACATAAAATTAACATAACATTCACTCCTCTGTAAGATAGTGTAAACTGAGCATCTTGACTGACATGTAATACAGAGCAATCTGCTGCATCCTGTTTGCAATCTTACTTAAAAATCCATTTTGCAGAATTGTCTCCATGTCCCCAAATAATTATTAAGGTAAAGGCCAATCCAGAAAACAACACATCGTAGCATCTGTTTCCTGTCTTACCTTCTCTAATGTCTGCACCACAGCTGTGTTACATCTTGAATGGAACCAGTATAACAATGAATTGCACTTTCATAGTGGATTATAAGACAAGAGCATTACTCAGCTTTTCCCATTTTTAAAAACTATGACAGTACTGACCGTAGGAGGCCTTCATTCCAGCAAGAGGAGAACGTCACCAAGTTGCGCAAGCAAAAAAAAAAAAAAAAAGGTAAAGATTTCTGTAATATAGAAACTCCTTGAATTCTGTGATTATCGAATGTTTTAGTCTTGTGAGGAACTACAGCTGACATTAGAAGCAGTGCTTATCTACCAATATCCCATCCCACTCCAGCTGGAGATCGCAGATCTCTGTGAGCCCTTGTTGACACTGCTTCTGTTCATTGAAGGTGAGGCTCTATCTGCTGCTTTCCACGCCTCACTGTTTACTCTCACTGCCCAATATGCAGCATGGATAATGGAAAATTAATACACCTGAGCCAGATACTCGCCCAGATTCCCTACAAACGATTTCCGTGAAAACCATTGCCAGTGTGTTCTTGCGTTTGAAGGGAGTAACTGAGTCAAAGGCGGAGGGGTTGAAATGAGTGCAGATCAGTAGTCTCAAGAAGTCCCAGTCTTATCTGCATTTATATATCTTCAGCTGTGTAGGAGTCTTTGCTTAGTAAAATTCAAGGGAGGGGAAGAAGGGTGTGTGTGTGTGTGTGTGTGTGTGTGTGTGTGTGTGTGTGTGTGTGTGTGTGTGTGTGTGTGTGTGTGTGTGTGTGTGTGTGTGTGTGTAATCAGACTGTTCTTCTCTGGTGCACCTCTCACACTCAGTATAAAGGCAGTACCCTTTCAAAACCAACCACATGACCCATGAGCCGGGTGTATTTCCCAGCACTTCCTTCTGCCCATGTTTGCTAAAGTGGGACTAGTGAGCTGATAAATCAGTTCAGCATTCTCTGCCACAGTCCAGGCTGCAGGGCTATGATTTATTCAGTAGCTCATGCTGGAAAACCCCAATCTCAACCATATAAGGGCTGTCAGAAATGCAGGTATTTCACAATGTTGTACAGCACACATACTAACACTCTTAGAATTTTAAAGGTTTCCTTAGGGATTTCTGCATTTGGGTGGACTGGAAAAAGGGGTTGAGGTTTCAAATGGATTCTTATTATTTATTTTTTTGTTATTTATTTTGTGTGTACTATAAAACATTTGAGATGACAAAAATATTTATTTAGCATATCTGTAATTAGAAAATAAAATCAATATGAGCGCAAATTCATAAAACATTTTTGATTGTTAGAAATGGCAGCAAACCTGCAGCTCCCAAAAGTGAACATCTAAACAAAACATTATTTTCCAAATCTTAAGCTAGATTGCTATCAGCTAATAATAACTGGCACTACCTTTAGACATCTCATCTTAGCAGGAAGCGTTCTTCAAAGAAAATATTTGTGTGCTAATCCTGTCTTTGGCTCGCCTTCACCCATCTTGTGAAGGGGTTTGTGGAAGGCCATTGTCTGAATGTCACGTGTCGTGCCCACACCCACGCCCTTTTCCACACTCAACGTCGGCGCACTAATCACTGGCACCTGCAGCTAATCATGGACTGACTACTAGCCCCACAATGTTCTGTTCAATGTTCTGGCCTTTTCTCAGATCAGACAACGTCTCGTTCTGCCTGCTGTTTAGATAATCATGTTTTTCCCCCGCTTATGACTTCTCTTCGGTCTGTGGGTTCTGTGTTTTTTTCAATTACGCTACATTGCACATGAATCCTGCAGCTCATTACACTACCCAGTGATATAAGTACTTGAGTACTTCCCAGACAGAAAGCACCAATATTAAGAGTTAAAGAAAAAAAGCTGCACTTGGATCAGATGACATGCATTACACAGAGCAATGCAATGCATAATCCTCGTCATAACTTTCCAAATTCTCCATTATTAGTAGAACGCTGCCACATCCACACTGGCAGGAAGCGTTAGATTAAAGCAGCATGGACAGAGACTGTGAGTCTTAATACCAGCTATAATCCTAAAGACGTGGCAATAAATAACAATCAAGATGATAACAGATTATAAAAGATTATATTTGTGAGGTGTCCCTTGGACAGGTTTAGGCTTTTTGCTTGTTTTGATCTGCTTAACTGAGATGCAGCCATTACAGCTGCCACATAAACTGTCCCCAGTTGAAGTGAGGAGGATTCAATTTAGATCCAACACACAAAAATCCTCCACTCCTTGTCACGTCCCTGGCAGAGCACCTCAAGAACACCTGGATGTCCTCACCGACAGATCCAATACATCACTCTGACAAACAACTGTATTTACCTGCTCCAAGACAGCTACCGCATTCCCAGTACCAAGCAGAATGTGGTTTCATGTGTGCGGAGCTGCTTGGCCCTGTGGCACTTAGCTATGTCATAATGAAACATTTCGAAAGGCTGGACCTCCAGTACATCAGAGACTGCTGCCAGGCCTGCCTGAATATGCTTCTCTTAGGTAGAGTGCAGAGCATGCACACAGATCCATAGAGGATGCAATCTCCACTGTTCTCTACTTAGCCCTAACGCGCTTGAAGAATATAGGTAGTTATACGAGAATGGTGCATGGCAACTTCAGTTTGGCATTCAATGCAGTCATCCCCATTAAACTGGCTTTGTAGTTTTGGTTTTAATACCGCAGTCTGTAATTGGAGTTTGGATTATCATTCAAAGTGCTCTCAGTTAGTCATGATCAATGACCACATTTCATCTCCACTCTTTTTTCATTTTGGAGGCCCCCAGGGCTACTTCAGCAAAACAAAACAAATGCCAGTAATAGATTTCAGGAGGCAAGTGAGAACAGCACACACCCCCATGCAAATTAGAAAAGCAGTCAGACAGCACTCATATAGTGTACAATGTATTTATTTGGCTCATGGATAAAATACAGACGTTTTGGCTCCTAGGCCTTCATTCACGTGCTTAGTATACAAGTCATGTCTAACTGTTTTTCTAATTTGATTCTGACCTAGTGTTTAGTGTTTGATCTTCTGCTGTCATTATTATTGCCTCTGTGCTGACAGAGGTTCTTCATCAGCTGTGCAAGCATAGTGCTTTAATCCCTAGATTCTTCTTCAGAGACACACACTTATGTATACATTCATAAAATAAAAATATTCAGACATTATATTTTATATTCAGGCAACGTTCAGAGAGAGCCAACACAGAGCCGGCGGGAGATCACTGAAAAGCAAAAAGACACCGGAAAGCAGAAAACCGTAGCGAAACTGCTTCCTAGTGGCACCTTTGTTTTGTTTTGTTTTGTTTTGTTAAACATATAAATAGGATTAAAGTAGGAGCTGTGTATCCATGCATGTCCCTTGTCCTTCCTCTTCCCCTGACCCAGGGTAGTTTCACAAATACATGTGTACATTAAAGGCTCCCAGCTCCTACCTGGCCTTTATTCACAAGCAGGTCACTGATGATGTAGGCCAGTAAAGGTTAATACAGTGATCGCAGGGTACAGGACTCCAGTACAGTCAGCCATGTGACTTTGCAGTACAACGTTCACAGTGTCAGGGGTGGTGGATGACCACTTATTACTGGCAATAAAATGTATTTCCGCCCATTAGGTACAGCAATAAAGTAGGTGTACCTAATAAAGTCACTCAGGGCACATCAGTGGGGAAGAGATAGAGCAAGTGAAAAATGTCAGCTCTCTGAGAGCCAACCGAGAGAGGAGACAGGAGCTGACAGGGTCTGAGAGGGCCTCATAAATTTAGACGAAAGAATAACTGAGAACATGTCGGCCAATCACATTGTAGATTGACATAGGATTTGCAAGATATTTGACTAGGGGGCCATGCTGAAGGGTTGTGACTAAGAGCTTTGACCATAGCTTTGACTGATGATTTGGTTATAGAGCCACAACCTAAAGGAGCATCAGAATGTCACTCCACCACATCAGTCATTTCAATGAGGAGAGACACATTTATAAGATCCACAGGACAGTCAAGGACAACAGCCCCACCAGTAATGGAAGCTCGGTGTTTCTGCCTTCAGGCAGATCCCAAATGAAAACTACTGCATGCTGGGATGGGTGATGGAACAGGTCAAAGTGGCCAGTGTCCAAGGCCTTTGACCTCCAGGGCCCTAGGAACCTGTGGACAAGCTATTGCAAGTAAAAAAAAATATAGACAGAGATGTAACTTGAATATTCCCCAATAACTGCAGGCATGGTTTAAAATATTTCAAGAAATGTTATCAAGTTACCATTTCTCACAAAAACGCTTTACTGTTTGTAAGTGAAAGTGGCATAAATGTGTCTGTAGCAGAGTACATTCTTGTGACCTGAGCTTTTACCAGCAGTCACATGATTGAGTTTCAGAACTATTCTAGTAGGTGTGGATTGTGTGGTTTTGCACTTTATAAATACATGTTGCACTCCTGTGAATCAGACATTCAAAAACGGTATGTCACTGTGCAATCTTTTACTGTACATAAGAGTAACTTACGACTTTAAGTTATCCTGAGTTTATTTTGAAGGTAAATCGGGTTTGGTAAATTGTTTGTTTGTTTGTTTGTTTGTTTGTTTGTTAAATGCTGATTCTTGGTTTTCATGTCACAGGAGAAAGGAAAGTTTTTAAATTGCTTGATTTCTATTGTATATGTGCAATGCAGTTTCCAAGTTTAAATTTTCCAATTTTGTAGCATTTTTAATTTGTAGTGTCTCAGGTTTTGTAGGTTTTCTCAGCCACTGTAAATTTGTCTATACTAGTCATACACACCTAGACATCAGAAATGTGACACAAAATAGAATGAGTACAAAAGCAGATTCCTAGTTTACAAAAGCTAGTTTTATTCAAGCACTCACCCTCAAGACTAAGGGTATAAACATGTATCAAAACACATTTAAGACAGCAAATTCTATCCAGAGATGACTTTCCTTATATTTTAATTGTTTTGAGAATAAATAATTAAAAATATAAAATGAAAATTATTTTAAATAAATTGTTGTGATTAAAATTATCTATATTAATATGTTTTATATGTATTTCTGAGCCTTTTGACAAACAGTACGACATGCTGCAACGTGCAAAATACAGGGAACTAGCACACCGGTCATATTCTAATATCTTATAATAAATCATTAGATTATAATGTTAATATTACATTAATCTTGTTTCTGGCTGACCTTAAATAAAATACTTCAAATGAACTGCAATGCACTCATTTATTTGTATGTTACTAGCAAGTAAAAGTAGTGATACACACAAAAAAGGGAAATGAGTCACTATTAGTAGCTCATTTCATTTCCTCGATGAGTTTGCTCTTGAATAAACCATCATTCAAACCTGCAGTTGTTCAAACAACACCAATGTGCAGAACTCTGCTAAAGCAAACAATTAATGTGAAACCAATGTTCACAATTAAATTTAGTAAACCTAATGTATTGTTTCTCTTCCCCCAGTGTATATATACCCACATGAAGTATGTTGCTGCTGTTGGAGTCAGAGTCTGTGGTTTCCACAGTGCAGTGTGAGCTGTGAACTGTTGCAATCAGTTTGCCTTCTGTTCCTCAATTTGAGCCTTCTGATCTTGACATTTAATCTCAAAGGCTATTCATGCAGTAAGAATCCATTTGCGTAGAATGATTTCTATGCAGAATTATACACGTTTAAATATGTATACCTCATTTAGCACGCATAATACAAAGCAGCGCAGATATTTCATAAATACATCTTGGATTTTTTCAGTACAATAAGCTGTAGTAAAGGATCATATAAAACGGATAAGGAATAAATAAAACTGAATACACATTCAGTCTAAAAGTTGTTGAACAGAGTGAGAACTAAATGCAGGAAAATACTTCTGTAATAATGCCTTGGTGAAACTGATAGTGAGGTTTTTGCACACTGTGGTGTGTATGGCTATGAAATTCAAGTCCCAGCAGAGTTCTTTAAGAGTAAGGCACCATATCCCTTCCATCTGGCATTAAGGTTAAACAGTGGCACAGACGGTAAGATGCAAGCAAGCGCCATGTTCTACTGTTCCATGGGCTCTTTATCAGAAATTCACAGGTACAGCGTAATAGTTGTACCTCCACCAACAATAAGCATTGGATTGATCTCAATGAATGAATGGTGCTCAGACACCGAAAGGTGGAAGGGCAAAGCTAGACTGGTCTTTACTGTCCTGCCAACAGCTGTGGAATTGATCCTCACACTGCCAGAGACAATCACGTAGATCGGAGATCTACACCTGTTTGCAGTCCTGTACTCTGATAGCTGTGGAGTCTAGCGGGAACTGTCATTGGAGCTCTGTGTGCTCTCCTCGGTAGTCATGCAGGTTAACTGGGGAAAGTTGCGAGCTCTCTGGCAGCAGGACAGGTTCGTCCTTTTGACAAGTCCTCGTATGAAGTGGTTGAATGTCCCCCGGAGTGCTGCAGAGGAGAAATAGAAGATGAAGGGGTCCAAGCAGGCGTTGAAGGTGCTGGTGAGCAGTGCGTACACTCTCCAGCTGGGACTGTACCAGCCAATGAAACCCACTATATGGGACACATTGTAGGGCATGAAACAGATGATGAAGACTAGGAGGGTAAACACAGAGAGCCCAATGGCCCTGAAACGCTTCTTGGAACTAATGTTGGGCAGCCGGGAGAGGATGAGGATGAAGTTGATGTAGCAGAAGCAGCAGATCATAAAAGGGATTAAGAAAAGCACTAAGAACAGCTCCAAACGCACAGGCAGAAGGATTGTTAACTGTTCATCACTGAAGTCTTCATAGCAGGTATTCCGCTTGGACGGGTCAAGGACGGTGCTGTTGGTGTGGTCATAGTACTGCATAAAGTAGACAATACTGCAGTGCGCCATGGAAACCACACAGAAGATAACACTTGCTATCACTGCATTCCGGGGGTGCCTCTTGAGTTTGTACTTGATGGGGAAGGCCACTCCCATGTAACGCTCCACACTGACGGCTGTTAGGAGGAAGGTGCTGTTGTATATGCTGGTGTAGAAGATAAATCCGGAAAGAGGGCAGAGGAAGTAGCTTATTGTCCATTTCATGTCGGCCGCCTCTTTCATGCGGAAGGGGAGGAAGAAGAGAAAGATGAGGTCGGAGATGGTGAGGCTGAGGAGGAGCACGTCGATGGGGGTGGCGTTCATCCTCACCTTTCGAATGAAGGTGTAGAGAGCCAACAGGTTGGCAGGGAGGCCAGTGATCAGTGTAATACTGTACACCGCCAGGACCAGGTCTCTGAGGCTTGGTGTCCACAGCATGGTTCCTTTTTAGCTCAGTGGTTATCTGTAAAAACAAATCTTTTGTTAGGAAGTCGTACCCCTGACAGTTTCATTTCACAATTGGAATATTATGCTGATGTGTGACCAATGTTGGTTGACTACTTTTAAAATTCAAATTCTTATTTATAGGTCTATTAAAAGCAGCTTGCTCTGTTACAGTATTATATTTGTGCTAAATAATGTGTTCTAAATTTTGTATTACTTCCACTAAACACCCTACAACTAAAAGCCAATATTAACTGAGAAATTGTCTTTTTAGTGGCATGGTATAGTGGTGACAAAGTCTGTCATAACAAACTGACTGCCTCCACACCCCATTCAGATGACATTGGGCAACAAAATTTGAACTTTTACTCTTTATGCTGAAATTGGAACGGTTTTTAGATTTTTTTTCTATCATGTATGTTTTTTAAGTTTCAGAGCAGTTACAGACACTCCAGCTGGTGAGAGAAAAATGCTCGTGTACTAAATGACAGCAAATTAGTCGCACTCAGGCAGTGAAAATACACACACGAGTCAACATGAATTACCAAGTGCTGTTGGTGATTTATATAGTCACATTTGTATTTAAACAAAAACCCTTTAATCCCTCCATTAGGCACAAAGATTTCCCATTCAGAATTCCACTTGGTTCATGGCCTGTCTTTGGGTAAACCATAGCCTGTCTGCCTTTGGGCATTTTGATCAAGCAGGCATTAAAGCACACACACGCTTGCTGATCTCATGAGAAGGAAATGGCATAATGTAAATTTTTGAAGTATTGGATTTTTTGCGCTAAATATAACCCACAAATATCTGAAAAATGTTTCCATTAAAGAGGGAATTCACTACGTTACATGATACAAATATTAAAGGAAGCGCTTCAGGGCTTCTGGATTGACTAATAATCTTAAATCACTTAATAGTAAAATTAAAATATTTTTCAGAAAAGTCTCTGCAAGATACTGAATTACATTAAGAGCTTTTACAATCTGCTGGGTCTGGACTCTCACTCATCACTCTTATAACTATATACTTTTCATATTACTTTGAATATTAATAAATAATACAGGGTAGTTACTGTGTAATAAACATTAAGTTGAATAACTAAATGAGCTTGGAACATTCGGTTCTAAGACATATATCATCATCATATATCATTTCAAATCCTAATATAACTCTTACCTTTGTAAGTGTGTGTGGTAACCTTGTGACCAACATATTCAAAGAGGCATGTAGCGCTTTATATAGCAGCACTGCAGTGACGAACGGCGATGACACATGCAAGACAGAAACCCACTTCCTGTTATATGCCCTGATGCATCATGTTATATTTTTTCCTCATCAATTTTACTCAATATTAAGCAAATGTAGAGTTAGATTCATGGACTCGAGTACATTTAGAAACCTCAAATGTATTACAGGGTACTCTATAATTATTGTAAATTACTTTTAATACACATGATATGTATTAATACACATAATATGTATTTTTAATACATGAATGTTGTATATGAGGTTATGTGGAAAAAATACCTGCTGTCCATATCAAACCACTAAGTGAACACAAACCTAAGGAAAAAGCACATTATTTTTTGGGAAATGCACATATACAGTGTGCAGATGCCACTTGAAATGGTCAATGTTTCATTATGTTTTTTAAGTAATTTATTTATTTCTTTTTTGCAATCAATGATCATTTTGTTGAAACCTTCAGTATTGTGCTATCAGCAAAAAAAAAGTCAGCAATTTTTTGTAGTGAAACTCCTGGTTGTATTATATGGTGCAACATTGAAATGTTTAACTCTTGTGTAATTTTTGGTCCTATTTAGCCCAATACCAGCTACCCTTATTGAACAGGTCATTTTCACTACCCTTTTTATCTCGGATGCATTGTTAAATAACTTTTATCTCTAATATTACAAGGGCTTGTTTCTTAGCCAGCTGACCTAGATCCAGCATTTATTTATTTATTTTTGGTAGCATGAATTTTAGTTTTGTTTAGCATGACAGTACAATAGATCTAATCCACCTTTTCTCTGGCTGCCAGTCCTTCACATTTTTAATCCTTTTCACTAGCTTAGCACTGTGTTGGAGGCCTGGTTCTGCACATAGGCTTCTGGAATGCATGATTTCATTCATTCTACAAGGATACAACCGCAATTCAGATCAGCCTTTTGTAGTGAAATTCAGTCAGTGAAACCCTATTCATTATATATACCTTCAAATCCTGCCCCTGATTCAGTGTAGATAGGACTGAGGAAGTCATCAGTAGGACTCTTCCCCTGCACCCAGGTATGTATATGCTAGGTGAAGCCAAAGGATAACTTCGAACCACCCTGTCTGCTGCCAGATGGTAAACATAGTGGTAGGGAGATGATGGCTGAGAAAGGTCAACTATAGGTCAGCTTGTGGTTATCCAAGGAACCCTGGTGACACGCCTCAGTGGCATGTTCTAATTAACTTTCAGAATGAATTCAAATATAAACATATTACTACATTAATGAGATGCACCTTTTCAGGAAGACACACACACACACACACAAGCACCAATCACACCTTCTAACCATTTCCCCGCTCTCAATCACACACTTATTGATTGAGAGCCCTCACCTGTTTCCTATCATTATTCCCAATGGATCCTACCACCAGTGCTTCGTATTAGCCTTCATGGAGGCACCTGGCTCTTTTCCGCATGTCGACTATGGACCGTTTTGCATTGTTTAAACGTTTTTTCTTTGTTTATCTAATAAATCTGCTTCCAACCTGCACTCACGCCTCGCTCTCCTGTCAAGTCATGTCACATCACAATTAATTATGCTGTACCTGTCAACTTGTCAAGTTGAAGTCCCAGTCTTGTTTGGTACAAGCTCTGATTTGCATCATCAGGAATGTTGCAATTCTGTGAAGTAGAAGAGCACTTGTTTAGATGTGAGATATTAAATAAACAAAAGAGAAAGAAAATTCAACAAAATAAATTGGTGTGGTAATACGTGCCCACTCCCAATGATTAGGAAGATTGCCACTGGCATAAGGGACTTGCCTACTGTGTTGTTGCAACACAAAGCAAGCATGTTAATATGGATGCCTCTGCATCCTCATGGGTTTTTAACTATGAAGGTACAATGTCCGTTGTTCTGATGGTTGCCCTTGATGCCACCTACAGGGCACAACCCAGATGGACAGTGTAATGTCCAGTGAAGATCCGTTCAGCCCAGTGCATCTTCTCCAGCTGACGAGGAGTCGCTGGGGAGGTTGGCAGTCATCTTTCACAGCTCCCTCAGATTGAATGATGCCGCACCACTAGTTCACTTTGCTAATGCACAGTCTACCACTCCTGCCTTTCAGAACATCACCAGGGGGAGACGTCATCACTTTAAATCTGTTAGGGAAAGAATTTTCCTTTCCCTCTGATACTGGAGAAGTGACAGTGCTGCACAACATTTATCCTGTTACTGAGCTTAATTAAACTGTGCACATATTGAGTTTAATAAACCTCACATAAATTCACCTCTACCTGCAGTAATTTTTAAATGAGAACAAATGGGTTTAGCTGAACATGCAGGTATCCATTTAACCACAAGCAGAATATAATTATCTAATGTAAAAATACACATGACCTCTTCCACTTTAAACTCATCTTAAACTCTAAACCACAGCTAAGATACTGACAAACAATAGCCTCAAAATTCGGCAAATGTAAATGGGTAGGGGCTTACTGTGCTTACTGTATGCAGCTGTATCAAGTAAAAAAGTATCCAATAAAATCAATAATCTTGGTTTATTTTAAGATTTAGCATTTAATCATCTTCTAAACCACTTGATCTAAATCAGGGTCACAGGGCACATATCCTGGCAGCTAATGTCTGTTCTAAGGGTATGAGGCAGGAACCTACCCCAGACAGGACAGCAGTCCATCACAGGGTACATGCAGGTAGACCCACACAGCCAGTTTCGAGACAGCAATTGACCTAGCATGTCTTTTTATTATGGGTAGAAACCAAAGTACCTGGAGGAAATCCATGCAGGCCCAGGGAGAACATGCAAACTCCACACAGCAGATGTCACTTTATGCCAGGCCAGCAATCGAACTCAGTGGAGTTTTGAGGCAGTAGCCCTAACCACTGTGCCACTGTGCCACCATGCCGCCTAAGGCATAAACACTTAAAACAAGAAAAACTGCCAATATGGTGAAATAACTTGCAATATGGTGAAACTAACTTAATTAACTTAAAACCTAGAAAGAGCCAAATAATAAAAATCTAGATAAAAATATCTAGAAATAAGTTTAATTTAGTTGTTCAATTCAGTCGTCCAGTCTGGGCTTTTTTGCAGCTGGAGAGATGTGCAGCAGAAAAGGTAACTGGAGGCAGCCAGCAAGAGTGACTGCAGAAGGGCCAGAAGCTAGTCTGACCGGACAATACTCCACATAGTCTGGCCATGAAAGGCCAGCCATGTTCCTAAATGGATTGGCTAGAAGGAAAAGACATGCTGCTGGACACTAGGAGGGGACAGCCCGGGGCCACATGATTCGGCAGCTGCTGGTGGTGCATGAGGGTACATGAAGAGAACAGTAGAGGTTATCACACCAGCGTCCACTGTCTTGCTCAGGACCAGCAGTGTGACGCTAACAACAGACAGAAACAAAGTTTCCACATCCAGGTGTCAGGGGGACACTCTGGTCCACGGGATTAGAGTTTGCATTTATTACTTGTGGCTGTGCAACTGACTCTGCCCTAAGCCAGGCAGCCTGGGGGTAAGAAGCCTGACAGCACGTTATAGGCGGCCTCGTGTCTGCACCCAGTGGACAATTATTGTGTTGCAGGTCAGATCTCTACAATATCTGCTAATGAGGGCAAGAAAAAAGCATGTTCTCTGATGCCATGCATAGTTTCACACCAGGAAGATGCTCCGAGTCAAAGGCCAAACTAAACAAACATGCTATCAGGTACTCTTCTCCTTTTATTTATTTTTTCATTAAGTAAAACAGACATTTTAGTTTTGGCCACACAATACCCCAGCCACGATTCAGACCAGCAACAGTTTATTTTAATATTTCTTTTGTTGGGTTATGTGTGAGTGAGTGGGAGTGGGCTCCAGAAGACAATTTATTATTTTCACAGTTTCCCTTTGGAAAATGTCTGTAATTAGTAGCAAAAAATGCTCTTAATACAGCTTTTGTACCGTACATTTTCTTCTGTGAGAAGAAAAGGTCATGTAGTGGGTGGTGATTTTGTATGCTAATGAGCACTGCTCTCATTGGACCCTTCAATCAGAGTGTGGACCATTGTGCAATGATGAAGAGCTCTGCAATGTTTACAGCAGCAAACTGAATCAAATACCTGGTTGAACCCAAGTTAGATCCCAACAGTAAGCAACAAGTACATCTGATGCATATATATGTCGGTTTAACAACACAACACTGTTAAAGACCCAGGGAATATGTTGCAGAATATTAAGTGTTTGTTTGATATTTATGGAATTTAGCTGATGTTTGATACTAAACATGAGTGTTATATAATAATCAGCAAATTCTCATTAAAAAAAAAAAAAAAAAAAAAAAAAGCACAACAGAAATGTAATAAAACACTTCTCAGAAACCAACCAAACTCAGTCCTAGCTGAGAACAGTCTGGACACAGCCCTCAAATTACAATGAGCAATTTCTGATGGACAGATCATTGTCACAGACTTTTAGTCTGTAACACTTCTAGAGCATAGAGCTGAATAAATGGCCACAGCAGAAAGAATCAGAACCCTACCACCATAAATGTACGAACAAATGAATGAGAATTTTGTAAATAGTGTTGAAGTTCCAGCATTAGATTTCCCCTTATTATGTGTTTACATAAAGCTTATATAAGTGTCATCAAACAATAGGGAAGAATTTCTGGCAAATTAAATTGGTCATTTGCATGATTATGAAACAGCAGTCATAGGGCACACTTTGTGAGCAAGATTAAGCCGGTTAGAAAGAAAACGCAGAGTTAGGTTCTCTGGGGCTTTAAATAGTTAGTTATTAAAATAATGTGTAGTTTATTAAACAAATATGTTTCAGGAATCTAACCTCTTAATAATATAGTATAAATGACACTGTGTCTCTTAACCAAGGTCCCATCAGAGACTGTTGATTGGTTCAAGCTTACTGAAATGATACTCTTTTGTTCTGTGTCCATACAGAGTGAAATTAGTATTAGTAACCTAGATGTTGTTAGCGTTGGCTAATTTTACTCTCTAGACTAAATTGTTGCTACATGATATTGAGACTAAAACCTACCACTGAATATAGAATTTTTCTCCCCTGCAATTTGTTATTCAAATTCTTGACTTCTGTATTTCAAAAATCTAAGGTGTCAGTGGATGTGATGTTATTGCTATTAAATGCTTGATGGTGTTTGGGGATTTGTATGATAATTATGTGGGTGCGTGATCTTTCAGGGCCCATTCCCTTTTTTAATACTTCAAAGCAATCAATGACCTTGACAATCTTGTTGAAACCTTTCTGGAACGTTAATCAGTCGTAGCTGCTCACAATCTTACCAGTCCTTTAACCAAACCTTCAACCACTTACATGAATACCTGTGAAAGATGCATGAAACTGCTGACCTTGAAACATTAAATACACGGTAAATCACATGCATATAACAATTGTATTTGAATTTCACACAAGGTAAAAGAACTTCCTCAAATGAACTAAGAGAACAGAAAAAAAAAAAAGAAAATTAAAAATCACTGGTAGAAAGGAGATTAGGATGGGAAAACGAGCAGCCCAGTGAGGTCTTTTTTCTCAGAGTGGTTGCCTCATCCCTCAGACTCTGCGTTCAGGCTCATCTCCTTCATGAACTGCTCTCAACTTGGTTCCTCACTGCTACACTCTCCATCTGTATCCTTTATGGGACCCTCAAGCAGGCTCCTCAACCTTATCAGCGTTTGTCATCGTCATTACAGTGATGTTCCAATTCTGGGTTCAATTGCAGAGGTTATTTTCTAAAATTCCCACTGTGAGGGTTAAAAAAAGACAATAATAATAATAATTCTAATAATAAGTAATATAAGAAATAATTCTAATTAAAATAAAGACTCAGATGAGAGTCCTGCCACTAGAGCTGCTTGTGTCTATAGCAACAGTAGTTTAAAGCTTTAGTAATTACTTGCTATGCGTGAATTTTCAAGGTTAATAACAAGCTATACCAGACACATTCGCTATAGAAAAATGAGGTATTCCGTTAGCTAGTTATGCATGTAAGCTAATATGGCTGATTAATAGCTGCTACCATCTTTAATAAGTCGGGTGTGAAAACAAAAATGACAACAGCAACTATTTCAACCAAATACAAAAAGCAGTTTATTTATTCACCATTGAAATTCTTTTAAATCCAAGCATCTCTAAGCCCTGGAATGTCCATGAGGGAAAATTAGGAGTTACCTGATACTTGAGAGCACAGACCTCTATCAATATTTGATATTCACTACAACACAACATAGTGCGCATGTATGTAAATGCATCTCCTAACTGTTCGAATGATGTCTAATGTCAAAAAGCATTCACTGCACTCGAAGTAGCATCAGCCAATAGCTACTCATTATGTTTCCCTGCCATCTCTGACACTGATCACTCAGTCCAACACAGCACAGGTAGAGGGTCTTCTTTATGACTGTAGTAAAAGCACAAACCGCAGTGACAAACCAAGACTTCACTGCATAGCCTAGCCTCGTGTGAATGTCGTCAGTGCAGCACCTCACCTAGGAGGTGCTGCTATTGTGTCATATGATTGTTCTACATGTGGAAGTCTGCTTACAAGGTTGTGACTGTGAACCTGTTGTTTTCAATACTTGTTCAACCTGCCTAATTTTGGTGCCTAGAACATTTTTAAAATTTTAAGTTATGACCTTATGTATGGTTTTTCAAGAGCACAAAGTACGCAAGCTACTGCATAATTGCAAGAAAGCTTGTGTGTGCCCTAGCTACTAGAATAGCTCAGGTTATCAGCATGCTTGTCTGCACTGTGCACCATGAGGTGGTGAAGCTAATTTATCCAGATCCCCAAGAGCAAAAATGGGCCTAAACCACATGGCTACATGAGCAACATGGATGCTATAGGAGAGTGGAAACATGTCTGTGATGGAGGAATCTCTATCCCTGATACTTCTGTGCAAGCACTCACCACCGTGATGTCTCCTTCAAATGCCCTTTTTTTTTTAAAGTGGCACAACGTTCACCTGCCCCTTATAACACAGTGAAAATGCAAAAAATAAAAATAAAAAAAAAAGTTTGCAGGTGAACAGATGGATAAATTCCAGAAAAAGCCTTTACTTTCAGTGGAGTTCCACGGCATGCGATAGACACGGTCATCATCTCATTAAACATTTATACATCCCACTTTCCAGATTAATGACGCTTAACCTGCAGGCAAAGAAGTGAAACAGGGAAAGAGTGATGAAAGGAAGAATCTGAGTTTAAAAAGCAGTGCAAAAAAAAAAGCAGCCTAAGGAAGAGCTGAAGTGAAGAGGAGGCAGAGGCAGAGCTACCTGAACTAGGAGAGTATTGATTACTAGTAGGAGATGTATGACACTCTTAAAATGCAGAAATAATGCAGTGCAGAATGAAATATCTTGCACAGCGTTGGAGCTGGTAATTGTCTTTGTAACTTCTTTGTCTTTTGCTGTGTCACAGCTTTTCAGATTCTTCTCTCATCTAAACTGCTTGACCAATCTCGTCATACACACTACATCTCATCCAGGGAGTTGTTTCAATTGCAGATCTAACTGGCAAGGGGATTAAATAATGTATCCAAATTAAATATTAACTTGGATACATTAATAAGTAATTCATAATTAATAAATTAATTACTTTTAAAGGAAAACAGGAGTATCTGCTCACCTGAAACATTTAGTATGGCAATCATCATTTGAGAAGTAATTAATAATATCATTCCTTCTATCCTCCTCTCATTATCCTTAAAACCTTTGTAACTGATGCATCATGTGTTAAAATCAATGCCTTTCACAATGGCAAGAGAATATATATTCCAATGCTTATAAAGTGCACTTGGCTCTTATAGTCATGTAAAAGAGTTAGGCCTGTCAATATATCTGACAGCATTTAAATAAGGTGTAGTTCTAGGGTTCAAAACTTTTTAATGTGGATTTGCAAAAATGCCCATTCTGAGAGTGAGAGAGTGGCCAAGAGAGAGTCTGAGAGTGAGAGAGTGGCCAAGAGAGAGTCTGAGAGTGAGAGTGATAGGCAGAGTCTGAGAGTCAGACAGTGGCTGAGAGAGTCTGAGATTGAGAGTGGCAGAGAGTCTGAGAGCAGCCTGAAATGTTGCCTGGTCTCTGGATGGCTTTGTACGATTTCTTTTATCAGCTTTGCTCTGGAAATAGTCTGTTTGAAAAAGCGTGACCTGCCAATTTAATCTGAGCTGTTTCACAGTTTGGGTTCAAACAATGTTGTGCAAGAAATTAAATAGTTTTATTTTTTAAGGTTGTCTAATTGGGACAATCATAAAATTAACCTGTTGGCTAGGTACACTTTATTTAATCCATTAACACATTAGAGGTTTAATAAGAATGTTCGTAGTCATTATATAAATAAATAAAATTATAGTAAAAATGTTAAAATAAATTAGAAAATTATTTCTTTGTAAAAAAAAATATGGATTCTTTGTTTGTTGCTGCACTTAACACTTGTAGGTGTACAGTAACCTATTGGCTCATTGTACCTATTGGATGTTATTCTATCTTGCACCACCATCTCTGTCTACAAGATCTTTGTGTAGACAGAAATCAATACAGCTTGGGAAAGAGGGCAATTCCACAAGAGGAGGCTTACTTTCAGAAGAAAGAGGTACGGTGTTTTCTTTTGTTTAGAAGACACCTGTAATGGTCACAGGCTGGGCCATCTGCTAAGCCACCTACAGCCACCAGAGGGAGACACAGGGTGGCTCCGATGTAATCAGAGGCAATCAGTCACAGCTGTCCTCCCAGCTACTTAAGAGCAGCTTACCAGCTCCCTAGTGCTCAGCCTTTGTTCAGTGTTCTGGTGAAAGACAAGACTGGTATTTTGGCTTGAGGGCTGCCTCTTGGGTCTCTTTTTTCACTCCTGCCACTTGAGTTCCCCCTAAAAGCCTCCAATTGTGCCTGCTCGTCTCTGGCGTTCCCTCAAACCCTCACCAGTGTTTTCCCAGCCCTCTGGGGGCCTCTGGCTTTCTCCTGTCTTCCCCCACTTGTTTGGCAAAGCCAATTTGTCAGTTTTAGAGTTCCTTTGGCTCTTTATTTTTCCTTTTGTTTGCTGGTAACGTGTCAGCCTGACATCCCCAAGAAAGATGGTTTTAACCCTGTTCCCCCAGTGGTTAGCCAGGCTCTGTGTCTTGTTTTTGTTTCTTTTGTATGTTTGTTTTTGTTTATTTGTTTGTTTGCTTGTTTTGAGCTCTCTACTCGGGTTGTAATTAGGTTGTTGGCTCATCCAGTCTCCCGTCTGCAGAGACCTAGGTTCAATGACATCTTAAGCTGAAAGTAAGCCTCTCATTGAGGTAAGCCACATCAGTATTTGCCTTGCATACATAGCTCTCCCTGCTAACTGCCATAACACAGTTTGATATCAAACAGAATGGTAATTTAGTTTCTGCGTTGACATACACTGACAAGACAGTAATCAAAAACACTCAAGACTAAGTATTCAGACTTCCAGGAGGGTAAAACACACATTGCTCTGACTGCTTTGCTCCAATTAATGTGCCTTTTAGTGCAAACAAAGCAGGGTAGACAGCTGTCTTAACTGGTAACATGCACTATAGTGCTAGTGAATTGCTGAGTCTGTGTTCATTCTACCCTCCGACAGACTGCAGTTTTTATAAACATGTCAGCTTTTAATGTGCACAGACATAAAGATTTTGTGTGTGCATGACAAACAGTTGTATATGGATATGTAATTATTTTGTATGTAGCTGATGAAGATGTTTTGGTTCCATCATTCTTCCATCATGAATGGCCCGTCTCTTAGTAACTTCCTAGTGTAAACATATGGTTTATATATAACAAAGTATGGTTAGCCCTGTTATCATAGGCATCAACAGGCTTTTGCCAAGTTTATACTCATTGGATTACAGCATAAAGTATTTTTGCCTGTAAGAGACATCAGCTAGTGTTATTATCTGCGAACAAAAATGTGAGGTTTCATTCTTCTATTACTAAACAAACTTTAACACTATACACTTTGTATTCTTTTAATGGGCTTTTACAACCTGACCACTAACTCAACAAATGTTGCATGAACAGAAAGAGACTTGCAGCGGTAGTCTAAACAACCCAGGTATAAACTATTACTTGATATAAACTAAAATAACAATATTTACAATAACAATAAAACCCTATATACACTGGTTATTATACATTTTACTGTATACTTTCAGCAGACAGTTCTGGTAAATAAACTAAATAAAAGTTTAACAATAGTTGTATTATTAACTGATTAAAATCAAGCAATCTAACTTCGTTCAAAAACACTTATTTAAAAAAAATAACTAAGTTTTTGTAAGAATGGAGAAATTAATGAAGTACAATCAGAACACAGCAATGGAGGACCTAACTATTTTTTATGTTCAAACATTGAAGGAGTAAGAGAGGCATGAAATAGTTGAATGAACATCATGAATATTATGCCAAAAAGGTAACAATGAAGTATCATAAAGCCAAGATAAGAAGATGTAGTGTCAGGCTTGCACACATTTGTGGCAGTGTGGTTTATTGCTTTATGTGAAACAACTCACACTTCTACAGTATGAACCTCACAAAACATTTGATCCTGGTTATGACCATGCTTGGCATCTACGTAGGTGATTTAACTTGTTGATTTCTTATGTAATACTAGTTAACTAAATATGTGAATTCAAACATATCCAAACCATGGGTTGGAGGATGTCCTGAGTGCCCTATACTTCTTTAAACCCCCCTTTAGGAATGTGGAGAAAAGCCTATAAATTAACACAGACTGCTCCATTTTACTGGGTTGATTCTCAGTAACTGTAGTGAGTTGCTGTCATTCTCTGTTGAACTCACTGATGCTAAACTGGAAGTTCAAAGACAAAATTAAACAAGATTAGCAGTGTCCTTGTTTCTTCAGTGAATAAGGTCAATAGAATGAGAGCAACAGCTATGGACCCACAGATCCACCCCTCATTCCTCATGAGAGGAAAAAGGGAGGAGATTCCATAACTTCCACTGTGTATACAAGTAAGTAACCATGTGACATCAAATTAAATGTATATAAACCAAAAAACGCACAAGGTTTTGCAAACAGAGCAAACCTTGATTCTTTCAGTAGTACCATGATGTACTAAATAATACCTCTTATACAGTCGATAATGTTTTTCTTGTCCAATATAAACTGTAGTATGAAATTTTGTGCTTTATGTTGTACATTGTAAATATTACTTCTACGTTATCAGCTAAATAAAGCAAGCCATTTTTACCTTGGCCATTCAAATCCTTTCAGAACTGTAATGTCTCTGCCTTATCTGTGTGGGAAAAGAGAACAGGGTCACACATGTTGGACCGCTGGTGGTTTTTAGTGTCCCCCATATACCCAATCACCCAGAGGGCCTCACTAGGTCTCAACATTATTTTCTGAAGTAAATGAATTAGTGAATTCAGAATATAATAAAGAAAAAAAAGAAAATTGGCCAACAAAGATAACATATCAGCAAAGATATATAGTACCTAACTAGATAACTAAATTTACTTTGATGAGCTTTACACAGAGATAAGCCAAAGAGAAAACAATGGTATACAAGTGGGCTCAGAAATGGTGAGGGTTAGGGTTAGTGAAAGGGTAAGGGTTAAGAGAGAACTTAATAGACAAAGATAGGTTTCACAGCCTTAGGCCAGAATCTGAGGAAGCCTTTAAACTTTAGTTTAATCTGAGGAAGCCTTTAAATTCAAAGCAGAAAGATGAAATAAAAGGACTGAGGACAGATGGAGGCTGTAGTATGCCAAGCCTGCCAAAGGGTTAGGGTTCCTCCACACATGTGGCTTCCAGGCGCTCCTCCACAAACCACTGGGACTGCAATGACCATGTCATGGTAACGGTGTATTTCTGCTATAGATGTGTCAACGTAACATGCATAGTTTGTTTTCTTCCAACTGATCATCTATAGTTGGGTTCTGACTGTGAGAGCGCTGTTGGGTGGACATCTTTAGGGTTCGAATGTAGGTTTTGGATATATGCACCCATCAGTTGAATATACCTGTTGTTATGGAATAAAGAGACTTTAAGTGCAAGATGAGTGTTTCTTAAAAAGTGTAAATTCTGCACATGAACTCAATGCACTTTTATTCCTAGCTTGCCCCTTTTTTAATAATTGAAACATTTCAGGACTTCAGGGTTGTGTGTGCGTGAGAGAGAGAGTTAAATAAACAGAATTAAAGGCTATAAGAGAAATCTAGAGGAGAGTCCATAGTTATATGCAGTATGGGTGAGATACTGTCCTTCTTATTGGTGCCAGTCAGAAAATGTGAGCCAGGATTCCCAAAGCAACTTGACAATGATCATTGTTATATGGTGGCATGAGGATCACAATGATCTCTCTCTATTTAACCCTACGAAGCTTTTGGGAAGCTCTTATATGAGTATTTATTGGTTTATTAAATATTCTGAAAAAGAGTCAAAGATAAGATTCCCCAGGTATGTAAATTTGAGGCAAAGGGTTATTTATTACTTAAATCTCTGACAGCCCCTCAGGGGTAATACACAGTCAGTCTCTTGCAAGAAAATTTTGCTAAACTTGATAAACGTCTGTAAATTCTTTATAAGATTGCCACTTCAGGTTCAACAAATTCACACAACTTTAGAAAATTGTTGTGAATGACAAATAAATGTCAGAAAAAAAGCACATGTGAGCATTTCCCATGCTCAGAACATACAGACCTAAAACATGGCGTTAATCTCAACACAGGTATAGCAAAACAAACAAATAAAGGGACAGGTATATCAAGCATACAAATATTTTAAATGAACACAAAGCGTAAGGTACTAGTAACATTTGCCTGGACATGCAATCTAAGATTGATGTGACTAATTTTGAGGTCAGAGACTAAAGTAATGTTTTCAGAGATCAATAAATTACAAAGAATCCATTCTCTGGAACAAGAACATTTGAGTCTTGAGAGAAAATGCAAATTTTCCTTGTTTGTTGTCATCTTATATTCCCAAAATGTTTTATAGTGGGGGAGACTTGGCTTGCTAGAATTCTCTTTTGGCCATCATTTCTCCCTATTGGCTGATCTAATCTGTCTCTTTACTACCTCTACATCACTACTAGATCCTCATCCTGTACTTGCATGATTCTTTCACCTTGAGGAATCTTCAACTATCTCAGTGGACCCATGGAGAGGTTTCTGCTGATGCATACACCCATCGTATCTGTTATCTGTCTAGGTCAGAACAGAGCGCGTTCCCTTTGGAATGTGTTTATGACTCAACTATGTAAGACAGACTGCATTTTCTGAGATGTCTGACCCTGAACAACTTTCTTCAGAGGGCAGAAATTAATGTATTTTCTGATCACACTCTAATATCAAGTCATACATATTTCTTGATCCTTCCACAAATATAAAGTAATATATTATGATTTTCCGACACTGAGGACTGTTGTTGGAACTGCGTGTGATCACTTTGACAATACAGCAACTCTGGATTACCAAGAGCAGCAGGACAGGTTCGTCCTTTTGACAAGTCTTCGTATGAAGTGGTTGAATGTCCCCCGGAGTGCTGCAGAGGAGAAATAGAAGATGAAGGGGTCCAAGCAGGCGTTGAAGGTGCTGGTGAACAGTGCGTACACTCTCCAGCTGGGACTGTACCAGCCAATGAAACCCACTATATGGGACACATTGTAGGGCATGAAACAGATGATAAAGACTAGGAGGGTAACCACAGAGAGCCCAATGGCCCTGAAACACTTCTTGGAACTAATGTTGGGCAGCCGGGAGAGGATGAGGATGAAGTTGGTGTAGCAGAAGCAGCAGATCATAAAAGGGACACAGAAAAGCACAACAAACAGCTCCAGTCAGACAGGCAAAAGAATTTTCACCTGCTTATTGCTGAAGTTCTCATAACAGGTGTTACCAGACTCAAGGATGATGTTGCCATGGTGATAGGACTGCAAAATGTAGACAATGAAGATAAGGGCGGAGATGGTGAGGCTGAGGAGGAGCATGTCGATGCTCCTTTCTGCTGAAGGTATAGTTGCTAGGGAGACCCGTGATGCATGTAATACTGTGCCAGGACCAGGTCTCTAAGGTGTCTGGTTCACTGCATGGTGCCTTTAGGACATTGGTTCGCTGTCGAAACAGATGTGTGGTTAGACATTTTATCCCTTCCAGTTTCAGTACACAGCAGGAACGGTTTCAGAACAGTTTCCAGTTTCGGTACATAGTCTGCCACGTCTGACACACTGACAAAGTTGTGGTATGTAACTTATATGTAGTGAACGTAAGACAAACCTTACATTTACATTTATAGCATTTAGCTGACGCTTTTATCAGCAGCAAATTACAATAATAACTGGATACAGCTAGAGCAATTGAGGGTGAGGGGCCTTGCTCAGGGGCCCAACAGTGGCAACTTGGTGGTGTTGGGGCTTGAACTGGCAACCTTCTGATTACTAGTCAAGCCAAAAGCTCCTTTAGCTTCATTAGTGTTGAGATAGCCAGGAAGGGGGAGCTGCCATTACACCTTCTAATTAGTTAATTGCTCCTCTCCATTGCAAGAGGGCCTGATTCATTTTGTTAAAGGTGTGGTTAAGACTCTTAACATGCACTCCAGCTGGTGAGGAAGACAGAACGAGGCAGGAATGTGGAGAGCTGCAATAAGGCTGTTGTTGAAATTGTTTCATTTTATGCTTGCTAATAACAAACAATAACAAATACAGTTCTGTCCTGTCCATGCTGGGCTGTGAGTTTACGCTTCTGTATCCTGCTGAACAGCTAGGTCAGGGTGACCCTGATTACTATGCAACACTGAGAATTGAAACAACTGTTGTGCAACAAATGAGCAGTTTTGCTTGACACTAGTTAAATTCTTTTTGGAACTCATTTGGATAATTTCTAACACATTAATTCAACACCCATTATTTCCATTCAGAACTGTCCAAAAACAAATGCTCACATACTGAATGACAACCAATTAGCAAAGGCCCTCAAGCAGTGCAAATGCACATATTAAAAAGCAAATACTCTCTTAACTCTTAAGGCATGCCATCACATGAGAGTGATGCCATCAGCACTAAAGAAAGTGCAGTTAGTGCTTTCCCGAATAAAGTTTTTTTTTTTTTTGTTTTGTTTTTTAAGAACCTCTTAATCCTTTTATTAAGTACAAAGTCTTCACTTTATCGGAATTCCATTCGGTTCAGTGTTGCCTGTCTGCCTTTGGGCATTTTAATCAAACCCTAAAGCAGGCATTAAAGCAAACACGCACTAACTGGCTCATGAGAAGGGAATGATGTAATGTATATTTTTGGGGTAATGGATTTTCCACACCACAGATAACCCATGAAAGTCCAAAAACATGAAAGTTTTTGTTTTCACTGAGTTACACGACATTAATTCCATATACTGATGGGAAAGAATCCAAAACTGTCTTTGTGATAAACCATTAGCTTTGTCAGTGAATCCAAACTCTTATTCCTCACCCTTGTTTATATTAGTTTCTCTGGTATTTTTGGAGAAACAAAAAAACACTGTAGTCATTCTATTATATGCCTGAAGTATCAAAAAGAATTGAGTAATTATATAATAAGCCTGAAGGTTAAAATGTTAGGTTCTAAGATATGGCATTTTTAATCATAATGTAACTTACCTTTGGAAATATGCGTGTGTAGCTACTGCTCAGGAAGAAGGTTCAGAGACAGGATTAGGCAAACAAGCAGTATTTATTACTGAGTGAAACTTCAAACAAAAAAGATAACGTTGTTGTAAAGAACTCAGTGTGTGCATCTAATTTAGCACACTGAAACACACAGGTTCTTTTAAGTGGAACCTCATTTGTTACATGTGAGTCTCTCTCTCTCTCTCTCTCTCTCTCTCTCTCTCTCTCTCTCTCTCTCTCTCTCTCTCTCTCTCTCTCTCTCTCTCTCTCTCTCTCTCTCTCTCTCTCTCTCTCTCTCTCTCTCTCTCTCTCTCATAGCCTACTGAAAAAGAAATCAGCATTTAAATAGGCTCCTCATGATTAGGTGCAGGTGTGCCCAAGTGCATTTAGCCTGCAAACCGAGAAAATTCAGGTGAATGCAATATGGGGCCACCACGTTAGCCCTGGTAAAAGTATGTTGCTCCATCCACTGGACAGGTTCTAGAGCCCCTATTTTTAATGAGGTCATTCAGCAAGCTGGTGATGTCCAAATAGCTAGGTACAAACCTGTGATTATAGCCAGCCAGCCAGCCCACGAAACCATTTCACCTCCTTATTGATCTCGAGTCTCGGACAGGCTGCAGTTGCTGGAGTTTTATCAATTTGGGGATGCAACTGTCCAAATAGAAGTCCAGATATATTGCACCTCCACCCATCCAATGGAACTCTTCTTCAGGCTTGCAGTGAGCTTGGCCTCAGAACAGCCCTCAGCCGTTGCAGGTGTTGCTGCCAGCAGGCAGCGGTGTGTACGCTGTGCGGAATACGTTTTCTGTCCATATGACACAGAAACATGGGAACTCAGCTCAGGAGAGTTGTGTAGCATTGGCCAAATGAGACTGCATTTGCTGAGGCCGAATCCCATGAACACTTGTGGTCCAGATGGCATCTCTTCTTGGCTCCTAAAGCAATATGCAGTTGACAGCCCCACTCATCAAACATTTAGTAAACTACTCTCATGAACAGGGCATTGTATCTACCATGTGGAAGGCTGCTAGCATCTGCCCACTTCTAAAGGTTTCATATCCCTTTGAGATAAGTGGTTGGACACTAATCTCCTTAACCTTGTGTCTTGCAAAAGTCCAGGAAAAAAAAACAAAAAACATTTGACAACAAAATGTTTGATAGCAGAACTAACACTCTGCTGAAAGCTGTTCATACATGGTTGTCTCAGACGGACTCTTAACAGCCAACAATGGTTCATATTCTGTTGGCTGATATGTCAAAAGCCTTTGACTGCGTTGTCCATGCAAAATTAATACAGCATCTGGCTACATTATGTCCATGTTGGCTTCTTTCTTCAATTCAGTTGTGCAGTAGGAAGATAACAGCACACAGAAGACCATTGCATCAGGTGTTCCACGTGAAAGCATCATTTCACCTTATCTGTTCTTATTTAATTCAAGGTCAGTCCTATGACGAGACTCATTTGGCAGACCATGCAGATGACAGAGCTGTCCTGTGCCTTCAATATTTCCAATACTGGTACTGACACCTCAGTGAAAAGTGACGCTGAGCTGCTCGAGGCATGGGCTTCAGCAAATAATACGATCCTCAATGATAAGTAGATGAAAATGCACATCCTCCCCAATCAGTGGTGGGCAGGCTGTTCCTATTTTTACTGCACCAAAATATTTGGGCTTTTAACCAAACAAACAATATAAATTCTGATACTGAATAATTGTTTTGTTTTGTTCCTGTTGTAGGTCTTGAAGATGGGCATCATACTCTGATTAGGCCAGGTCTAATGTAAAATTGAGAGAAGTCACATGTCTGCCCAGCCATCCTTTACATGAGTTCTTTCATCACCTGCAAAACAACTCTCTGCATACTATTCCATATGGCATTAGGCTGTTATACAGAGATGCATAATATTATATATTATATGTTGGATAATATATAATAATTCAATAACTGGATTAAAATTAAATTAAACATTACAGAGAACAACCTAAACAGAAGGCAAGCTGGAACAAAAAGTAAGCCACTTTCAGGCTGTAGATGTCTTTTCTATTGTAAATCTTTTCTTGTGTAGAGCTTGTCAGCAGTATGAATGGCAGTTTAAGTAGGCTACACGGAACAAGGTACAGGTGCACTCAATCCTAATCCCCCACTGGATCATCTGGAGTGCCTCTCCTCCCCACAGATGACACTCAACCATGTCCCCCACCCCCACAGAGATGCAGTGGTGTGAAAGTAAAAAAGTCTGTAAAAGTAGAAATATAACAGTAAAGTATAAATGCTTCAAGACTGTACTTGGGTTTGCCCTTGCATCTTCACACTGAGGTCATTCAAATGTTGTGTAATGTCGCACAGGAATGAAAAGTAAAGCGGGCATTCAGAATCATCTGAAAAGTTTTGTTTTGTGCTAACACAAAGGGTTTCTCCAGTTCAAGCACGTTCAAGAAACGTGCAAGCATGCCTCCCTTTGATGGCCGTCTTGTCTGTGTGTGATCACTACAGTGAGTGAAAAGCTTCTCGCATAGCAGCCTAAAACTCTGGTGGTGCACTGAATGGGCTCTGATATAGTTAACCACTTTGACATTGATGTTGATGTTGACATTGTTCAAGGACTTGGATTTGGCAAACGAGGCCTGCTGAGGTCCTTAATACTTATGTCTTTAAGTATTTGTTATAATAAAATTACATCCCGTTTCTCATACTTAGCAAAGGCGGTGCAACATCCATTGTAATTGTTGAGGGTTTTTTTGAGGTGGTGCAGTGTCAAGGTTTCCTAACGTTTCAGAACAGCATTTTTCATTTTCATCTGCTCTGTTTTTCATGGGAACTATGTGAAGTGGGTTCTTCAAAGAGATTGTTGAGGGCACTGATAAGTAATTGTGGTATGTTGTTTATAACCATATTTTTACCCATCATTATTCTCAAGAAATCAGAAATTTCCTTTGAGAATATCTCTAATGCTCTTTGATATGAGTTCTGCCCTCCTAGGTACAGTTTTTTGGATTTTCACCAATTTTAATTTCTGACAGGAAATGGCATGAACAGGCAAGTAAAAACCTTGCTTATTTGGACATATTTTTCAAATAATTTGTAATGAAATACAATAATCAAGCAGGTTTTATATCCTTTATTTAAATATAATTGTAGCGCGAGGTGGCCCGAGTGCCACAGGCCGAGGGGCAGAACGCACAGACTCCAACGTCTGGGATGTACATTTATTAACATTTAACATAGAACACTAACGGCACTCACAAGAATCACACACTTTTAAGCATATTAGCTGGTAGCCTTAATTAATAGCACAATTTCACCTGACTTGGTGAAGGTGAACAGGTGAAGGTGCCTCTGACTAATCAGGGGGTGACGGTTGGTCAACATGAACAGACCCTGCAACAGATTCTCTCTCAGCTGCAGGCCCTGACGGACCGCCTGACACTAACACCAGTGCCTCCGGCTGCCCCTAGTCAGGAGACAGCTGGGGCTGTGGCAGCAGCAGAGCCAGCCCAAATCCTGCCCACCTCGTGCTCAGAGCCATTGCTCTCTGCCCCTGAGCGCTATGCCGGTGAGGCAGGAGGTTGTAGGGCGTTCCTTTTCCAGTGCTCACTGGCTTTCGAGCAGCAGTCATCTCGGTTCCCCACAGAGCGAGCAAAGGTGGCACACATCATCTCCCTTCTGACTGGGCAGGCTCTGGCATGGGCCACCCTGGTCTGGGAGCACCAAACTCACTGCCCTCAAGCGAACTTTTGACCACCCAGTCACTGGAGAGGAGACAATTTCAATGTCAAGGGAACAGAGCAGTGGCTGATTATGCGATTGAGTTCCGCACTGTGGCGGCTGAGAGTGGATGGAAATCCACAGCGCTGATGGTCGCTTTTCACCAGGGCCTCAGCGAAGACCTTAAAGACGAACTGGTCCACCGTGATGTTCCCGCCTCTCTCGATGACCTGATCGATCTGGTCTTGCGTATTGACAGTTGTGTGCAGCAGAGACGCAGAACACGGGGACCAGAGATCACTCGAGGCTCCCGCGGAGCTCCGTGCCCCCTTAGCCCTGTTCATGTGCATGACAAGCAGGGGGAGTCCGGATCCCAACCAATGCAGCTAGGACACACCCGCCTTTCCCAGAGTGAACGCGACGCTCGGATGCGGGAGGGGAGGTCTCTGTACCGCGGAAGCTCAGGTCATCTCCACCCAGCTTGTCCTGAGCTCTAGGGAAAAGAGAGAGGACCTCTGATGGACTTAAGCAGTCCTCCCCGAGCCCAGGGGTTGTTCTTAAGTACCACAATTGCCTGGGAAACGTCTGAAACATGTCTCCAGACATTTGTGGACTCAGGAGCAGCGCCTGCTTTCTCGATACTGGGTTAGCCAACAAGTTAGCCCTGCTGCTAGTCCCACTGGACAAACCCTTACCCATCGATGGTCGGTCCCTGGAGCCAGGGGTTGTTAGCCATCATACTCGTCCAATTGCGTTGCGAGTTAGCTCACACACTGAACAGATTGCGCCATATATTATCCATGCTCCCAACTTGCAACTGATTTTGGGGTACCCCTGGCTTCAGCGACATAATCCCCATGTGGACTGGCTGACCCGGTCAGTGCTGTCTTGGGGTTTGTCAGGTCAGAGCTCCTGCTTGCAGCTACCCAAGTCTCGGTCTGGGTCCGGTCATGGTTCCGGCTGTCTGGACCTGTCTCAAGTCCCACAGGAATACTGGGACCTTGGGGAAGCATTTAGCAAACAGAAGGCCCAACTATTGCCTCCCCACTGCCCATATGGCATGGCCATAAACCTCCTCCTGGGCTCCAGTCCCCCTAAAGGCCACCTGTTCTGCCTTTTGGGGCTTGAACGTCAGGCTACGGACAAGTATATACAAGAGTCCTTGGCCCTAGGATTCATCTGGCCATCTACTTCCCCGGCTGGCACGGGGTTCTTCTTTGTCGGGAAGAAAGATGGTGGGCTACACCCCTGTATAGACTACCAGGGCCTTAACAAAATGACCATCAAGGACCGCTATCCATTGCCCCTCATGACCTCAGCATTCGAGACACTGCAGCAGGCCTCAGTTTTCACTAAGCTGGACCTGCAAAGTGCCTACAACTTAGTGAGAATCCAGGAGGGGGATGAGTGGAAGACGGCGTTCATCACCCCCTCTGGACACTACGAATACCTCGTCATGCCGTTTGGGTTGATGAACGTACCCGCCGTCTTCCAACGGTACATTAATGAGGTTTTAAGAGAAGCCCTTGACAGGTACATGTTCGTCTACCTAGATGACATATTGATCTATAGTCAAACGGTAGACGAGCATGTTACCCATGTTAGGCGGGTCCTCCAGCTCCTACTCGAGAACCACCTCTTCGTCAAGCTGGAGAAGTCCACATTCCATGCATAAACCATCTCCTTTTTGGGATTTATTGTCTCCCACAGCACGTTATGCATGGACCCGGCCAAGGTACGGGCTGTGGAAAGCTGGCCTAGACCCACCTCGGTGCGTCTGATCCAACGCTTCCTGGGCTTCGCAAACTTTTACCGCAGGTTCGTGAAGAGCTTTCGCACAATTGCAGCCCCATTGACTACGTTGACCGTGAAAGCATCTGGTCGGTTCTGCTGGTCCACCGAACCCCAGCAGGCGTTTGAAGAACTAAAGCACCGTCTAATCATGGCTCCTATTCTTCGGCTCCCCGATGCAGAGCTTCCATTTATCATTGAGGTAGATGCATCTGAGGTGGGTGTTGGTGCAGTTCTGTCCCAGCGATCAGGAGAGGACAAAAGACTGCATCCCTGTGCCTACTTCTCTCTGTGTCTGTCCCCAGCAGAACGGAACTACGACGTGGGTGACCACGAATTACTGGTGGTCAAGCTTGCGCTCGAGGAGTGGAGACGCTGGCTGGAGGGGGCAAAACACCCCTTCCTGGTCTGGACGGACCACAAAAACTTGGCCTACATACAGTAGGCCAAGCGCCTTAATCCATGCCAGGCCAGATGGGGACTGTTCTTTGCCCAGTTTGATTTTACTGTGCTCCGCCCTCGACCGTTGTCCCTAGGGCCTGTATCGTAGCGCCAATTCAGTTGGGGGTTGAGAAGGCAGTACGACAGGCTCTCATGGCTGAACCAGACCCTGGTGGAGGCCCACCGGGATGGCTGTATGTACCTAATGCGGTTAGAGCTCAGGTCCTCGAGTGGGGACATGCATCCCCTTTTCAGCGCACCCAGGAGTCACACAGACGCTTGAATTTCTCCATCGGTGGTTTTGGTGGCCACACATGAAACCCGATGTCCAAGCACTTATGAACTCCTGTCACATCTGCGCTCAATGCAAAGACCCTAGGACAAGGCCTGCTGGTCTGTTGCACCCACTGGCTGTCCCTTCGCACCCTTGGTCTCATCTGTCGCTCGATTTTATCACGGGGCTGCCTCCATCAAGGGGCAACACTGTGATTTTGGTGGTTGTCGACAAGTTCTCCAAGACCGGCCACTTCGTTGCACTGCCAAACATGCCATCTGCGAAAGAGACAGCTAAACTATTACTTACTCAAGTTGTCCGCACTCGTGGGCTGCCTAGCGACATCGTGTCAGACCGCGGGCCTCAATTCACTAGCCGGTTCTGTGGGGCCTTTTGTCGGTTGTTGGGGGCAGTAGCCAGCTTGTCCTCTGGCTTCCATCCCCAATCCAATGGCCAGACCGAGAGAGTTAATCAGGACCTGGAGCGCACCCTCCAATGTCTGGCCTCTTCCTGTCCATCCTCTTGGTCTGTGGGTGGAATTCACCCACAACACCCTGTGGCACTCCTCCTTAGGCATGTCACCATTCCAGTGCCAGTACAGTTATGCTCCGCTCATGTTTGCCAACCAGGAGGCCGACATAGGTGTCCGGTCTGCTGAGCAGACAGTCAGGCACTGCCACTTGGCCTGCTGGAGGGCACACAGGGCTCTCTTATCTGCTACGGCTGCTCAAAAATGTTATGCCGACAAGAGATGGTGACCAGCGCCGACTTATCAGCTGGGACAGCAGGTTTGGCTATTGGCCAAGGACCTGCCTTTGCATGGTTATACCCGCAAACTCGCCCCTCGCTACATCGGGCCATTCAAGGTTCTTTGGCACATAAACCCTGTTTCTTATCGCCTTGCCCTTCCCCCGTCATTGCCTGTCCACCCCACTTTCCACATGTCTTGCCTTAGGCCTATGTTGTGTTCAGTGGGCCCCTCCGACCCGCTGGGTCCACACATGGTGGACAGGGCACCGGCGTACATGGTCAAGCGTCTCTTGGATGTCCAGCAGGTTCATGGTGGAGTCCAGTATTTGTTGGACTGGGAGGGGTACGGGCCCGAGGAGTGGTCCTGCATTCCCTCCCATCACATCCTGGACAGTGATCTCATTCGGGCTTTTCGGTGGGGTTGTGCAGCTGGCCTTGGGACATCAGGAGCCACCCCTTCTGGGGGGGGTACTGTAAGGGTTGCCACCCAGCCGAGGCCCCTTCCGGCCACCAGATGGAGGCCTCGAGTCAACCATACCACTAATCAGGCTTAACACCCAACAGCTGGGCTAGACCTTATATAAGCCCAGTGAACTAGTCAGTCATTGCTGGGTCTTTGCCAAAGTTCTGAGCCACGCGCTTAGCCGGTAACTTAAGGTATTGAGGGCTGCGAGCTATCATGCTACACCTTTCTTCTGTGTTGTGAGGGTGTCTGTGAGGGTTTTACACGTCCCCTCCTCTCTCCAGTTTTCCCTTCGAGTCTGTCTACCTCCGGAGGCTTCCCTTAGCCATTCAAGTTCCTCCCCGTTTTCTGGTTTTGTTTGGGAAGTTTTAGTTTGAGTTTTCCCCAGTGCATCTGGGTGGCCGTTTCTTCCTCTGGCATCCTTTGTTCTCCCTTTTTTCCATGCTCGGCGTGGTGTTTAGTTTTTCCTTTTGTTTTACTTGACCCAAGCTCTTACTGTTCAGCACATGGGCTCACCATTGTTAAAGCATGGGTGCTCACCCAGTAGGCTGTTGGTATCATCCCCCAGCTGACCTGGATTTGAGACCACCTTACAGCAACAGATGTGTATACAAAGCTAGGTTGTATTGTAGTAAGGTTGTCACAAATTTTAAGCTAAAACTGCAATTGTAGATGATCTGAAGAGTGATAGAAGTGACCTCCATTTATCACATCTGTCCTTTTATTCCTCCTTTTTAAATCCTATTGAGTTGAATTGTCTTCAATACTCTTTTATTTCTTTATCCTCCCATTCTCATCCAGAGGAACCCACTGATTTTGATATTCCTTAAAATTTCAAATTAGAATCTAGCTGACATGCTATACAGATTTAACAACTGTTCCAAGGCATCTAACTGGATTCTATACTTACAGGACTTATCTTCTTCTTCTGTCCTGCCATTCATCTCCAAGCACTCATCTATCCAGCCCTTCTATTCTAGATATTCTTTGATTTCCTCCATCATCCAACAGACACCCTTTACTTCATAACTCCATGAATTTTTGATCTACAGTCATGAACCCTGTTAAAAAAAAAACAGCTGCCCCGAAGCTACAAACATCTTGACTGACATCTACCTTCTTTGGAAGGTCATTGTATAATGGCCCAGCTCACTCAATCAGTTGTTTCTTTCACTCAGAAAGGAGAGCTCTAGTGAGACTTCCTACAGAGACACCTCTACAAATTAGTCCTGTCAATCTCACCCCATATTGACATTAACCAATGATGACAATGCATAAAAGCCTCATCAGGAGTTTCCTTGAGCAGTTACCGTTGCACGAATAGTGGCTCAGCCTCTTGTGACATGTCCTAATATCACTCCACTGATCCACAGATAAAAGAGACTTCAAATAGCCACAGGTCACTCTGTGTTGCATACACTGCAAGCATAGAATGGCCAGTTTCCCTGGTGCTTAGGGAGGCCACAGCCAAGTTTGTGTTGAGCACAACAGTGAAGGGCTTACTACTAAACAACAGTGGCTCTGTTCATCTTTCTCACCAATGTGTGTTGTACTAATGTGATACAGCATGAAACAGACAGGAAAGGCTCACTCTGTGTTTCAGTATCTTCACTAGCTTCCAGTCATGAGGCAGCATCAATATTTTTTGAAAGAGAAGTAGTTTTTTTAACTATCAGATAGCCCCTGGATATCACTGGATAGCAGCAGTGGTTTTGGTGCTGAAACAAAGTTTATGGCAGTCATCCATTACCATGCCTTCTGGTTTGTGTAATGCCCCAGCCACAAATTGGTCCTTTTAATTCTACAGGTGACAGGCTTGTATTTACACCCTGAGAAATGCATGCTGATTTGCAAAGAAATCCCATTTACATGAAGCTGGGGTAAAGAAAGAAGATGCTCAAAGAGGAGGAAGCATGCAGTGACAATCCAGGAGACTGGGCAGAGGAGCGGTGAGAGGACTCAGAGCTGAGATCTGCTGTATAGCAGCCAGAGACAAATCAGGGCCCAAATTCATTGAATGTCCAGCATGATAGAAAAGGGCTCACATTAAGCAATGTTGTGCTGTAGAGGCACTGTAATGAGCACTAGGGCCAAACAAGTGGCAGTTAGTTATTCTCAGAAGACTGGGGGGTGCAAGCAGAAATACATTCTGACCAAGAGAGAAATTCTGAGGCCCAGCTACAAAGATGTGTTTACTGTTTTCAGTAAGTAATACTGGAAAAGATAATTGCCCCCATAAAGTTACAGTGGTCAGATATACTGGGTGGTTTAGTTCATAGTATAGATTACAATAACTCATTTTGTGTCCTAAACTGTCAAGACTGGCATTGGTCCAGTTGTTTCTACACCAGTCATTTACCATACATTGATGGTAAATGTAAATTTTTGATAAGTGAATTTTATCCACAAACATGTACCCAACATTAATTTGATAATTTGATCGTGCTAGTATTCTGGATAAACCATGCATGCTTTTCTTAACAATAACATCCTCTTTAGCTGAAACCCATAACTATGATCTCACCTAAGATGTGAAAGCCATGTTGTATATGTCAAAACATACAGAGAGAAGGAAACACCCTCCCCCTCCTAGGCCTCTTTTAGCAAAGGAAACTTGCATTTAGCAGGGTTTTTATGCATAGATCTGCCTGGCCAGCAGTGGTGGTAATCCCAGAACCAGTTCCCAGAACTGGTAGATTAATCTATGTGATAAGATCTATATGATTTTTCTTAGACGACAATTACTCAGAAATCCTTTGACTGTGAACTGTGTAAACAAGTAAAATTTGTTACACAAATGGGAACTTCCTTGCACACTACCAAGACTAGTGATTTACCTATCAGTTGTAAGTCCAATTATTCCTCAGGAGTAGAATTCTTGTCTCAAACAACACAGCTGGTCCATTTTTGCCATCAATGTTTAATTGCAAGTATATGTGTCATCATCACAAGATAACAAGATAATGGGCACTAGTAGCCTAGGATATGTTTTGTGCCACACTTCCCTTGATTTAAATTTTGCAAATAATTACCAGAAATCCTTTATTGCTACAAAACCACTGTACATTGTTGACATGCCTGTGGAATAAGCAGATTAATAACACTACAACAATGTTGTTTGCAGTTTAGCTCCGTGGTTAAGAGTTAGAATTAAAACTAAGCACATTCACAATGCAGTTATCTGTTTCTAAAGAACAAGAAGATTCATTCATTAGAGGCTGATGGCAAAATTAATCTTACAAGAGTTATATAATAAATAATAACCTCTTTTTGGATATGAACCAAAAACTATTTATAGCAAACTTTGTAATGTTATGGTAATTCTGTCAACCTGTCACATATGTGAAAGGTTATGTGTGTGGTGGTAGTGGGGAGAAGGGACATTCAGTGGTAATTGCGAGATTTTGTATCTGCAGGCACTGATCCTTGACTCCCTCTGCTGGACAAAAGTCAATTTACTTCATTTTTACTTACCAATTTACAGGTTTTCAACCAAATGAACACGAAAGTGCACCCATGAAGTTCAGGCTACCAAAAGAGCGTGTACTTTAAATTGTGATTTTAATTATGACTAATTTCAATTCAATTCAGAGACTTGAATTGATTTGTGGATTGGTGACTTGCCAGGGCATACTTTTTTTTAATCCAAAGACAATTATTTTTTCTCTAATAAATATGTTTTAATTAATTATCCCTTCTTTTCAGCTGGAAAAGTAATAAGTGGCAACACTGATGTTAAAGTATTAAAATATTAAAATGTAAAAGATGGCATACTAAACTTAACATTTTCAAACTGAAGGTGGTCACCTAATTTCATAGCTTTACAGTTGGGAAGGTAAGGAATAACATCCTCTCTGGAAGACTTATTAACATGGCCAGTTCCACTTTATAATTTGCCACTCAACACACTGTGTACGTAACCTAGTAGAGTATTGTGCATATGTATATATTGAGCAGGTGAGCATGCTTGCCTAGCATCAAACTGGACAGTAGAGGGAGAGGCAAACAAGACCTCCAGAGAGAAGGACCAATTACACTTCCATGGCAACCTGGCACAGAATGTTGTGCCATCCTTGGGATTCTAGCAACCAATCCCCTGAATATAGGGTGAAACCTTACAGTGTTGTATGACAGTAGGAGCTTTGGGAGTTCACTAAAGCTGGGTTTTTGATCTTATGGTCATTGTTAAACATCATAAATACCTGAACTTGTTCTAGGGTTTCTAGTATATGTCTTTGCCAAGCAATGTTGATTCAGTTTTTGCAAAAAAAAAAAAAAAAAGCAAGCATAATAAGTCTACTGAATCCATGGGTAAAAAGTCTGCTGAATCTAGGGGAAGGTGTTGGTAGAGCTCTGTGTTTTCTCCTCAACATTGGAGCAGTTGACATGGGGGTGGTTGAGAACTCTCCAGCAGCAGGACAGGTTCATCCTGTTGATGAGTCCACGTATTAAATAGTTGAATGTCCCTCGGAGTGCTGCAGAGGAAAAATAGAAGATTAAAGGGTCCAAGCAGGCATTAAGGGTGCTGGTGAGCAGTGCATATTGTCTCCACTCAGGATTCTTCCAGTGAATGAAACCAACCACATGGGATACACTGAAAGGCAAGAAACAGATGATGAAGACTAGGAGGGTAACCACAGAGAGCCCAATGGCCCTGAAACGCTTCTTGGGACTAATGTTCATCTGGGAGAGGATGAGAATGAAGTTGATGTAGCAGAAGCAGCAGATAATAAAAGGGACACAGAAAAGCACTACGAACATCTCCAAACGGACAGGCAGAAGAATTGCCAACTGTTCATTTGTGAACTCCTCATAGCAGGTGTTCCACTTGGACAGGTTCACCTTGTCAGTTGTGTTGGTGTGATCAATGTACTCCACAGAAAAGATTACAGAGCAGTGTGCCATACAAAGCACACAGAACACAACACTAGCTATCGCTGCATTCTTAGGTTGACGCTTGAGTTTGTACCTGATGGGGAAAGCCACTCCCAGATAACGCTCCACACTAATGGCCATTAAGAGGAAGGTGCTGATGTAGATTGTGGTGTAGAAGACGAAATTCGACACTGGACAGAAGTGGCGGCTCATTGTCCATTTCCTGTCAGCCTCCTCTTTTATGCGGAAGGGGAGGAAAACAAGGAAGATCAAGTCGGAGATGGTGAGGCTGAGGAGGAGCACATCGATGGGTTTGGCGTTTTGCTTCAACTTTTGGATGAAGGTGTAGAGAGCCAACAGGTTGGCAGGGAGTCCTATGACCAGTGTAATGGTGTCCACAGCCAGGACCAGGTTGTTAATGCCCCTCATCTCAAGCATTGTAGATTGGGAATAACTAATCTGTAGAAACGGATAAAAGCATATTTTGAAAGCAAGTTGTGTGCTTGATGTTTTAAAACACTATTTGCATTTTTGAATCTACTACAAATAGATTCCTTTCACAGGAAATGCTTTTTTGTCTGTGGTAAGTGGACAATTTCTGAAACTACAGAGAATACTGTTGATATATGAAAGAGAATTTTATTATTTCTGTAGTAATCTACACCCATACAAACAATCACCAGTAACTGACTTGAACATACTGACTGCTTTATTAGAAAAAATGTTTCCACAGTGTGTCATGCACTTTCCACCCTGTTCACCACTTGCTCTGATTGTACTGGTTTGTGTTTCAGGAACAGCGGTGTTGCTGGTGTTTTTACACATGACTGTGTCACTGCTGAGAGTTTTCCACCATCCAAAAACGTTCAGCCAATGATGGTCCTTTTGCCTGAAACTGACCACCAAGATGGTTCACTAGACCAACAGGTACACCTGCTCAGGCAGACAGGTTATGAGTGGCTGTTTACCACACACAATCTCAGACCTACTCATTATCACACTCTCTCACAAACCCAATCAAACCTCTGACACCCACCATCATACTCTCTCGTGCCCACCATTATTCTGTCTTACACACCTTGTCATACTCTTAACCATTCTTGATATTGAATGTGAGAGAGTTTGATAGTGAATGAGAGCGAACGTGATGGTCACGTTTTCTGATTGGCCTAGACATATTTCACTTAAATGAGCAGTTTCTGATTCGCTTATAGCCAAATATGCCCTTCCCAGGTGTGCGGTCCTAACAAATGGAAATCCGTGCGCTGCGTTAATTGTAATCAAGAGATCAGACCTAGCTATACAATAACTTGTAGTCATTTGGTTGTAGCTCGACATCGCACTCATTACCAATCGCAACACTTTTCACACTACTTGATTTGGACTCGCCTACAAGTCCAGATATTTAGTATGCTAGATCGAACAACTCATCCACATAGATCGAGAGCCGATTTTCGAGCTCCGACGAAGGCCAATTTGCCTCTGATCTGGAGCTTTCCTCAGCAACCTCCAAAACTTGCCGACGAATGGAAACTCAGGGATAAAATCGGCATAAGTGTCCATTAACCTCGATAATCTGGGTCTGAGCTCTGGGGTTCATTTAACGCTGCATACCTGTATGCAGCGTTAAATTAACCACGTATTTATTTAGACGACATGTGTCTAGGCCACTCAGGAAACGTGACCATCAAACTCATTCACTATCAAGAATGCCTAAGAGTATGACAACGAGTGTGAGAGGTAAATCAGAATAATGGCCTAAACGACCTCTAATAGGCTAAGCTCCCGGGCAGAATTGCAAAAATGAAAAAGAACCATTTATTAATGTCTGCTCTAAATGCTTTATTGTTTAATGCAAAAGTCGTTTGCTTTTTAAGAAACGTTACATTAGCAATCATCGGGGTTCCTCTGTCAATTTCATTTCGGACAACTGCAACAGACATCCAAACTATGTATTTTCTTTACTGTTATGATGAAGCTACACAGTTTTAGTTGCACTGTTTTACACATAGCGCAAACTGTTTGAGATTTTAGCAAAGTACTGCAGAGCGATCGATAATAGTGTCAAAGGTTGCCCAAACATTAAATCTTTCAGACTCCCACGTCCTAATGCCCTTTTAATTCCGTATGTGGAGAATGTAGAGACACATAGGAGGGGTTGAATAAGATGGAATGAGAACTGTTGTCGATTTAAACTAATAATGTATACTTATTTTTTTTTGGGGGGGGGGGGGGGGGCTATAGAACATTTAATGGGCGCTAGAGACCCCTAAAACAGGCATAATGACGCCCATGTATTGAGTTTTAGGCCCAAAGTCAGTTTGACTCTAACTTCCTAGTCAATAAACTACAATGCATTCACCGTACTGCTCAGAAAGAGCTGCGTAGTCAGTACTATTCGGAGGTCTAAAGGTTCCCAGAAAAAGGCAACAAAAACATAAAAATTAAGTGAAGTGGTCCCCTGACATTCTAATTGAGGCCTATCCGGTAACCATAAAAATATTAGTATTAGTACAATAGATTCAACTGGTGCTTAATTATTTACAATTCTGGTACTTAATTATTTGTCTGTCAGAATCCCCATGAGTTAATTAAACTTAATAAATTTGAATATATGGTGAATAAACTAATGAGTCTAATAATGTTATACATTAAATTCTCTATAATGGATGTAAAAGAAAGAGAATTTGCTTCTGTAATGCACTTCTTCACTTTACTGTAGCAGTATATTAGCATAATCCAGGATGAAAGCAATACATCACAATTAATACATTCTTTTATCAAAGGATTATATCACATTCATTTTCTGGGTGGGGAGCATTTTTGCAGAAGTCAAGCACAAAATTAGTATTTTATCTTAGTAAATGCTTTACCATTAATACCATGGCAGCGAAGGCTGTAAGAATACAAGGCTTACCGTTTGCTTGTGATAGTCTTAGCTGTGGCCACTGCACTGCATGCTATTTATTGCACTGATACAAACACATACTCATGACGTGTGAAAAGACCATACCCTCATTTCCGCTTCACTTGTTTTTCTGTTCAGTGCATAGAAAATGTATATAATGATTGCATTTTTATCTTATCTGTTTTGCCAGTGGTTCAGGATTTCATTAGTTTATTATTCTGGCTACTTGCATTAATTTTGTATAAGTGAACTGAACTATAGCACTAATATCTTAGATATGTGATAGCACAACAGTCTAATCTAGATTAACTTCCTTTGATGAAGTTGTTTGAAGACAAAACTGTAATCAAGCAAAATTACCAATGGCAAAAGCACACAATGATTTAAATATGATCAGTATATTGTATTTCTAGTGGCCAATAATGGACTAGAATAATTCTTTGGTGTGGTTTATCCTCTGTGGTATTTCTATGAAATTAGTTACTGCTAAGGGATGTCTTAATATGGTCTCTTTGCTCTTTGTAGGAAGTTGTGTGGTGAAGACGTGTTGGAGATAAATGTCCAGATGAATACATATATAAAGCAGAAGCACCCATGGCTTTAAAATAAGGCTTAGACATTGTTGACGGTAAATTATTTACTTTGTAGTCATTTTTTTATTACAAAAATGTCATTATAATTAAAGGATATAGTGGACCAAAACTTTGTTTGAAAATAAAGCACATCTTTAATTTATAATCCCTGCACATTTCGCTAAACAATTGATTTGTAGTGTTTACCTTATCCTCATGACCAAGTATTGAAGAATAAAGCCTAAAGAACTGCTATTCCTGTAGTATTTCAACAAAAAAATGCCTAGTGTACTCTGGAAAGTGGAAGGGAGTCTGAAATGTGTTACTTTGATAAATTCATTGTTAATAAATGTGCACACATTACACCTTTCACGTATAAAAAGAGTTCCTTAATTAAACCAAATTGGTCACACATGTTTGAGAAACTAGTGTCAGCAGTAAAATTAGTTAGAAGTTTGAATTCAGTAGTGGACACCGCTCGCTGGAATTACAATTAAATCAAAAACATATATAGAAACGGAGCGCTTTAATTTCTTCAAAGACTTTTTTAAAACATCCACCTACATCCCACCATCATACACATATCATTGTGCTGAGTTTGTGCTTGCTGAGTGGCTATCTGGAAAAATTCTCAAAACAAAACAAAAATGTTTTAGCTGGTCAGTTAGCTATGAAGCACCGCCCATATTAGCAGATTAATATACTGACTTCCACCACCCATGTTATCAGATTTAATATACTGACTTCCAGACCCCAGGTAAGATAGCTGTAGGGCAAGTACTGTAAACAGATCCAACTGCTTCACATGACTATTAATTCAAGATGAAAGTATCAGCAATATACCATTCAGAAATCAATTAATTTATTTATATATATATTTATATATATATAAACACTACTCATATAAGGTATCCTACCCAGTACAGTAAGTTAGAGTCAACTATACCGCTGAATTTGAATACTGCAAAATACAGGAACCAATACCTAGAAGAAATACAAAATGAGCCAAATGCCAATCGCTTTTCACTTTCCTATAGCCTATTTGTAATTGTCAAAGCAGAAATACACATGAATGGAAACTATGTAAGCTAACTTATTTGTTGCTGTTATTTGTTTCTGTTATATTAAAATTCATTATAGTAGTCATTTCTTTTTGGATCTCAATATGGTATCAATAATATGAATTTATTCTCAACTTTGCCAAAATGACAATTGGAATGAATAAATGAAATAAATAAAGGAAAAAAGAAAAACAGGTATGTAATTAATCAGCATGCTTTTTTCCTTTAATTATACTCTGACTATCAAATCTAGATTATTCTGTTTAAAAAAATATCAGTCTGCTTGAGCCCTTCATGATAATCTCCACTCCTTAAAAGTTATTAGTATTTTCAAAGTCATTCATATTAAATAAATGCATACAGTTATTATAAACCTGTCCATTTGGTGGTTCTCTTTCATAGTTAGAACACAACAGATTTGAAACAAGTGCAGATACCATTAAGTACACTGAACTGGAAAGAAGGACTAAGTCAGTGTAAAATGTCAACTGTTCACATGTATTGTGTTTTATCAAAATGTGTTGTGGTTTGCCTGGACCGTCTCAGAGCCTGGGTCTGCTTCTGTGGAACTGCTAAGAGAGGGAAAGAAAATAGAAAAAAATGACTAACATCAACCTTCTGAATACAAATGTTACCACAAACATGACAAGGCAGTTCCTTCAGCTTGATTCTTCTCTTGCAAAGCTCTCACCTGGTTCATATGTGGTGGGTTCCTACTGGCATGAACGTGATGGTTCCCTGGTCGTCTTTGCGGGTTGCCGTGGTGGTCCCCCATGTGTCTGTGCACGTCAGGTTTCCTTGCAGGTTGCGCCATGTGTGACTGTTCCAGATGTTTCCGTGGTAAAGTCTGGAATGCTGCAGGCCTCAGGACCGGAGGGGGAGTTGGAGGCCTCCGGCCTTGGCGGTTGAGCTGTGCGGTTGGATGAGAGTGATTTGGCCGAGGGGTTGGCAGGACCACCGGGGTTTGCTGAATTCGGCTGGCGAGTGGACTGGGAGTCTGACTGGTATGAAGTTCCAGAGCAGCCTGAGTGAGAGGAACAGTGTGTGGGATGTTGACAGTGTATGGTATAGCATGTCTCTCATCTTGCCTGGTCTGGCCAATCATGTGTATGTGCTGAGCAGTCCTTGTATGAGTGGTGTGATTTTGAGGCACAGCTCTGGCCTGGGTGCCATGTGCTTGGATAGTTGGATTCTGACAATCAGTGGGCACCTGGCTGTTGATGTTTGGCTGTGTGCTTTGCCTCGGCACATTCAGGTCTGTCCGGGAGTGATGCTGTGCTTCCTGCCTCTGGAATTGTCCGCCTGGATCTTGAGAGGCAGTGCGCATGTGCTTGTCTTCAGGTGATCTCCATCTTGGTGTCTGAGCAGACCGCATCCTCTGTGGATCTGACCTTGACGGTCTGCCTCGCAATGTTGGGGATGGGTGCTCTGAACTGTCTAATTCATCAACTTGAGCATTGGGGTATGCCGGTGTTCCCATAAGATTGTCCCATGGCATCTGTCGGAGATGCGTGCTGGAACCTAACGCAGGGTCAGGGCTTCTGGAACGCCTGCGGTTTTGGCGTCTGTGACGGGGCACAGACTGAGCATATGCAGGGTCATTTATATGGCGATCTAGTCCCTGGTTATTGGGGTATGAGCGGTCAGTCCGAACAAGATTACTGGGTTCTTGAGCTCCATTTCCCAAGGCTCTCTCAGATGCAGACTGGGCTGTATTACCAGTGTTTTCTGTCCGAGTTTGAACATTGGGGTATGCTTGCTGGCACATATTGCTTTGCTGATTATAATGTCTAGGATTCTGGTCCGGCTGGCCTGGGGATGGATGAGAAGTGCTGAGGTTGACATGCAGAGTGCGGGGTTGCACCGTGCTGCTGTGTTGCTGCTCGTGTGCCAGAGAGCTGAGGTTCATTAGAACAGTGTGAGCTCCTGGCTCAGTATGGCCCGTTTGTATGAGGATATCTGGATTCTCTCGGCCCGACTGGGGAAAGGCGCTGGAGTTGTGCTGACCGTGCCTTGGTGGGGCGGGCTGGTCACCATTCCGAGGCATCCCAGAAGTGACAATTCTATTTGGCGAAGCCGCAAGAACCTGTGAATAGGGAGAAAGTCAAACTCGCAAGCCACTACAGGGAGTACCAATGGTAAAAAGGTCTGAGTGTATGTTTCTCTTACAGGTGGATTATTGTTCAAGTTTGTCTTCTGAACTCCAGTGACATCCCGGAGTCTCTGATCAACTGCAACAGATGAAACTAATCAGTCTGAAATCACACAAAACAGCATGTGTACAATACTGCCAAGACACTATATAGAAAATATGAGCTTTACCATGTCGCTGGCGTAGTATCAGCACAATGGCAATGATTATTAATACGAGAGCAACAAAGCAGCCAACGACAATTCCTGCAACTGCCCCTGCACTGAGACATGTTCCTGAAAGGGGACAGGAATGAGGGATTTTTTGGTGTGTGTTTAAGTGCATGTTTGGAAGACAAAGGCTGAAATAACCACCTTTAATAATCTTGCAACAGAACACCAGAGAGTGACAGGCCAAAGACGGGCGATGTGGAGCAACAATGGAAGGAATGAAGATGAGTGAGGAAAAAGAATAGCAGATAAATGAGAAGCATGATTCCACAGAAGACCGAAGCATCAGGAGATACAGCCCAGTGCTGGCCAGAACTCACCCACAACAGTGACCGTCAGCTGCTGCTGTGACATGCCCATTGTGATGCCGTTATGTGCCATGCATACGTACTGCCCACTCTGGTTGGTGGAGAAAACCTGCAAATTCAGCGTGCCACCATCTGTTTGGCTAGTTGTCAATGGCATGCTGCCATATTGCCATGAGAGCTTGGCAGGGGGCAGAGACACAGACATGCATGCGAGTTGGATTGTCTGGCCCACTGTAGCATCACCTCCACCTACACACCCTAAAGATGTCTTTGTCACCTGGGGGGTGTCCGGACCATCTGGGGTACACACAATCAATTGGTGAATGTTATTGTGTGTGTGTGTGTGTGTGTGTGTGTGTGTGTGTGTGTGTGTGTGTGTGTGCGCGTGCACACGCATGTGTGTGCAGTACAATAGAATCTGAGAATGCTTAAGGTCACAAATTCACTTCATAACAATGTTAATATTTCTAACATCAAACAAAAAGACACCATTACACAAATGAGACCTGGCCCCCCATTCCAGCCCCCTCACTGTTAACTACAATAGCATTTTAAGCCACTTATCCCGACACCTGGAGCGACGACGCACTCACAGTACACGGTGAGGGTTGCCGTCGCCGTCTGCGCACTGACGGGATTGCTGACAGTACAGCTGTACAGCCCAGCATCACTCCTGCTGGCTGGGCTGAGGATGAGAGAGCCAGCATTGATGATGATATGAGGGTCCGAGGGGAGGCTGGAGCCGCCCTTGCTCCACGCCACGCTGGTGTTCGACCCTGTGGCCCAGGTGCAGAGTAGGGACACGTTTCTGCCCTCTATGGCCACAGAGGGCACAGTCAGATTCACTTGAGTCACAGCGTCTGAAGGGTCATCACACAGAAATAGAGGGAGAGTCAGAAGAGGTGATTTAGACATGTGGCCTCTGTCTGGCAGCTCTGCCACTACTGCCGTACAGAGCAAGAAACCTGCTGTATCCAGCAGATATATTTGATATGTCTACTTTTTGCTGAGTTGTTCTTTTTATTGTTGTTGTTTTTTTATACAGACTAATTGGTTTCACAGAGGTTCATTTCCAAAAAACTAATTTAGAAACTATTGTAACTTGCAACACCAAAGACCTTTTTAATGAATATAATGACAAGCCTACTAAAATGTTTGGGATTTTAACATGTTCTCTAACGTGACATCTAGTTCTGAAACTGCTATTGTATTGCTAGGTAGTTTCTGAGCTTTATCCTAGTACTTTTATCTTTTTTTCCTTTTTGGACTTGAGCTTAGAAAATATATTAAGCTAATCTATTATTACATAATATCAATGACTGTTATCTTGTTTCTGCGCAACTCTATCTAAAATAAATGTTCTCCACCATGACTGTTTAAAACACCCATCAGAGCTACCTTTTTACTGCAGTAGGGACAGTGCACCAAGACTTAAGCCTGTGCTTTGACTTGGAACGTTTAATACTAAGGGACATGTCTTCATTCCTAAACCAAACACTACATCTACAGTAAATATACATGTAGCCCTGTGGGGACCAGAAAGTGTGTGTGTGTGTGTGTGTGTGTGTGTGTGTGTGTGTGAAGTAAGTAAGTATATGTATATATTCCTTTATTTTCTTCTCGTTGTTTGATGGAGAAACGGTGAAATTGTCTACAGTTTTTCATTTGTATACTTGATTTAGGAGCGTTATTGGTGTGTTACTTTGTCATTGAACGTTAGGATTAGCCAATCAGGGGATTGGGGAAGGAAGGAAAAATGAGAGTGCAAAAAGAGACGAAAAAGGAGAGTGGGTAGACAAAGTTTGCAAGCAGGCTATAACGTGGAAAATGCTGTAGATGTCGCAAATGTAGGGTGGAACTGGTTGGTCAGGGAGAGAGTCTTGTTCACCCACTGCTGAGGACACTGGAGAGCCAAAGAATACTTCAGCGCAGAGTATCACGTTCAGCGAGTGGCTCCGGCTGAGGGCTGATCAGCGCTCAGAGGTCACTGCACAGGCTAGTTAGCTAGGTGGCGTAGTAGCTAGCTAGGTCGTGTGGGAAACGACGAAAGAGACGCGGATATCTGGACCGAGGTCGGAGATTTCAGAGACATTCATCTTTCGTTCGAACACACTTAAGCACCCTACGCACCCTTGAGCTGGATTCCCCAGTCCTCTGCAAGCGGTACCGAGTGAGTTATAGCAAATTGTTTGTGTTGCTCCGTGAGGAGTGAAGTGGACATTTTAGTTTTCTTTCCGGCCTCTACGCACCCAAGCAACGCGGGACAAACGAATACACTACCGGCCAGAGTTTATTCATGATATCCCTTTATATTAACATTTTCCTGTTCCTTTCCCCAACGGTAGAGGTGGGCCCAGACTTCGTAGACATATATGATTTCAATGTTCTAATCTATTTTTGGGAGACGCACTGCTTAAGTGTATGCCTAGGGTTGTGTTTTTTGTTTTTTTCCCGATTTCCTTGGTTGAAATGCGAATTCTCACGAATGTCTTTTTGCTAAAGAATATGTGTTTTAAACAGTAAATAAGTTTGTTGTTGAAAAAAGTACTAATCCCTTTCCCGTTTGATTTTATTGTGTGAGACATCTTGCTGGATGTCTGTTTAATGTGTTCAGGGGAGAGTTTTACTAAAGCTTGGACTGTGAGGGGAAACGAGATAATTAGATAGGCCTAATGACTAGTAGACTATAGTAGAACCACATTAACCCAAGTAGACAGGAGAGCCTAGCCTTCATAATCATCATAAATAGTTGCGCAGAGGAAAACAAACTCACCTTACCTACAAGGCAGTAGGGGACGCAACATACGAAATGTGCGCAACTCACATTTGAATGTTTTCCATATCTAATGCACTTGATGATTCACAGAACTCTTAGCTAGCCCATCAATATAACCATTGAGGGAGTGTTACTGTGCACATCTTACCAAACACATTCAAGGTCACTGAGAGAGAGCTGGTAGTGAGTCCAGTGGCAGCGGACGGTATCACGTTGACTGTGTAGTTTCCAGCATCGATGAGCTGGCAAGCACTGATCGTGAGCTGGGTGGCGGTGATGAAGATTCTGCCCTGGTATTGAGGTACTGGGTTGAGTTCAGCATGGCCGCCAATCCATAGTCCCAGGGTACTCCCTCCTGGAGACAGCCATGAGATGGAGAACGTGTCCGTGATGGTCTGTAGGACGAAGATGGCATTTCTTCCTGAGGCCACCTGCACAGGGGACACCTGAAACTGTATCGGCACCGGGCCCTGAGGTGCTGTGGTCCATGGAAGTACTGCTGAAAAGAAGTTGAATGAAGAAGAAAAATAGAAAGACCAACAGCTTATGATTTGTTTTCTGAGAGTATGAAGAACACAAAGTTAAAAACCATGTATGCAGTTTAGTCTTTTGCAGTTCATGTTGGTAACTCCCAGATCCCTTAAAAAAATGAATATACAAATGAAAACAATCTGTAAGAGGCAGGGGGATGGGAATGCACGTAAAGATGATTATAAATAGAGTGGATTTGAAAATAAACAATGAATGCAACTGAAACAGTTAAACATTTTTTTGTTCATCTTCTGACAATTATAAATAGACTGATAATTATAAGTAGACTGAACTTCAAATGCACGTAGACATAATTCTAAATACAGTGAACTTTGAATTCAACTGAATGCAGCTGAACTAGTTAAACACATTTCTGTTGGTCTTCTGACACTTAAAAGCGATAGGATTGATGAGGTCTGCTTACACAGATAGAAAGCGAAAATATTTCAATTTTATGCTTATTTTAATTCAGAATTGTTTTGTTGCAAATGTTTATTCGAGCGGTTAAATATTGCGCAGGTGATAACGTACGTCTTTTATGTATATTCCAAATTTAAAGGGGGGAAGATTCGCAGAGAAGTGGGTACCTGTTAATACTACGCCAACTGCTGGATGTAGTAATATGTTCATCTCAGTCCAAACGAGCTACAAGAGAAAAAATGAAATATTAAAAGATACAATGACAGTCCAGGATAAAAACTTATTTAGACATGAACAGAGCAACAACGTATTCGTCTGTCACATTATCTTATAAATTTGTGGTTATTTTAAATGTCTCGATAGCAGAAGAAAGATAGCACTCACTGTACACTTTTGTTAGTTGTCATGTTCAAGTCGTATCCAGCTAAGGACCGTGGGAGAAACCCGATAGAAACGTGTCTGCATTTCCTCCCTTTCCAGTTTCGTCAAAACCTGTTTTGAACAGGTGCTGAGTAAGACCATCGGTCGAGTGACTAGAGCGCAAATTAAAGTAAGAAAAAAATAACACGCCAAGTATGTGATCGTCCAGATTAATTACTTTTTTCCTTTTCTTTTCTTTTTTTGTTACAACAGCATTCAGCGTGTGATAATGGTAGGTGAGCGCAAATACAAAAAGGGAAATGCATAAATTGTCCCATTCACGCTGTCCTATTGGCATGAGAGCAAGGGAGGGTTGTTTACTTAGTGTTAGGACTTCCTGTGCAACATCTGCTCCATTGTCATAGATATAGACCACCGCGATAATAAACAGACAACATGAGTAGTATAATATGCTTACTTAGAGGATGTCGCAAAATTTGGCAGAAGAGTATTTCACTTAAACAGCAATGTTACGAACACAGGCCGACGGAAGTGAACCATAGCCTCGATGGTGTGTGCTCCATGATGCCACCAAACGTTCACCAAACGTCGGTGCAGCTGCTCTTATCAATCTTTGAAGGAGAAACCAACATCAGAAGATCCTTACCCAAAGAAACGGCTTGGTTATGAAGTTCTGGTGAAGTGGACGCTTCGGTTCGAGGTTCACCTGAGCCTGCTAGCGAACGTTAAATAGTTTGTTGCTTTATGCACAGTCTCCACAACAGTAGCCTACTTCATACTTTATTCACATTATTCATTTTGGACTTTCAAAGATTGAATTTCTTTCCAAAATTATGAAATAGAAATAGACATTAACATTTAGTTGCGTGAAACCTTTTTTTTTTTTTTTTTTTTTTTTTTTTTAAAACATGCCTTAATGCATTTTAACATTTTCTTGTGTGTATTATTTTCACAGGCATCAACCAGCAATGTAGTGGAGGAGACTAATGACACACTGCCAATCCCGATATGCGTGACACTGTGACGCGGCAACACATACAGAAGATCCCACTATATCAGATCACAGCTGTGCTGTCAGTGCACCATTTGACCTGCCCCTTCTGTGTAATCAGGCAAAACAGTATACTAATCCAAAATATATTAATGGGTGACAGAAGAAGCCCACTCAGACACCTTGAAGTACACGAGGGTTTAGAGTGGATTTGTTTATTGTGGTCGTTTGCTGTTTATTCATGTATTTTGACCTTTATTTCATCAGACCACTCTTGATTTGTTGTTTGCCCTTTTCTTGGATACATCTGCCACTGTATATATATCTTGTACATAGTCATAAATTTGTATATTTAATTGTCTTGTGTACAACTATTGCCTTTATGTGTGCAGTCACTTGTGTATATTCCAAACTGCCGCTTAGCGTACCATCTCAGAGTGCGGGAATTTGGATGAAACCCTTCCTGCATTGTGAGGAGTTCCCTGGTCTTGATGTCAGTGGGTTCTGTCTCGTCCTTTGGCCAGCTGATAATGCTAGGTGAGTGTCTGATGACTGGTAGAGCCTAGGTGTTGATAGGCTGGGTCTTGTTCTTCCCATTCAGCTAGCTCCTCAGGACTTGGATCACCCCTTATAGGTGTGTGTGTGTGTGTGTGTGTGTGTGTGTGTGTGTGTGTGTGTGTGTGTGTGTGTAAGTAATTGTCAACTTTAGCATTTTATCTTCCCCACCATCTACAACACCCTTTCACTTAAGACACATAAGTGTTGAGAGCTATTTGGACATGGCCTTCCCCATCACGAACAGACAACTGAAGCAACAACCTTGAAATGCAGTGATGACTAATTTGAGTAGTTTCTGAAAGAAAACTACAGTATTATATTTTTTATCATGCGCTATATTATCACACTGGTCCATGGAATCTGTTTCATGCCCTTGGGGGGGGGGGGAGTGTGTGTGTGTGTGTGTGTGTGTGTGTGTGTGTGTGTGTGTGTGTGTGTGTGTGTGTGTGTGAGTGAGTATGTATGTGTGTGTTTAAAGGTGTAAAGGTGGGTCTTGCTAGTGAGGACAATCCTGAATAGAGGAGTATATGATCTGCTCACTTCTCCTCTGTGACACTGCTGGAAGCGTCTGACTGCCAGCTCCTCGATGGCCTCACCTCAAGAAAAGAAAGATAAAATGGCATTTCAGCATCAGCGTGAGCTTCCACCAGACTCCTATGTCAGAGAACTGAATTGCCCCAATCCTGTTGATGCGGTGATGAGTGTGCTTGAAACTCGGCAGCTGAGAGTCCTAACGAGGTGCCCACTGAGGGTGGGCCTCAGTTGTGCTAACTCCACTTACCATTATGAAAAGCATCACTGCTGAATGAGAAAAGGGACCTTGGGACTTTGACATTCTACAGTACTTTAGCCAGGTGTACAGGCTTCTGTCATCAATCATCACGTAAATGGAAACACACGTTGACAAGTTAATTTATAGATCGTCTCATGGTTAGTCTAAAAAGTATAAGTCCATGTACAGACTTGGGTTATTTTACACTACATGTTAGGGTTCTAGTCTATCCTTTTATGTGGTTTCAGGTAGATGGCTGCAAAATACATACATTCAAAATTCATCTTTATTTTCAGGATGTTTGCTACTGTAAACAGTATATTTGTATTTTACTTGGCATGCAATAGTGTTTTTAATAACATACTTGTAAAAACAACAGTAATGAAACTTAAACCAAAATACATATCAGATATTTTATGTCTAGTTATATTAATTACAAACTTATAAAGACACAGTGGTATTCACTATCACACTGGTTACGTACAAAGGTTCAAGGAGGAGTTTATTGAATTTAGTATAGGTTCAATTTCTCAATTATGTAATAGAATTCATACCTGTTAACCAATCTGTAAATCAAATATGAATACAGCTGGTGGAAAGCCTGCAGAATTTGATTACTAACCAGACATGCAGGTTTCTTATAACATCAAAAGAGTCTGTTGTTGGGAGACGGATTGTAGCTCCCTTGTAGCAGCTGACTTGAACTCCCTCTGGGGATCAGAGGCGGGTGGGTAGTGACATTAGCAGGATGAGCTCAGGGTTTTCAGGATACTTAAACGCTGGGGGATGTGGGATAAAAGGACCTGGCCAAAGCCGGGGAGGGGAACATGCCGAGTGGCCTGCAGATAATCCTATAGCCTCCGCTGACTCTGGCACCAAGGTGATGGCCGAAGTTAAGAGATCTCATACCTTTGGGATGAACTGGAGCTTATCCACTCCAGCACTAGTGCCTTACCTTAGTCATGCTCTAATGGCTAGCTATATAAAGACTGTTGCAGCAAAAGGGAGACCCTCTATTAAGACCCTTGATTTGAGAAGAAACACTGGATGAGCTGATATTCACAAACCTTTAAAAATATTGTGCATCAACAAACTAAAAACACGTTTTATTTCTACTAGTCTATACATTACAGCCTATGATAGGTGCTATAAACGTTCATAATATGCTCATTTTTATATCATACAGTAATTGTTATATACACACTGAAAATATATATATATATATATATATACACACACACACACACTCTGAGAATGTATCCTAGCCAGTACAGTAGGTTAGAGTTCAAAATACCGTTGACCAAGTGTACTGCTGAAACAGCATTCAGTGCCGATACCTAGAAGAAGTGCAAACTACGCATAAGCGTGGGAGCGGCACAGGGGTGCTGGATCCTGAGGTGGAGCTCTCTCCTGCTATCAGAGTAAAATAGCCTAGCAACACATCCGGGATGCACCCACTGTACAATGTTTACATAATGAACAAAAATGATATGGAATATGAACAAAACCCATATTTATGGTCATTTATTTTCCTGTTGAACAAAAGGTTCTTATTTCAACCCTTTGAGAACTGCTTAAAAATAGGCCAAAAGGAATTGAACAAACATCCAGATGCTGTAAAGGTTGCCTTCAGAACCAATAACAGATGCTAACAAAGCACTCCTTGTGTTTATTGACTGGCGGGGCACACTACCCATCCGAGATTCCTCAACACTATTACAGGGGTACAGCACATCTTTCACAGTGTCAGCACCAAAATGAAGAAAATTTGAAATTAATTTAAGTTTTACATGTTTCATTAAAATAAGGTAACTAAAAATATTTTTTAGATTGACAGCAGTGGCCTCTGAAGAAGTTAGCCCGTAAAGCGAAACACAGTAATGTAATCTTGCGATTATTAAAATGCTTTTCCCAGCAAATTAAACAAGGCTGTAATCTATCATTTCTTTTGTAGCACTTTATTTTAAAAAAGCGCAACATGAATACATCATTGAATTATTTAGATGAATACATGTGTATTCTTTTACCTCTCCAGGGCCCTGAATATCTATTTTAGCCTACTATCGCAACCGCGGTCAAGCAATCCGCGCTTTAGCGATTCACGGTTTAGTAAATCCTTGCTTTAAATTAAATGCGACTATACGCGCATTTTTACGGTATTTCGTGAGCTCCCACTGCAAGTGGCGAGCCATACCACGTGATCAGTGGGAAGCGCGTTGGCATTATGAGAAATATCTGAGAGACAAAGATCCAAATTCAGCCTATACGAAAAGAATACACATGCATTGTCATCACATGCATCTGCCCTTATCAATCTTTGAAGGAGAAACCAGCATCGGAAGATCCTTACCCAAAGAAACGGCTTGGTTATGAAGTTCTAGTGAAGTGGACACTTCGGTTGTCAGGTTCGAGGTTCACCTGAGCCTGCTAGCAAACGTTAAATAGTTTGTTGCTTTATGCACAGTCTCCACAACAGTAGCCTACTTCATACTTTATTCACATTATTCATTTTGGACTTTCAAAGATTGAATTTCTTTCCAAAATTATGAAATAGAAATAGACATTAACATTTAGTTGCGTGAAACCTTTTTTTTTTTTTTTTTTTTTTTTTTTAAACATGCCTTAATGCATTTTAACATTTTCTTGTGTGTATTATTTTCACAGGCATCAACCAGCAATGTAGTGGAGGAGACTAATGACACACTGCCAATCCCGATATGCGTGACACTGTGACGCGGCAACACATACAGAAGATCCCACTATATCAGATCACAGCTGTGCTGTCAGTGCACCATTTGACCTGCCCCTTCTGTGTAATCAGGCAAAACAGTATACTAATCCAAAATATATTAATGGGTGACAGAAGAAGCCCACTCAGACACCTTGAAGTACACGAGGGTTTAGAGTGGATTTGTTTATTGTGGTCGTTTGCTGTTTATTCATGTATTTTGACCTTTATTTCATCAGACCACTCTTGATTTGTTGTTTGCCCTTTTCTTGGATACATCTGCCACTGTATATATATCTTGTACATAGTCATAAATTTGTATATTTAATTGTCTTGTGTACAACTATTGCCTTTATGTGTGCAGTCACTTGTGTATATTCCAAACTGCCGCTTAGCGTACCATCTCAGAGTGCGGGAATTTGGATGAAACCCTTCCTGCATTGTGAGGAGTTCCCTGGTCTTGATGTCAGTGGGTTCTGTCTCGTCCTTTGGCCAGCTGATAATGCTAGGTGAGTGTCTGATGACTGGTAGAGCCTAGGTGTTGATAGGCTGGGTCTTGTTCTTCCCATTCAGCTAGCTCCTCAGGACTTGGATCACCCCTTATAGGTGTGTGTGTGTGTGTGTAAGTAATTGTCAACTTTAGCATTTTATCTTCCCCACCATCTACAACACCCTTTCACTTAAGACACATAAGTGTTGAGAGCTATTTGGACATGGCCTTCCCCATCACGAACAGACAACTGAAGCAACAGCCTTGAAATGCAGTGATGACTAATTTGAGTAGTTTCTGAAAGAAAACTACAGTATTATATTTTTTATCATGCGCTATATTATCACACTGGTCCATGGAATCTGTTTCATGCCCTTGGGGGGGGGGGGAGTGAGTGTGTGTGTGTGTGTGTGTGTGTGTGAGTGAGTATGTATGTGTGTGTTTAAAGGTGTAAAGGTGGGTCTTGCTAGTGAGGACAATCCTGAATAGAGGAGTATATGATCTGCTCACTTCTCCTCTGTGACACTGCTGGAAGCGTCTGACTGCCAGCTCCTCGATGGCCTCACCTCAAGAAAAGAAAGATAAAATGGCATTTCAGCATCAGCGTGAGCTTCCACCAGACTCCTATGTCAGAGAACTGAATTGCCCCAATCCTGTTGATGCGGTGATGAGTGTGCTTGAAACTCGGCAGCTGAGAGTCCTAACGAGGTGCCCACTGAGGGTGGGCCTCAGTTGTGCTAACTCCACTTACCATTATGAAAAGCATCACTGCTGAATGAGAAAAGGGACCTTGGGACTTTGACATTCTACAGTACTTTAGCCAGGTGTACAGGCTTCTGTCATCAATCATCACGTAAATGGAAACACACGTTGACAAGTTAATTTATAGATCGACTCATGGTTAGTCTAAAAAGTATAAGTCCATGTACAGACTTGGGTTATTTTACACTACATGTTAGGGTTCTAGTCTATCCTTTTATGTGGTTTCAGGTAGATGGCTGCAAAATACATACATTCAAAATTCATCTTTATTTTCAGGATGTTTGCTACTGTAAACAGTATATTTGTATTTTACTTGGCATGCAATAGTGTTTTTAATAACATACTTGTAAAAACAACAGTAATGAAACTTAAACCAAAATACATATCAGATATTTTATGTCTAGTTATATTAATTACAAACTTATAAAGACACAGTGGTATTCACTATCACACTGGTTACGTACAAAGGTTCAAGGAGGAGTTTATTGAATTTAGTATAGGTTCAATTTCTCAATTATGTAATAGAATTCATACCTGTTAACCAATCTGTAAATCAAATATGAATACAGCTGGTGGAAAGCCTGCAGAATTTGATTACTAACCAGACATGCAGGTTTCTTATAACATCAAAAGAGTCTGTTGTTGGGAGACGGATTGTAGCTCCCTTGTAGCAGCTGACTTGAACTCCCTCTGGGGATCAGAGGCGGGTGGGTAGTGACATTAGCAGGATGAGCTCAGGGTTTTCAGGATACTTAAACGCTGGGGGATGTGGGATAAAAGGACCTGGCCAAAGCCGGGGAGGGGAACATGCCGAGTGGTCTGCAGATAATCCTATAGCCTCCGCTGACTCTAGCACCAAGGTGATGGCCGAAGTTAAGAGATCTCATACCTTTGGGATGAACTGGAGCTTATCCACTCCAGCACTAGTGCCTTACCTTAGTCATGCTCTAATGGCTAGCTATATAAAGACTGTTGCAGCAAAAGGGAGACCCTCTATTAAGACCCTTGATTTGAGAAGAAACACTGGATGAGCTGATATTCACAAACCTTTAAAAATATTGTGCATCAACAAACTAAAAACACGTTTTATTTCTACTAGTCTATACATTACAGCCTATGATAGGTGCTATAAACGTTCATAATATGCTCATTTTTATATCATACAGTAATTGTTATATACACACTGAATATATATATATATATATATACACACACACACACACACACACACACACACACACACACTCTGAGAATGTATCCTAGCCAGTACAGTAGGTTAGAGTTCAAAATACCGTTGACCAAGTGTACTGCTGAAACAGCATTCAGTGCCGATACCTAGAAGAACTGCAAACTACGCATAAGCTCTATCAGATAAGATACATGGACCGTGTGCACTGGGAAGCGGTGGCCAGTGGGGGCGGTGGATCCTGAGGTGGAGCTTTCTCCTGCTGTCAGAGTAAAATAGCCTAGCAACACATCCGGGATGCACCCACTGTACAATGTTTACATAATGTACAAAAATGATATGGAATATGAACAAAACCTAAAAAAAAAACATATTTATGGTCATTTTTTTTTCCTGTTGAACAAAAGGTTCTTATTTCAACCCTTTGAGAACTGCTTAAAAATAGGCCAAAAGGAATTGAACAAACATCCAGATGCTGTAAAGGTTGCCTTCAGAACCAATAACAGATGCTAACAAAGCACTCCTTGTGTTTATTGACTGGCGGGGCACACTACCCATCCGAGATTCCTCAACACTATTACAGGGGTACAGCACATCTTTCACAGTGTCAGCACCAAAATGAAGAAAATTTGAAATTAATTTAAGTTTTTACATGTTTCATTAAAATAAGGTAACTAAAAATATTTTTTAGATTGACAGCAGTGGCCTCTGAAGAAGTTAGCCCGTAAAGCGAAACACAGTAACGTAATCTTGCGATTATTAAAATGCTTTTCCCAGCAAATTAAACAAGGCTGTAATCTATCATTTCTTTTGTAGCACTTTATTTTAAAAAAGCGCAACATAAATCGAATACATCATTGAATTATTTAGATGAATACATGTGTATTCTTTTACCTCTCCAGGGCCCTGAATATGTATTTTAGCCTACTATCGCAACCGCGGTCAAGCAATCCGCGCTTTAGCGATTCACGGTTTAGTAAATCCTTGCTTTAAATTAAATGCGACTATACGCGCATTTTTACGGTATTTCGTGAGCTCCCACTGCAAGTGGCGAGCCATACCACCTGATCAGTGGGAAGTGCGTTGGCATTATGAGAAATATCTGAGAGACAAAGATCCAAATTCCGCCTATACGAAAAGAATACACATGCATTGTCATCACATGCATCTGCCCTTATCAATCTTTGAAGGAGAAACCAGCATCAGAAGATCCTTACCCAAAGAAACGGCTTGGTTATGAAGTTCTGGTGAAGTGGACGCTTCGGTTCGAGGTTCACCTGACCCTGCTAGCGAACGTTAAATAGTTTGTTGCTTTATGCACAGTCTCCACAACAGTAGCCTACTTCATACTTTATTCACATTATTCATTTTGGACTTTCAAAGATTGAATTTCTTTCCAAAATTATGAAATAGAAATAGACATTAACATTTAGTTGCGTGACCACGAAACATACCACGTGATCAGTGGGAAGCGCTTTGGCATTATGAGAAATATCTGAAAGACGTAGATCCAAATTCAGCCTATACGAAATGAATACATATTCGCCTAAAGGTATCACGACTTTAATATGACTTTATGCAAAAATTGTACAGTGAAATCTATCCAGACTACTCTGATGCCAGACAAGAGCTCGTACTCATGTGGTAGTAGATCTGGGTTTTTTTTCATTATGTTAAAATTCAGAAAAAAATATGTAACCATACTTTGTCAGAATTAAATGCTTATCATTACAAATACAATAACTTCAATATAGATTAATTAAAAACTGGTCTTTTCAAATTTGATCTGGTAATAGCGAAGGGTTTTTAAACCCTGGAGTCCCCTGCCCTGCCCTGCAACATTCCACTAATAATAACCTGTTTTAAGTGGGAGTCAAGCTATAAAATAAACTTCTGAGAAACATTATATAGAAAAAGCATTTTTGCACAATACATATTAAGATGTTTAAATATATTACCAATTGTGCTTAATCTAATTATGCAAAGAAATTAGTTAAACTAAGTAAACTGTATTTTGAACATTTAAAAGTAAAAGTGCGTGCTCTTCATCCAAGATCTAAAAATACGCGTCTTTCTTTGCTTATATTGTGGTGGGCAATGAAATACAGTAAAATGCGCATGTAGTTGGATTAGAATTTAAAGAGAGGTTTGAATTGACCGTGATTCACCAAAGCACGGAGAGTGCGAACGCGTCGTTCGCACGCATAAGGCGGGACGCCATTTTTCGGTAAGTGACATGTATTAACACTCCGCCATTACAATAAACGTATTAAATGCTATTACATCACCGAAGGAATACCTTTTGAAATAAAACGTCAAGGTGCGTGAAACTAGCTGATTTGAATGTTTCTTTTATTCTCCTTATTGACACGTTCTCTTAACTAAAAGCTAAAATCGTTCATTTATGTTTTTCCTTCTTACAGTTTTTGAAATCGGTATGTTTACTTACATTTACATTTTAGTAGTCGCTCACAGAATACAGTCTAGCCAGTACAGTAGGTTAGAGTTAAAGCTAAAGCCGTAGATCCGTACCTTGATCTGGGTTACTTGGTACAGATACACATTTGTAATACATAATATACCATATGTATTATATCATGTTCAAACGCAGCCTGAAGACTCATCTGTCTGTGGAATATTTAATTGACCACTGACCCTGCTCCTATCTTGAACTGAAACTAGTGCTTATAGTAAGGTATTTCTATTCCATTGATGGTGAATAACAAACTCTAGTACTTCTCGTTGTGTGAGAGCTTATGTATTTTTGCACTTCTAGGCATCAGCATTGATCCCGGTATTTCTACAGTATTCTAGTTCATTGGTATGTTGGACTCTAACCTGCTGTACTGGCTAGGATGTATCCTATGAGTAAATGACAAAGCACTTTTGTAAGTCGCTCTGAATAAGAGCGTCTGCTATATGCCCTAAATGTAAATTTAAATGTATAATATATTATTGTAAATGTATTATATAATTACGTATTATACAATTATGCAATACACCATGTGTATTACGTTTTCCGATTTTTATCAGTAGTTGTTTTTTGACCATAGGACAACAGATATAATGAAGAACAAATTGCGATATCAACATATATCACGAAAACTGTAAAAAAAAATACGACGGTAATCCACATTTCTAAGTGAGGAAAGTGCTCACTATTTGAGTTTAACGTCACATTAAAGCTGGCAGTATGTTTTATGTAGCACATTCGTGAATATACTGACACCACGTGTTAAATTAAGAAATGTATTGGGTGGTTTGTAATTAAGTGGTTGGTGACTGTTGGCGACTGTACACAGAGCTCTTATTCAGAGCGACTTACAAAAGTGCTTTGTCATTTACTCATAGGATACATCCTAGCCAGTACAGCAGGTTAGAGTCCAACATACCAATGAACTAGAATATTGTAGAAATACCGGGATCAATGCTGATGCCTAGAAGTGCAAAAATACATAAGCTCTCACACAACGAGAAGTACTAGTTTGTTATTCACCATCAGTGGAATAAAAATACCAAGCACAGCTACAAACCAGGCAAACGAGAAATAACAGCATTTCTACTTGTATAAAGCTTTTTTCCCCATAGCAGATTACCTGTCATTCCACTTCTTTGTCATGTTTTTATGTTTCTTTTGTGTTTGTGTTGTTTTTTCCAGTCAACCAGACAATGAAGTTTTTGTGGCAGCACTACTTGGTTATTGTATGGATCATAGCTGAGAGTGAGTCACACTGCCACATCGTTGACAAATCTATATTTTTTTGCCATAAGTCATGACTTAAAAATAGAAACTGTACCAGTGGAGTGCGGTGTGTCCTGTGTGTGCTTCCTCCCTAGGGCCGCTGATTCTTTCTTGTGTGTCAGTGAGGTTCCCAAGCAGGGAGCCTGTCTATGTTGCTCTTGGCAGAACGCTAGTTCTGAAAGCTCAGTTTGAAGTACAGCCTGCAGAAAAGATTCGCCTGGTGACGTGGGACCATAAACGCGGCTCCCAGGAGGTCCGGCTCGTCACAAACAACTCCCCGCACAATAACAGGGTGACTGTGGAGATGGACCGTCAGCAGCTGCGACTCACTGGAGTGCAGAACAGTGATTATGGACACTATACTGTTATGGTCACAGATGACAAGGGGAACCAGATATCTGCTTCTGTCGAGGTGCTAAATGTTCGTAAGTGCCTCCGGTTATATTTTGGCCCTACTCATTTTATTTTATCTGTAGTACCATATTAGCTTTATTCAAATAACTTTGGATACCTAAACCTAGCCAAAGACTGCACCACTTTTAAATGTTAACCTGCCTATAGCACTCAGTCAGCACTTTGCAGAACAGTATCAGGGATCAGAAACCATGAATCATAAATCATGAATCAACTCCCGCAGTACTTTCAGAGCCCTCTCTCTCTCTCTCTCTCTCTCTCTCTCTCTCTCTCTCTCTCTCTCTCTCTCACACACACACACACACACACACACACACACACACACACACACACACACACACACACACACACACACACTCACACACACACACACACACACACACAGATAGTCCTCCTGTGGCATCACTTTCCCTGCAGTGTACTCTGCAAACCAAGGGGGCTCAGTGGGACGTCCCATCATATACATGGTGGATGGATGGCGTGGAGGTTACCAATTTAACTGCTAACCTGTCAGCAGATCACAGCACATTCTACCTCCAGGAGAGTCTGGCCCAGAACTACACGTGCATTGTCAACAGCAACCAAGGGACCAGCAGGGTGGAATGTCTGAAAGGTAGTGTCCTGTTCACACAGCCAAGCAGGGCATTAGTGGAATGTCCCATAATCCTAGAGACCAATGGTATAAACACGCGCACACACACACACACACACACACACACACACACACACACACACACACACACACACACACACACACACACACACACACACGAGGAAGAGGTTCCAAATGCTAGATGTTTTATCACAGAAATGGGGCATGTTAGAGGAGTCAGGCAGGTGCTTAGAAACCAGAAAGACAAACCTGTATCTGGAATGCTCAGTATGCTACATGGGAAGAGGTAGGCGTGGCAGTGCAGGGATGAGTGTGGTTCCTGCAGTTTGTAACAACCAACAGTTCTGCAAGGAGCTGGGAAGACCTGGAACAGTTCATCCGCTAGTCTATGTCTAGTTTTTCATGTGTTAATTCAGGAAAATTGCATTGTGAACGTGCAGTAAATTCCCAAGATTAGGACAAGGAACCTCCACTTTAGAGGACATAAAGAATAATTAGCTTGCTGGATGATGTGACAGCTCCATCACTGTTTGTTTCTTTCAGTAGCTCCTGATCCAGATCACAAGAACTGGGGTCTGATTGCAGCTGTGATCATTGAGACAGTGGTCATTGTTTGTTTCATTGGGTAAGATTTTTTAAAAATATATATATGTTTTATCAACTCATTTTATCATCCATTATTTTTTAAGCTTATTCCTCAAGAATATGTATTTGTAGGTATCACTGCATGGAGTACTTACGAAGGAGAAAGAAGTGATAGAACATCTCTTCACTACCACCAACAGTCTTTTTAATTTTTTTAAATGTAAATAATATATTAGAATATAATATTATTAGAATATAATATGTAAATATTATATTAAAATATATTTTAAAAATAATGATATTAAGTACTGAATAAAATTAATTATATTGCATTTATCATATATAACTGCTTATACACTCATAAAAGTACAATAATTAATTCTATGATTATTGAAAAAATATTTAATTACTTATCTACACTGTTTTATTTAATTTAGATTACTTCACTATAAATATATATAGATTTATTTATTTATATGTATAGAATCACACCACACACACACATACACACACACACGTGTATTCACACCTACATAATGTCTCAAGCACTGAATGTTAATATATATTTAATTAAAATAGAATGAATATTCTTGTCCACTCCTTATTTTGAAGTATTCCATTTTGTATTCAATCCAACCATGAATTTAGTTCTTTACAACCTTTCCAAATGAAGCAGGAGGCTATTCAGTGCCAAGTATTTTACTTTCCAAAGACGTGAGTACAGCAGAGAAGTGTTGAGGAAAAATGTGCACTGCACAGGACATGGAAAGAGGACATATGAAGAGAAAATGGTCACACTTCTAGGGCTGTGGACAGATCCTGCACGTCCTTCCTAAGCGCTTCCTTCTGGGCTGAACATGCTCATATTTCATTCAGCCCCAAATGGTGCTCCATGCTCAAGTACACTCAGCAGAACATGGGAGGAACTAGAACTTCATGACCATGTGACCATGCGAACTTGGCTGTGAACCCCTCTTCTGCATATTGCTTTGTGCAAAGATGATTTGATATATGCTACGATAAATAGGTATGACTTCTTTTCCATTTGACAGTGCAGTTTGGACAAATTGCTTTAAATTCTCACTTAACTTCATGAAAACGTGACGTACCGTTACACAGTGCAAATAATAGTCGTGATTTTGGTCTCTCCAGTAGCCAAGTGCCATGGAACTCAGATCGCAGTTGTTTTGGACTGTCATCCTTATGCAAGTTTTAGGTGAGACCTTTTCTCTACTGACTTGTGACTAAAATCTATAGACTAAGCATAAAAACTCAGAATGTTTTGCATGTGGCCTGTGAGCTTGTGTGCTGATATGTCAAATGTGATCCATGTATTTTTCTGTTGTGAGATAGGGGAATGGGTGTTTTGTGTTAGCATAGCCTACTGGTTTCCACTCGACAAAGTCTCAATGTCAGTGCTCCAACTTTAGACTACAAATGGAATTGTAATATGAGCAGCTTAGTCCACTAAATCATGTAAGGTGGTTTTGAAAAATTAGGAGTTGTCTCTACCCTGGACATTCACAAGTCCCAGTGCAACTGGAATTATTACTTTTTCAATCATTCACACGTGGCAGTTGCTCATAGGCCGCTTAAAAACGAGAGGTCCCCAGTATCCAGTTCCGGGAACAGCTTCCTGAGAAAGTATTAATCGTGTGTCTGGGCGCTCCCCACTGTCCTACGTGGTGTACTCTGTGCGTGAACAGCCATAATGTAAACTCTCCGCCACTGCTCTGTGTAGAGTACCACTGTGTTATCGTGTGTTTCCTCAGCCAGCAGCCCATCCACGTGCTGATTGGACAGGACCTGATCCTGCGGGCTCAGCTAGACCTCCCAGCAGGAGACCACATTACCAAGGTGACTTGGGAGCACGAAGCAGGGAAGAGGGCTTCTCGGAGAATGAAAGTGGGCGAATATCCCAGCCAAGGCTCCGGTGGCAGGGTGGGCGTGAACCACAATGGAGCTTTGATTTTACAGAAATTCCAGATGGAGGACAGCGGTGTGTACACAATCACGGTCACAGATCAGAGGGGAGGCCAAACTTCAGCACACTGCTGAAGTTCCTTTGGTTTCATTGACCGCAGTGTGTTTGAAGATGAGGAAAAAAAAACATTCCTCAATCGAGAAGTGTGGAAAATCTCTGGTATCCACATATTGTTTGACTGTTCCTTCTTACTGACTTTCACATGTTGACAACTGCTCTATCCTGTACATTCCATGTGACTCTGTATGTGTGTGAGTGATGTTTGCCCCACTCCAGAGGCCGGGCGTCACGTATCCGTGATGGTGAACGTGTCGCACTCGAGTCAGGAGGCGTGGGGCACAGATCCCACTTTCACCTGGCTGCATGAGAAGGTGTCCGTTACAGAAGCGTTGGGGCACATGTCACCTGACGGCAGCTCCCTCTACCTGGCCGGACCGCTCTGTGGACACTTCACCTGCGTGGTGAGCAACAAACTGGGGCACAGCTCTGCCACCTACACAGCAGGTACAACACCCAGAGCATCTCCTCTCCTCCTTTTAATACCAGCACATGTCAATTTTGGAGTAAAAATTTTAAATTGTCTATTTGTTTTCAAAAGCAAAAGATTTGTTATATTTGCGCCATGCCATCTGGCAGTACCGAAATCTAATGATCAAATGTTTAAATGGTGTTTTTGCATTCTAGAAGAGAAATTCTATGGGTGTTTCTCTGAATTTTCAGGGTTTCTTACAAAAGAGAAAGAATTGTTTGAATATAGTCTGTTATAAGTTCTGCTCTCAAAAGTCAAGTGCGATCTGTGAGGTTTTAACCGGAAGGTTTTATATTTTAGCAGCTAAGCTAATGCTCAGGTATAGCTCAATCAGCTTGCTTCAAAACTGTACAAGATATGGTAAATTCTCTGGCCAGAACTTAGCTGGTGTGTGTGTATATATAAGTGGTGTATGTTTGAGCTCTGTGCTGTACCTTTCAGAGCCCTGTGAACGAGAGAGCGGAGGCACTACTGTAGCTGTGCCTCACGCTCCTGCTATTTGTGGCTGGAGGTATGGCCTTCCTGCTCTGGAGGTACAGGAACACACACTTCACAAGACAACCTCCACATTAACACACATTCACTGCCAGTTCAATTCACCAGACATGTGTGCAGTGAGCAATGGCCACTAAATGGACACAGAAATCTCAAAGCCCATGTTCACCAGACAGGTCAATTCAGTACACATTACACCTTCCTCCGTATACACAGAGATAGAGTGTGACCAGCCCCTACTCTCCTATTCCTCAGTGCTGACAGCATCAGTGCATTCAAGAAGGTTACACACTTTCAACAGCAAAGGCCAAGTTCATAACTTTATATTTTCTTCCTTATTTGAGTGCTGAGCCCCTGCTTATTTGAGCGCTGAGCCCTTGCTTATTTCTGTTCCAGGAAACACGAGCAGTACAACAGCAGAAGGGAGAGGCTAGTGGAATGAAACTCAGAAGGCCCAGTGCATATGGGTGTGACCCACATAACCAAACAAGAAGTAGCGCCCTCTCCCCTGACGATATGTGAATGAAAAGTGTTATCTAATGTCCCTCGGTGTGCACATTAGTTCATATTAGTTCATTTGGTTGACTCTTTCAAAATGGTTTGAAGAAGGGAAGGAAGCTGATGAGTCACCAGCCAAAGCTGGTGCATTTCTGTACTCTCTGTATTTATATATGTTTTTAAGCACTACCACATACACGGTTTTAGCTGGAAGTTATTAAAGAATAATGTTTTTTAAAGCTTTGAACTCAGAAGCAGGCTAGCAGAGCCTTTGGAGGACAGGTTCATCCAAGAACATGAACATGAACATGAAGATAATGCACACGTGTCTGAAGTCACTTTTTATGTAGTCATTGTGGGCTGGTATTGTTGTTGCATGAAAGGCCCAGTGTCTAGTCAAGAACTATCGGCTTCACTTCAGTACAGCACTAGGGCAGAGGCAACGAAAGCTTTAAAAAAGTGGTTTAAAAAAAAGTCACGAAATATCATAATTCCTGATAATGACTTGCTATTATTACAATAAAACAGAAGGAAAGTGAAATACTTTTGTTTTAAATGGATCTAAAACAACAAAACTGTGACTGCATCCATTTCAACAATTAAATCTATTCTATAAAATTTGAGGGAAACAATGGCTTTATTTCCAAAAACTGATACAGGTTGTCTTTCAGAATACCTGCACTAGCAGGGTTTGGCTACCTGCATGCACTGAAGAACAAAAATCAAACTTCATGAAATTCACAGCGTGGGGGTTGGACTTAGTTGGCCAACAAAAAACAGACATGGCCTTATACCCACTTACTCACACTACAGCAGATGAGCTGCATATTTAGCCACAGAGGACAAAGCTCTTGAAAAAAAGGCGTGCCTACATGACACACAACTGCTAAATCAATCATGCAGATAAACTCACATTACAAAGTCCACCTTGGCCACTAAGAGACGGTTACCATGTCGATAGCATACCACAGACTTATAGCAGACATGGTGGCATGGAAAGAGAGGTGTCTTAAAAAGTGTTGGAAGGCGATTTTACCAGTTTTTAGACTAGACTTTGGACTTTCTTGCACTAGAAAATTTAGAAGACGAATAAGAGAATGACACACTTTTGCTAAGTAACATGAAGGTGAGATAAAATAAAATGTTTGCTCTCTTTAAAAAAAGACATCTGATCACCGAATGGAGCCTTAATGTGTAACCATGGACAGACATTCTGGTACAAATAAGCTAATAAGCTAATGTAGCAATAACCTAATCTATCAATAAAGGTTTATGATTAATTTTCAGTGGAAATTTTATCCCCTGCAAAATGGTCGATGTGAAAATGATCCCAAATGGACTGCGATCTTTAAACACCTGAGACATTTTCCAGTGCTGTAGAGAGTATTTTATACACAAAACTAGATTTTACTGTATTTAAGCAGTGTGCAGATAGCTGAAGACCAGTGCTAGCAAACAGGTGAAGGTTGTCACTGACATTTGAGCTATCTGTCTTTTTATTATTAATCATCATTAAATGTTTTATAACACTGCATGTAGAATTGAGCGACTTAAATGATGTGCTTCCCAGGCAGGTTTACTGGTAATGTAGGCAACAAAAACAAGTGGTTGACTAAACTGCTAAAGTGACACCATTGCACATGGCTTACAAAAATACACCGCTTCTTAGCGAACTAGTATGCAGGAGGCTGTGTCATAAGCATGTTAGGAGGAGTTATATTTACATAGCACCCTTCAGAGAAGTCAAGGTCACTTTACAATTAACACAGCCAACTTTTACATCCAGTCACGCACCACTGAGGAGCATCAGTAAATTGTGCACAGGAAACATAAGTGCCCTGGAGAACACCAACCACCACTGGGCAAACAAACATCAACCACCACTGGGCAAACAAACACAAACACACACACACACACACACACACACACACACACACACACACACACACACACACACACACAAAGCCTCATTAGGACGGCCTCAATGTTTATGGACTGTGCTGTGGGAGGAAACCAGAGACCCTGAGTGTAAGTCTTGCAGACAGGTACAGCATGGAAACTCCACAGATAAGGACTTGGAGCAGAACCCTTATCGCTGAGAGGCAATGCCAACCCCCCCCCAAGCCCCCATGCTGCCTATGCAGCATGGCAGTTTAAGCCACAAAACCTCGATGAACCATAAAATATGAAACATTTTATGCCACACATGCTACAACATGGTTGTTCATTTACAATCGGGTCAGCGCGAAGCCTAGAAATCAAGGGCGACGGGCAGACGGGAGTGTGATCTCAGTGGAGGCTCATATTCTACATGTGAGCTGATTGGTCAGTGAACTTGTTTTTACTCTACTGCTCATAACCACTGGAATGTTGCTATAGATCTATGAATCCCAGCCTTCAGCCAAAAGATTTACACATGAGCCAGCTAGGTAAACTAAAAACCTGGCTATACAGTTCAGCTGTAAATTCAAGAATCAGAAATGGGGTGGAGCTCCACATCACACTGAAATAAGCAAATATAAATAAGTATCACACTGAACCTTCTCTCCATTGAGGGTTGGGTGGCCTGTAACACCCTGTCACTATTTATGTACAGTTGTGTTCAAAATAATAGCAGTGTGTTTAAAAACATGAGTAAAGCTCAGAATCCTTAAAATAGTTTTTATTTCCATGCATTGAGAACACTGCACATTATATTCTAAATAAAAAAATGAAGAAAAATGTATACATTTTTAATTACTTTACAGAAAATGATGAAAAATGGATATTGGGCTGTTAAAAAAAAATAGCAGTGTCTGCATTTTTCTTCACAAACTCAAATATTTACTGTATAAACTGAAAAATCTTTAGGATTTAGCATTGCTGTGAATCACTAAACTAATATTTAGTTGTATAACCACTGTTTCTTAGAACTGCTTCACATCTGTGTTGCATGGAGTCGACCAACTTCTGGCAGCTGTGAACAGGTATTCCAGCCCAGGATGATTTGACAACTTTCCACAATTCCTCTGCATTTCTTGGTTTTGCCTCAGAAACAGCATTTATGATGTCCCCCCACCAAGCTTTCTATCGGATTAAGGTCCGGGGACTGGGCTCGCCACTCCATAACTTTAATTTTGTTGGTCTGGAACCAAGATGCTGCTCTCTTACTGGTGCGTTTGGGCTCGTTATCTTGTTGAAACATTCATTTCAAGGGCATTTCCTCTTCAGTATAAGGCAACATGACTGCTTCAAGTATTTTGGTATATGCAAACTGATCCATGATCCCTGTTATGCAATAAATAGGCCCCACATCATAGTAAGAGAAACATTCCCATATCATGATGCCTGCACCACCATGCTGTGGTGTACTGTGTACTGTGGCTTGAATTCAGTGTTTGGGGGTCATCTGACAAACTGTCTGTGGCCCTTGGATCCAAAAAGACAATCTTACTTCCATCATTCCACAAAATGTTTCCCCATTTCTCTTTAGGCTAGTCCATGTGTCCTTTGGCAAACTGTAACCGCTTCAGAACGTCTTTTTTTTTTTTTTTTTTTAAACAATGGGACTTTGCGGGGGCTTCTTGCCGATAGATTAGCTTCACACAGGTGTCTTCTAATTGTCACGGTACTCACAGGTAACTTCAAACTGTCTTTGATCAGCCTGGAGCTGATCATTGCCTGTCTTTGCCATTCTGGCTATTCTTTGATCCATTCCAATGGTAGTTAATTACACAAACTCAGGAGTATGCATATCATGAATGCTGGGTCTGATGGTTTTCTATGACTCCACTACACCTATCGGTAAGTTATTTGCCATGTAGTAATATAATTTCTACCAAAAACAGTGATTGATCTGGTTAGTCATGTTGGACTGCTAGTATTTTCAACACAACTGTATAAAAGTGTCATAGTTCACAATCTGAAGTGTCATAGTTCATACTGAAAACACTGTTGAGCAATCGAATGTTACTAAGAGACCATAAAGTCCCCAGGGTGCTTCTGAAGGCAGAGGACCCTTCTGGGTACAGAATCCCCATGGCCGTGGTGCTCTGTGGAACAAGAGCAGCTGTGCCACAACAACCTGTGCCACGCTGGCAGGAGCCGCACAACCCACTCACACGTGCAGGCCTCCACCTGCGGCTACGCTGATAAAGAGAGAGAAGGACCCAGCACTCACCACTGGCCAAACAGAGCTTCAGACTGCTTACAAATTGTCCGAGAGGGAAAAACAGGAACAGCAAGGGACAAATGGCAAGATAGAATGCTTTAACAGGCCACGCCCTAGCGAGTTCCTGTCACGTGCACAGGGACCTGGGGGTTTTGGTTTTTTGGTTTTTTTTTCCGCTGCTTCTATTCATGGTGGGAAACAATGGTCCAAAAGCGGAGCCAACCCTGAAACCAATCTCTACGAACGGAAACAGGACACCCACTACAAAACAAGCCAAGGACTTGTATATATGAGAATTCCTTTTCATTATAATGTAATGGATTAACTGCCTTAATCTTAATATTCACATGAATGCATGTGTAGTCTAGAAATACATTTGTTATGCTAACTACAGCAGGTACAGAAGTCTTCAATCAATCTCTTACCAAGATTAGTGTGGGTAAACACGTAAGTTTGGACTTAAAGGTGGGTATGTAGCATGTTTTCCAATAACACTGCAACTTCACCACAGAACCACCAGAGGGAGCCAGCAATTCTCCAATCTTGTAGACTCAGACTTATGCATGTTGTTAAAGGGAAGTGGCATGTTACAAGCACAGACACTCCTTTACAATTTACATTTCACTCTAAAAATGTTACAAAAAAGTACCATCCTGTAAACATTTCAAAAGCAAAGCTTTTTTATTGCAAGTATTAGTGAAAGATACACTTCAAACTGAGGCAAAGCAACACTAAAAGGCCATTAAGTCTACAGAGAGAGAGAGAGAGAGAGAGAGAGAGAGAGAGAATTACAAAACATACATAAATACATTTAATGGTAAAATAAAAAGACCCCTTAATATATCAGAGAACCTTTGCAACACACAGAGAGGGGAAGAGAGAGGGACGCGCAGTCATGAAGCTCCTTTGGAAGTATCCCAGATACTAAACATTCAGGACGCACACTCTCAAGAGCCTCCTGGCCCTCAGACAGGCTCAGCGCAGTCCAGCAGTCTTGAAGGCCACCATGTTGAAAGAGGGCTCTCGTGAATGTACTTTGGTTCCTTTAGGAATAAACTGGCTTCTTTTGAAAGGACAGAACGAATAACACTACCATGACGTTTGGTGTCCTGAAGCGTGGGTGGACGCGAAAGGCGTTCTATTTAGGGGAAACAACGGAACCGATTGTTTGGATCGCTCATGTTGTGCTGTTGGGTACTGCTAACCGCCACTCTCCTGAAGGCATACTACACGTCCCAACAGCGTTCCCAGTCCTCGCTTGGAATGATGGAGCTTGGCATTTTCAGTAAACTTGTGTTGTAAACAATCCACAAATTAAGGACCAGCTGTGCATTTGTTACTCAGCAGGTCCTTTTTCACTTGATTTCTGAGGGAGCTGCATGCCTCCGTCCCCCAACAATGAACAAATGACTGACAGATTGACCTGTGATTAATGACCAGACGATAGCTTCTGTAATACAGACACGGGGCTCTCTTAAACGGATGTCAGATCTGTCACGGTTTTAATCATGCTGGACAGGTAGAGCCACGTTCTCAACAAACATGAGACATTCATCTAGACTTGCTCTTGTAGCAATTAGTGGTTTACCAAAGAAAGAAGACACAAGGGCTGTGGGGACCAGAGTCAGTATACTTCTCTGTACAACTAAGGCATTGAATTGACACGAAAACGAAAATTCAACAACAAGAATACCATTAAGGCTGAGGCTCATGTAATCAGAGTGGAATGGGACTGTTAAGGGTATCGTTTCTCCCCCCCCAATCGGACTCTTTAAATGGCCCTGGCACGAAATAAAAACAATAGAAATCGAGCGCAAGACTAGACACCCGTCTGAGCCCCTGCAGCATGTATGGCTGTGAGTTTAGCAGCTCTGGGTGTGAATCACATCAGCTTACTGGAAATGAAAGTGGTGTCAGTGTGGTTCTCTGTCCCCTAAATAAAAGAGGTGCAGTGCGGGGGAGGGGCAACAGGAGCTTTTTTTGTGGTCTGCCGAGGAGCTCGGGCGGGAAGAATGCGATTACTGCCAAAAGAGGCCAGGCATCTATAGGGAGAACACTGTTTCTGATCCAGAAGGGCTCAATAAGGATCAGAAAAAGAAAAAAAATGCTTTGCAATTTTGGAATTTGCAGGCGCACACAGACAAGGTGTCTTCACCCCCAACTGCCATCAGCTAGCTCTCTCGCTCTCTCTCTCTCTCCCCTTCCCCCCCCCCTCTCCCCCTTATGCTGATGTAGTCAGGTGGGAACTGGGGATGCCCCAAACTCAGGCCTGACACAGCACCACACAGCAACACCCACTGAAACAAAGCATCAGGATTTCATTGACCCAGAACGAGCTCAGGTAACCTCTAAAAAAACCTGTACCTCCACAGCCGGATGTGGAGACCCCTGATCGGAGTGGGGCGAGCATGTTTGGGCTATGCAGAGATGTGCACCCCAACCCCCCCCACCCACCCACCCACCCACCCCCCACCGTGCCTGCCCCCATAACACTGCCTACACTGAGCGCAGACACTCCAGCTGCACTTTAGCATACTCTCAATAAATACACTATAAAATATTTCGCATATATATTTTTTTGAATATATTTAAAAAAAAAACAAAAAAAAAAACATTTAAATAGGACAACAAAAAGTTGGCTCAATAAAAGAAAAAAAAGATTTAAAAAAAAAAAAAAAAAAAAAAACTTCATACAATTATTTCTCTTACTCTAAAATAGTTAAGGATAAATGACACCAGGCATTAAATCTAGCATTATACTGTTATCAAAGCAATATCTGCAGTTTATCTCATTTAGTATAACATTTTGCAGCATAACAAGGTGAGTGAGGTGCAGTGTTTTGAGATCTCTTGGAGAGGTATGTCCTCCTGGACCGACGGGCATCCATGTGACAAACCCACACCAAGGGGTCAGTAGGAGTTCTGACCCCATTTCTCCAAGTCACGCGAAGTTAATAAAAATATTCTTCCTCTGTTTGTAAGGAACATATCTATAGGGCATTGCACGAGAAGGAGTTGTGACCTAGCCCCCTGAATGCACAAAGAGGGGCTGACATGCTGGAAACCACCCAGGTGCTGTCACAGCCAGGGTCACGTGTAAACTTTCGCTTAACTCGATCAGCTCCAAACTCCCACAACAAAATTGCAAAAAGGACTGAAGTCTGTTTCTTAATCTGTAGTACATGGCAGAAAGGGGCTTTAGGGGAGAGGAAAAAAAAGAAAAGAAAAAAAACAAAACAAACACACACTACAACAACAACAACAACAACAACATACTAAATAATTGGAAAGCAAATCAGTCTCCGCTTCCTGTTTGGGTGGCAGTCGTCTTTAAAGTGCTGTGCTAGGCGTTCTACGGGGTCAGGCCATGTTGCCCGTCTGCCACGGTCGCCATTTCAAATAGAGCACGTTCACCTGTACCAGCATGTCTATTGGTCCTGTCTCCTACCACACTGATACAGAGCTCCACCACGGGATCATATACTTGGCATATATCGTCAGAGTAATATCTGAATGTACACAGGGACATCATTATGAGTCTCCCTCTTCAGATTAAAATGAGTGTGAAGGTATGTTTAGATGAGTGTGTGTGTGTGTGTGTGTGTGTGTGTGTGTGTGTGTGTGTGTGTATGTGTGCGCACAAAACACTTCTATAAGAGAAGATAAAGACCACTCAGCTATTTGATCTGTCACGTTAGGGTCATATACTTCAGCACCGTCATGAGGAAAGGCACTTTCTAAGGATTCCATTTCCAGTTCTAAGCCGAGATCCTTTTTTAACTTCACACCCTTAAACTCCAAGTGCAGGGGCTGAAGCTAGCCGGAAAACCAGCCCATAGGGCCGGTGAACAGCTGCAGCTCCTCCGTCGTTTCCTGATAATCCGAAACACACGACTACAGTTCCTTCCTGCATGGGTTCAAAGCACCAGCTAACATGCTTGCAATGAAGCACACATCATTCATGAGACACCGAGAACACTTGCATGACTAGGGGGAGGAGGTGATGCACCACGCGTGCTACACAGCTCCGTCCGCACTCAGATACTCACCTACAGCTTCAGAAACTCTCGGATGCCTTTCAGAACCACACTACAACTGTTCTGGGTGGCGCAGAACGTACTTCAAGACAAAACACTGTTGTACCTGCACAGATCCCCCCCCCCAAAAAAACCACCAAAAACTAAGACTATTTATATAGTCAAAAAAGACGATAGCAGGCTTATCTAAAAGGTTGTTCAGAAAATGAGTCAACAATAGTGGTTCCTTTATGGAAAACTAAAATAAGACATCACCACAACCTATTTGACGGTGTCAAAATGGAGGCCTTTAAATAATTTAGTATTTAATAAAATTCAATCTGCTGCGCAAATGTCTTTTGTTCAGACGGCCGCACATACCAACTTCTCTGACACAAGCTCTATGAAACATGACCTGGACAACACAATAATTGTCCTTTACATCTGTCTAGCAATTACTGTGTTTAATATCAAAATGTTAATAAATTACTTTATTTTTTATTATTTAGTTTGCAAAATTAAGTGGCATGAATTGCATAATTCAAAAGTAAAAGTTTGTTGACATGCACTTCTCTTTCGCTTTGAAAGGACAAAAGGCTGATGAATAAAAGCCAAACAGGGTAGCATAATCTCATTTCTGTGATGCTAACTGGCCCATAGCAGCTTTAAATACAACAACAACAACAACAACAACATCAGTATTTTATTGGCATTGAGGGAAACTTTTGGCATGGCACCAACCCTATGCAATACCTACATAATCACACCTGTACCAAACGGTCAAGCATCACCTGTTCTGATGAACAGAACCTTTGACTAAATAAGAAAGAAAGCTATGCAGCCAGCACCAGGAACACGCTCCTCGTTCGTGCCATTGCATCTTTACGTTAATGTCTCAGCACGGCACACCAAAAAGCGGCGCGCCTTGTAGCACCAAGCTTTTGTTCAGCATCGATTAGTGCAGGTTACCGTTTCCTCACAAAGCGGGATGTGCTTCAGGACAGGCGCACCGTGAGCCAGCGAGGAAACAAGCTCCACGCTGCCCTCTGCTGGTCCTCTGCTTACTAGCATGCCTGTCTGTCTTTGCCTTAGATGACCCTGAAGCACGCAGTCAGTCTTAACTAAAGGAACCCGTACAGTAGCAGCTAGGTCCTTTGTCATGAGTAGGCAGATGACAGTTTACTAGGTTTCCGCCATGGAGGAAAAAACAAACAAACAAACAAAAATGCTAACAACAGTTATGGTGACGCAGCTATAAAAGACTTTTAAATGCAGGATTTGCCATTGCTCTCCCTGAAGAGACACATGCTTGTCTGTGTATGCTCTGTCCAGAAATGTCCATGAAGTGTCACAGCTAAATAATCATCCTGCCAATACTGATCAGTGAAAAAACATTTTTTGATCACCAGGAGGTAAGACAGATCATAGCTTACTGCAATCGAATGGAGCATGCTGACATACAACTATAACAAATCTTCAAAGGGTATCTGAGGTCTGATCTGCCAGAACTCTGTTGAAACTACGCCCCGTGTCATCTTAATGCATCGCATTAACCATCTCTGAGCAAAACATTCTTCACTTTAAAAACCTTTCAGAAATCATTCATTTCCAAAACCAGGCACTTGATTTGAAACCGTTATCAAAGAAAGGCCAGTCCTTAAAGGAGTCCTACAATCCTTCCCTTTCCACGTGAACACTCTAAGTCAAAAGCATCATCCTCCTCATTCCCTCTGTCCAGCCTCACGTAACGCAAACCCTCACCAATGCGGGGACACAGAGTATTGCACTAAAACCAGAGGATCACCATCTAGCAAATAACATACAGCGTCTCCGGGTATTTTAAGAATAAGAGATAAATAACTAGAGGGGTGGGACATTAAAATTTGAATGCAGCAAAAAAATGCAATTGATCTGGAAAAGGTAAATACACATATGGAGGACCCCCCAAACCCACAACCAACCAACCAACCAACCAAACAAACAAACAAACAAAAGATAAGCGTACACATTATAACCCCAGGATGATATTACTCTAAAGAGTAGGGGGGAGTTCAAACAAACAAACAAAATGGCTCTGAGAAACAAACAACAAATGAATGTGAGATATCCTGTGATAAGTCCTAACCTCCCCTACCACAGGCAGTTTGGGGAAATATCTGGGCATTATGCCTGTGGTTGGCACTTCCCTCATAACGTAAGTGTGTGTGTGTGTGTGTGTGTGCGCGCGTGTGTGTGTTCTTTTATCTATTTATAACACACAACTGGTTCAAGGCAATTGACACTCTTACATTTAAAATCCCCAAGGGCAAGGGGGTAAGGTAACTGAACTTTCGCTACGCCTCCACTGACGTAGATCAAACCATGGCCTATTTCACGTGCTTCCAATCGCCTCCGCTCTTTCAAGATCAGCCTGCAAGAGGGGGCTAATTGGTAAAAAAGAGCTTCTGAGTTACAACCATGAGGTAAGCTGATCAGAGGGGAGGGGAGGAACTCCCTTGTGGTTAGTAATGAGGGGAGGGGAGTGCCAGGAAACCCCCCCCAAAAGGGGGAAAAAAAAAGAAAAAAAAAAAAAGTGATTGGCTGGTTTAATATTGCATAACAGTGCTGAATGCTCAGGTGTGGGATATAAGCAGGTGTGTGTTCTCAGGCCAGTCTTGGGGTTGGCACTACCCTCTTCCTGCCACACAGTGTCCGGTCCGATTTAGTGGGCACTCTCGTCACCATGGAAACAGACCCTCCGAGACATACACAGCGATGTGACTTTGCGTTGGGGGGTGTGTGTGTGTGTGTGTGTGTTGGAGTTAGGGCTCTCTCAGGCGAAGTACATGGTCCTCAGGGTGTCATGGTGAATCTGCACAGCTTTCGCCAGAGCCTGAGGGTCTCGACCGTTACTCTGACCGGACACGTGGCTGCCCTCCGCACTGCAGGGAGGGGGAGAGACAGAAAAAGTCCAGTTAAAGGAAAAAAAAATCTCCAATTAAGGCAACACTTAAGACAAGTGAGGAAAGTCAGCCGAACACGGTTTCCAAGCAAGGGGAGTTTCACCTGTCGTGCTCCTTGTCCACCAGGTGGTAGCGGGCGCGGAAGGCCACCAGATGGGCATAGTAGGCGGGCGCAGGGATGGAGACAGAGCGTGTGCAGCGTACGTAGGTGTGGCACAGCTGGTAGGTGAGCAGCTGGAACTCATCGGCTGTGAAACAGTTGTCATCCCACAGCACGTGGTAGTGGGAGGGGCGGCTCGTCCCCTGTGGGGATGCAAACAAGTGTTAGGAAAAGGTCCAAATCCAATATGAAACTCCGGTTTTCCAAACTGGAAATGCAGGAGCATATTTCTGCTGCTGCAGACTAGATCACAAACAAAACAGTGTGGGTGGCACTAGGACTGGAGTATCATCGATGGGCAAATTAGTTGACACTAAACCCAATAGTTTTCATGCACCCCCACGCAAAAGCACTCGCTGCATAAACAAGGATCATTCCCATCTTCTCACACACCTCTCACGCACGGCAGAGGTGACATCAGACATCTGTTACACAGACCTGTCTGTGTGTGTGTGTGTGTGTGTGTGTGTGTGTGTGTGTGTGTGTGTGTGTGTGTGTGTGTGTGTATACCTGTATTCCAGCATGACTGCAGAGGTAAAAGTCGAACTCGTAGGGGTGTGTGATGTCCGTGTCCACAGTCGTACCTGCAGGAATGTTCCCACTCCGGCCTACCTGCTCCGGAGAACAGGGTCGTCATTATCCAACATCAGACTCTGATATGAAATGTAGGACTTTTAGTGTTGAAAAGTGGCATCTGTTTTATTTCCAGCAGCTTTAAATGCCATCCGTCCCAAAAATCCCACCACGACGGTGCGTGTCCGCTGCTGTAGACCAGTCTGTCCTCACCGGGAGGACGCTCAGCAGTGTGGTAGTGGTAGCTCAGTGGTTAAGATACTTGATTTGTAATCGAAAGGTTGCTGGTTCAAGCCCCACCGCTGCCGGGCCCCTGAGCAAGACCCTTAACCCTCAAGTTGTACTCAGTCAGAATTCTAATTTGCTTTGGATAAAAGTGTCAGCTAAATGCTATAAATGTAAACTACACCCCCCCCCCCCATTCTAGTTCTGGGCTGGATTTCTGCTATTTTGCAGGGGCTCTGAAATGGCATGTGCATGCAGGGTTGAGATTGAGTAACTGAGTCTGCAGAGTCTTGGTGAGGGGCCCACTCACACAGAGTCCCTATGGGAGCTTCACTCTCCACCAGTGGGCTGCTTTGGCTACAGAACTACAGCAAGTGCAACTGTGACCTTCCATCTGTCAGAACAGCACGCGTTTAACTTTTAGACTCTCTGCCTCGTTTGTAAATTGAAGCAGTCTGAATCGGTGATCAGTAAGATTTAGAGCTCCACTGCCCCGCATGGTGAAGTTCCAAACCTAACACGTCTCAAAAGCATGTTGGACTAGAGCTCAACCTTTAGGAAGGTTAGCCTCCAGTCACTGGCCTGTCAAGAGGCTGCACATGGCAGTGGGCGTGTGTGTGTGTGTGTGTGTGTGTGTGTGTGTGTGTGTGTGTGTGTGTGAGAGAAGTAAGCTCACTCTCTCGTTGCGGTCGGCGCAAAAGAGGCGGGTGTGGTGGCGTTTCTGCACCACTATGTAGGTGATGCCGGGCTGGTATTCTTTCTCCAGGCTGATACAGGCCTCCCGGATAGCGAGCAGTTCATAATAGAGCACCTGGTAGGTACAGTACACACAGGACAACCTCCCTGAGTATCACGGCAAGGGTCCGGTCTTTAGACCGCATTTTAATGTGTGGGGTTGCTGTTTGCATGGACGGATAATGACCGCAGTCACTCTGTCTTGGTCTCGTCCCAGACAGTCTAATGTAGTTCTCACTGTTTCCTTGTTCATACATTCAGAGTTCAGAAATAAAATATGACTGACACGTGGGCTGTTCAAAAAAAAAACAAAAACAAAAAAACCAAAAAAAACCCCCCAGCTTAGTGGGCACCGTGCTTACCACAAAAAATGAGCAAATGCACATCTAACAGGGCATTACCACTGCTCTGAGAAATACTGACCTGTCTGAACTGGCCCTCGGACACACCATCCCTGTAGTAGATAATCCTGGTTGGTTTGTAGCGTGTGGACTTGTAGAACTGGATGAGGAGCTCCCGCACCATGGAGGCCAAGTCCTGAATCACCTCCTGTCGGGGCCTCTGCACACGTACCGTGGCACAGTACCGGCTGGGGTGGGCATCCATACTACCCACCACCTACAGGGGGAGGGAGGGGAGAGTTAGAGACAAAATGAGTGAGGGAGCTAAATGTATTAAACAAAGAAGGGTAAGAGTTAGCGTGTGGCCAAACTCACTGCAGCAATGGAGGGCTTCTTCCCATCCCCAGCAGGAGGGTGGGTGACATCTGCCCCCAGAAAGATGACTGGCTGCTGGAACACAGATGGTCTGGAGGGCAGAGCAAATATTTGTCAAAGTTTCTAGATTCTCGCTCTCCACCCGTTTTTTGTTTTTTTTTTTAATTTGAAGGTCTCTCTCTAGTTAAGACCCACCGGAACGCACACACCATCAAAATTCTTTCACAGAGGTGGGGGGGGGGGGGCGTGGCCTCACCGCTGGTGTGGGACCAGGATGTTGTTGATGCCGCCGAGTTTGACGTTGATCTTGAGGCAGAGGTTGGAGAGAGTCTGTGGTGACGTTTTCACCACGTTCTTCACCTGTACACACTGAGTGGCCATTCCTAGGAGTGTGTCTCCTACACGCTTCACCTCCGCTGCACCGCGCACACCCACACCCCCCCCACACACCCACACACAGGAGAGGGCAAACCACAGAAAACTCACATTATTGATTCAGCCAGTCATTAATATTTCTGTATTCACATTCTAGGTTCATCATTTCCTCTTTAAATGAACAGCAGTGTAACTTTGTTAAGCTTCTTGTTAAGAGACAATAACGTCCTCTGTATAGACCTCAACACACTACTGACTCACTGGTAGACAGATGGCGACATACAAGTTTATATCCACTTTTTATATTAGACACTTTTAGACACAATATAGATCTGCATCTCGTTAACTCAGTCCAGACTTTTCCTACATTGCCCACTAGCACAGCACACAAGACCAGCTCGAGTCGCTGTCGCGTACCATAGACGGGCGTCTTCCCCGGCAGGATGACGATGATGAGCTGCAGGCCGGAGTAGGTGTTCTTCAGATGTCTGAACATGGGCTCCACGCTGTCTGCTCCCTGCGCGTACTTGCAGAAACACGGCTGACCCTGGATGGGCATCCCCGCGTCCTTGGAGATCTTCCGCAGCTGGTCCGTGAACCCCCTGCAGGAGAACACCGCAAATCTCCATGAACGAAGGGCAGGGGTCATCACATCAACATTAAAACAACACTAAGAAAAGAAAACATATATATATGATTATGATAACTATAATAATTCTCAAGCAACCTCATGGTTACACATGGTTGACATTCAGTTTCTACAGCAACACTACATCAGGCTGGCCTCTGTCGGTCAGTTGCTGAGTGAACAGGACGGCCGTGTCGGGCTTTAGCTGAGGCCGTTTACAGCAGGTGCCCGCGTGCACGTCTGACCTGCTAACGAGCTGTCACAATACCAGGGGCTTGGAGGTTTGGGCCCCCTGTGCACACTGGCTACAAGCACCATAACACTTCTCACAGCATTTGAGTGACTTCACTGAAAAATTTATTTTAAAAATAATGGAGGAAAAAAAAAAAGAAGGTCTTTACAAAGGGCCGTTAGAAACAAGACTTCCTGCAGTATAATAACTTGTGATTTGAAGTGTGCTTCATGGGTGAGATCCATGCCGTTGTGTTCATATCTGAGCCCCAGCTGGGAAAGTGAAATCCAGGCCGCGTACGTGCGTTTGTGTGCGGCTTACTTCAGCACCTCCTCGCGACACTGTCTCTGTGTGGCGAAGCAGGCGATGGCCCACATCTTGATCTCCACGCCTGTGTGGAACTGTTTCCCGCGCATGTCCCACACGCCGTGACTGGGCGTCGCCACCGTCCGGTTCTGTAACGACAGCGCGGGGTTGATCTGCTGCACGGGGGTGCGTGAACACACACACACACACACACACACACACACACACACACACACACACACACACACACACACACACACACACACACACACACACACACACACACACACAAGCCCCACACTCAAAATGGGGACATAACCTACACTACATCATGTACAATACTACATCATGTAGGTGCGAGCTATGTGGACTAGCCTCAGATGAGCGCCATTCTCTACACAAACATGAAAACGTTTCTGAAACAAAAAAAAGCCACACAACCTAAATCTTGGCCACTTAAAGACGAGTAGATTGTACATTGTCAAGAAAATAGCACATTTTCGTCTCTATTACTTACTGTCCATAATTATACTGTAAAGATCTAGGTCAGCTGATCTAGGTCACCGATGGGTCCTACTCCGCATTCTTTAATGGGATTTACTGTCTATGCTTTCTGATTACATACAAGTATTCTGTCCTGGAGAGCCACAGTTTAAATGTTTTTCCAGCTCCAACAAACATGATGGAGCTCATGAGAAGCTTAATATTGAGCTCAGGAGTGGAAACAGGTCAGCTTACGGCAAAGCTGTGGCCCTTCAGGGCCGGAATGCCAGCATTAGGAAAAACACACACCATCAAACACAGCCAGGGTGTTTTGTTATGGTGCCAGCTCACACAGTGGTTATTGTGCCACACCCCCACACCCACACACACCCACCCACACACACACCCACACCCACCCACACACACACCCACCACAGCAGCAGAGGTTAAAGAGGAGGTTAGTTCCTCTGGTGGAGGAGCCAGACTGGCGGCTGGACGGACAGACAGACAGACAGACAAACGAAAAGAGATGTGTGTGATTTAAAGGAAGGGTACCAGAAAGTGCTCTGAGCTCACCCTGCCCCCGTACTGCAGCATGGGTGCCGGCAGCACGCGGCCCGTGACATGGGCCATCTCGTCCCGCACTTTAAACTGAAACTCCTGTACAAAGGGGTCTGCCTCATAGTTGGCACTGCGCACCTGGGAGAGGAGAGGTGGGGAGAGGGAGAGAGAGAGAGAGAGAGAGAGGGAGAGAGAGAGATCCATTCATCCAAGGTGACATTCTGCCTTTTGCTGAATTAAATTTATGCCCACCAAGATCGCGACGTAGCTCTTGCAAAGCATTTTCCTCAAAACCGCTCGCTCACAGAGGAATACTGACCTCTAGCTACCTCAGACTTTAAATATGACTTCATAATCTTCTCCAGGCTGCTTCTATTTCACAACACGAACAGCAAGCCCTTATTTTTAGAATCTCGGCCGCAACACAAGTACATTCTGCACGGCTTTGTTCACACCGTTAGGACGAGCTCACCCACGCCCCATCTCGGCCCCGCTGGACGTACGAGGCATCAGCTGTAGAAGCAGAAGTCGCTGGTGGTACCTCACAGAGCCACAGGGCTAATCGACAGACACTTAATGAAACACAGGACTGACAGACCTCAATTAACCCCGACTTTAACCTTACACAATTTACTCGAAAAATGAGAAGCAGTGAGTAGTCTTGGAGACCCCGTGGTAAAGGCCATTTTTAAAATGATGTTTAAACTGTGTTCTTTTGTCAACTACCTGTAGACAGATTGAGTCCGGTACAGTTTGGAGATTTCCCTGCTCAAACGCAGCAGTTAAATGTGACAGTTAACCGAGTCATGCCAGGTGTGTTGGAGTAAGAAAAGGAACCTGGCCATCCAGGCCTGAAGCAGACCACTGGAGTGCAGTGTGAAAGAGTATGAACAGCACAAAGATCATTCTCTGCAGGTGCAGACTTTGGTCTCTACCAGCAGGGGGTGCTCACCAGTCTGCTGATCTCCTCCTGTCTGTCTGGGGCTGAGCGCGCCGTGGCTTTGATCATGGTGGACGTCTGATTATCCGTCAGTTTCTTGATGCACCTCTGCCCCGCTACTATATTACACACCTGTCAGAAGGGGTAACGAAATACAAGCACAACAGTCAGAAAAGCTGCTCATGCACACACTACCAGGTGTTAAAAGCACAAGCCACTCCAAAATGCCATTATAGGTACAATAAAATTAAGTGAAATCAACAGGGGAACTAGTTAGCAGCAGGAAAAAGAGTATGTATAGCTTTCTCAGAGGGCTAAGTGATTGAACTTGCTTAGATTCGTTAGCAGAAGTATTCCTTTAGGAAAGTCCTCTCACCTCCAGGGGCAGGTAGGTGTGTTTCTGCTCCTGCCCCACCTGCAGGCAGGGCAGGTGAGGGTACTTGAGCTGCAGGCTGTACTTCTCTCTGAAGTACTGCGCCACTGTGCGCTCCACCGTCTGCCCATTCTCCAGCTGCAGGGGGAACCTGCAGGCAACGAGAGCGCAAAGTTACACCACTGAAGCACATACAACCACAGGGGGGCGCCAGTGAGCACAGGACTAAGTGCTTCCTCGGGCAAAAGATGCTGAGATACGCATTTCAGACAAAAACGTCAACAATGGTTCAAAGCTAGTCAGATTCAGAGCACAATCTTATTTGCAGAAATATTTGCAATTATCATTTGCATAACTGTCCTCTACTAGCTTCCAAGATTTTATTAAACAATAACATTTAGATTTTTATTTCTTAAAAATTATAGACAAGCCATTGTCAAAGTTCTAATAAAAACTGCAGTATTGTGGCTTTCACACAATACAAAACATAAAGGAAAACACAGCAGCCAACACACAGAAGTCATTTTAACCACAGATGAAGGCCAGGAGCTTAGCCTTGTGCATGTGCCATCATGCTCTTATTCCCCACTATCCCAGTCAGCACCTTTGAGTGGTGTAAATGTAAACTCCTGGTTCCAACACACCCAACCGTAAGGCCTTGATCAACTGGACGAGGGCTTTAGAAGGTTGGGACTGCGCTCTACAGGAGGGCAGATCTATGGGACAGAAGTTAAGCCCCCCCACCCCACCCCACCCACAAACCCACCACGAGTTGTGCTGCTTCCACAGGCTCTGCCCCTGAAGCCCACAGGCCAGTGACTCACGTTTGGTGGCTGGCAGGCCGGCGGGTCACATTACAGACTCGGTACTTCCTCCGCATAGTTCCACAGTGCGTCACCTCCACCTTAAGACCTACAAAGACATACAAACAGCATATGACTACAAATTATAAATCGAACGGTCTATTGTAAGCACTTTTGCTGAAGATATGCAAGACCATCAGCTGGGCTGAAATCCATGACTTACTGAGTCATAGCCAAGTCCACCGCGCTACAGCCCTTGCCTTATATAAACTATAAATCGCTGCCCTCAAATTATTAACAGGTGACACATTTGACAAAAATAAGTGATTCATCAGATATTGCCTCCTTCCCCTGCTCTTAGGTTCAGGTTTTGTGCTCATTACACCAGATTACACAAATTTCCACATGGTTTATTTCGCCATGAGTCACCGGTCCAGTCCAAATGGAAGCTCAATCATGTGCCAGCTTTGAAGAAGGAAATGACACATAGTTTGGGAGGAGGCAGGGATCAAGATATTGCAAGCTGAACTCTTAAAAAACAAACAAAAACAAACAAACAAACAAGCAACTGTAAGAGCCACTCAGACAGCTCACCTTTGATTTCTTTGGTGAACTTGACTCGGTGAGAATCTGTGAGGGGGCGGGGTTGTTCATCGATGTTGTGGATGTCCAGGACTTCACACATGAACTGGATGACTGGCTGTGCTTTGTAGAAGGCCGTGGCTGACACTAGGTTGCGTGGTGGGACAAGGAAACAGGAACAGCTTCAATAAATACAACTCCCCTGTCTTGTGGAAAAAGAACTCATAACCGGTCTGAGGAGTCCAGAAGAGCTCGGAATGGCTGGACAAGGCCTTAGTTACTGTTTGGCCTTACAGTAGGAAAGAGAGTACAATTTTTTAAAACTGCATTTGTCTCTATCCATTTATGGTGAGAAAAAAAAAAAAAGTTGCAGGGAACTCTGAGTCCTTGGTGTCGTTTCAAAGGGTGTGGCTGGCACACAACGAGCGCCGGTGCCTCGCACATGTTCATAAACACAGACGCAGTCTCTGCGGCAGGCTTCTGCCATGCCAGGCCCAAAGAGCCAGAACCCTGCGTGCTCCGGCCATTTCCTCAGCCCCAAACACCCAGCCTGCGAACCAGCAGCTGAGCCGAATGCTGCTGGGGTTATGTTAGGTCAGGCCTTCTGAAAGGCAGCGCCACGCACCCCCATGACTCAGTTTGTACAGGACAGCCTTACTCGTTACCTGATGGGAAGAATCAGGTGAGCAAGAAAAACAAAAATGTGTGGATGGGGGGGACCAAAGACAGGGCTGGACAACCACTTGGGTAGAGTAGGAAAAACCCTTAACTCCACACAGTGCTGGTGTGTCTATGGGGGAGTGAGAGAAAGAGAGAGAACTCCCCCTGGAAGAACAGAGATGACCAAGTGCACTGGCTGTTTAAAAGAAATTACATTTACATCTGTTCATCATAAATAAATCAGGTTCATCATCATTAATTGGTCTTAAAACATGCACAGAGGACTGAGCACCAAGACTGGAGGCTGAGCTTTAGTCGTCGGCCTTCAGGTGCCTTCTATATCTATTAACTCCGTTGTGAGAAGCACAGTGAGGGGGATAATGGAGAGCTGCTTTCATATGGTCAGGGGGACAGTGGGTGGACTGAGGAACAGTGAGTTCATCCCATTGAAAAACAACATCTTTCTCTGAAGCGTACATGCATGTGTGTGTGTGTGTGTGTGTGTGTGTGTGTGTGTGTGTGTGTGTGTGTCTGTCTGTGTCTGTCTGTGCGTGCACGTGTCTCAAAGACAGCAGGAGAGAGAGAGAGAGAGACAGAGCTGCCCAAAACACCCACAACCAAATGTACATCGTCATCAACCCTTCAGTCATTCCGTCAGAAAGAGGCTGCCCTTCGTCCCCATAGCAACACTCCAGGCAGTTCGCACACACTTCCTGCACGCAGAGGAATGCCCCTCACCGTCAATGTTGAGCATCATCTTCCACATGGCGGGTCGGACAGACTGGTGGAAGCCGAACCACACCTCCCTCCCTCCTCCCAGAGGATGGTCGTAGCCCTCTGGTGCTGAGAAGAAGGACCGACCCACCGGGGTGTACCTGGGAACAGGGGAGAGACAGAGGGGAGAGCAGCGCCCAATCAAACGGGTAGAACCGTGCCAAGAGGAAACACTTTCCCTGAACGGTCCGTGAACTTTACCCGTAGCTTACATGGCTCCACACGCCTTCAGCTGCTTCATATATCCATGAGAGCATTTTAATCAGTGCTCCATCAAAAAATGTGTCTGCCTGCTGCTGTAGCCAAGATCAATTCTGCTCGTCCATCTTTTGTGTAGAGCAGCCTTCACCCAAAATATGAAGGACTTACTTAACTATTTTGGATGTTCTGATCATATCAGACTGACCCTGATCAGCCCGTGGCCCAGAACAGAGCCAGTGACCCCTCTCGCTTAACAGCTGCTAACGACAGAACTCCCAAAGGTTAGAGGTTGGAGCACATAAGGAACTAACGATACATCTTCAAAGACACCCAACGCTGGGTTATTATTGAGGGCACTGGAATGAAGAATGGAAAATAAAAGCACAGCGTACAGCAACCTCCACCTTTTCTGGGTGGGTGGCTGTCTGCTAGCCGTCCTCTCCATTCACATTCACCAGCCCCACCCCCCACGTTGGCTTGGTTCCAGGGCCCTCCAGTCTAACAGGGCCAACCTCACACTGCTGAACAACACTTTGGTTCTGAAGAACACTGTGCTCGGTCATGCAGGCGGCCTACTCCTGAAAGTCTTTTCACTGACACTGGAATTTAGCCATAAAGCAGGCATGCCATAATTTGCGATGTGTAGAAATAAACATGATGCATGTGATGCGTGTCAGATTTGCGATTGGGCAGTGTCACCGTTGCCCCGTGCTACTGAGGAGTGTAGAATGTTGTGCCGCCATTAAAGACCACACGCTTAGAAAGCGCAGATGGCCCGGACGCTTGCCGCTTACGACACGTTAAGCAGATCATTGTGGAGTCCAAACATGGTCTTTAATACAGACCAGAAAAAAAGAAATAAATCGCAAAGATGACGCCTAGTGCTTGCAAAATGAATAAATAAATAAATAAACAAAAACATACACTTAAAATGCAAATAAAACTGTGAGGGACTGCGAACTTAATTTTCTGCAGCAATTATTTTGTGATGCAAATTTCTTTGTGCTTTGTTCCTTTTTACAACTTTCCTCCCCTCATTACTTTTCTCCTGCGTGCGCCTCTGTTTTTACTGGCGCTGCTGCTTTGATTCCTCGTTTCTAGGAGTGGGGAAGGAGAGGTGAGGCGTGGCTTGAGAGGAAGGCATCATTACATCTCATGTCATCAGCATGAAACACATCAAGATAAAAACTACACTGCAAAGGAATTGCTGCAAGGGTAAAAAAAAAAAATAAAAAAAATCACAATTGTTTAGTTTTGTTTGCAATTGAATCGTTTTCTTTTGCAACTGACTGTGGCTTCATCTTTGCGATATTTCTTTTTCTCTCATCTTTAATAAAGACCCCATTTTGATTCCACAGATAATCAGACAAACATTTCAATAGCAATGACTGAGATAATTGCACACGTTTGAGGTAGTAACAGAGTGTGTGCATATAATAGCAACGAAAAGAAACATGCTGGGAAATCTGCCGCCATCCGAGAATTGGCTTAAAGGCTGAAGGAAAACTGTGACGCCTCGAGTTCATCCATGCTGTTCATATCCCTACAGTAATGCCTGACAGGTAAGGCCTGATAAATGTGTGGAAACACTACTTGCTGGCTGTTAAATTCCCTTTCTGTATTCCTCACGCAGGCGTTGCAAACACGGTCACCTGATCAACTGCTGATGTACTTCAAATCTAAATGCAGAGGTCTCCCCATGTACCAACAACTGATAATTTAGCTTCTTCTTGGCATGAAGTATCAGTGAAGTTCCCACAGAAATAGGTGAAATGGCTAAACTGGACTGATAAAGATGTGTTCTCTCTCAGTTCCGAAACAGCTCCTGGGTGCAGAGCACTGTGTGCAGTTTCAAGGTTATCTGCTTACATGTTGAACTATAATTCTGAATGAGTGTGAGAATGTTACAGATGTACAAGGGCTCACAAAGAACACCAAAGCAGGTGCCAACAGGAAGGAAGGAGAGGGGTAAAGTAACTTCACACAGGAGACACTGCTGAAATACGTCCTTCGGCTGAACAGAATGCTCCAGCCACAAGCAGAGACGCTGGAAGAGAACTAGCTGCATGGCTCACATTCAAACCAGCCATTTTTGTCTAGCGACTTAACCATGCAGCGAGATGAAACTAGACAGGACTACCTGCTTTCATACATGGATCAGATTTACCATATTTATCAGTTCAAAAGGAAATGTTTGTTTAGCAAATCTAAACATCGCTGACAAAGGCATGTCAGCTGGGACCGTCAAGATGGAAAAAAAACTATAATGAGTTTTTTGGGGGACCACAAATATGTCCAAATTGTATGTCTGCCATTTCACGCATGCAACAATGCATAACCTTTACGTAAATACAAAAACAGCAGGTCTATCTGGTCGCGCCTGCTAAGCTGACGGACCGCATTTCTGTGCGCAGAGAGGCGAGGTCGCCAACGATGCACGGTTCACTTACTTCATGGAGGGCAGGTGTCTCAGCACCACGTCCACAGCGTGGACTGGGTTGGTGCTGATGGGCTTGTCCAGCTCCAGGGGCTCAGGCATGCTGCGGCCCGTCAGCACCTCGTGCAGGAGGTGCCAGCTGACCAGAGACACGAACTTGATGCTAACCTTGAAAGGCCGGTCTTTGCCCCCTTCGCCGGGCAGGGTGACATCCAGGTCCACCTGCAGGAAGACACAGCGCACGTTTAACAGAGCGAGGCTCCGTACGCTCGAGCGGACCACGAGTCACTTGCTGGTAATGGCAGCAGAGTTTCTTTATAAAGCGCATGAATAAAGATGCTTCGTGGAACTCTAGACCTTCTGCGGATTATCCAGTCATGAATAAAGACCGTTTCGAAGTGAGGTGACGGCGGTAACAGAAGAGAACCCTGGCAGAGCAAACCCAGGCTTACCCCTGTGGGTGCCACAGGCAGTGGATTGGCTGTGTACAGACTTTTCTTCCCATCGTAGACTGGCCTGCGATCCCCAAAGATGGTCACCTTAAAGTGCTGCACCATGGAGTCCACCACCTCCCTACACAGACAGACACACACACACAGTCACAGAGTCTGTACCTCTCTGCAGCCAGATTCAAAAAGTCTGGCTTGCCCAAAAGTCAGTCGAGCAAAACATGCAGTTTGTAATATGTACATACTGTGTATTACAGACCACAATCATATGTAAGCAAATGCCAATTCACAGAGATATGAGACAAGACAAAGCCCTCAAGCAGAAAATACTGGAGCATTCCCTCAAGCGCAGTGTACCTGTTGACTCTGCGTGGGCACTTCTCAGGCTTAATGTCCACCTCATAGAGGTAGACGTCCATCTTGGGGATCTCCACCTGGAAGCAATTGGCCAGCAGCTTGATGGGTTTCCCCATGGTGCCATAGCCAGGCCTCCGGGGCATGGAGAACAGGGACTGGGCCCCAACGGCTCCTGCGGAAGGACAGAAAAGCAAACAGGACCAGCTTTTGGTTTCAAGTATTCTCAATCACTGAAGCAGGCAGGATACTGTAGGTAAGACAGCCAGATGGTTAAATGTGGGTGTTCCTGTGAAAGTGGAAAAGGACCATGTCGAGGCCCCTCAAGCCTTAACTCTTAATACCATCTATAACACAGACAAAGAGTGTGGCATCCCCAGACAGTGCGTACTGTGCAGTTCCGCAGCACATTGAAACTGAAACACCAAATTTTACTTTTGTGCATACACTTATGGAAATTAATGATAAAAATAGATTGATAATGCAAATATTTTATACATTTGTATCTTACTAAACTACTCAATTTTACTACAAATTTTCTAGTCTATGAAAGAAAAATTAAACATGCTAAAGTAAATCTGCGAAAGTTAAACCAGCAAGGTTTAATTGGGTTCGATTGTAGATATCTTTATTTTCAAATTCAATCACAGAAAAACTTTATTAAGAATGCTTGTGTGACAAGCTTGAGAAATCCAAATTAACACAGCAACGTGTTACAAAAAGCCATTTAGAGAAAACAACAAACAAACATCCACATACAGGATATGCGTTTAATTGTTAGGTTATTACAACAGTGTTACAGCTGGTACTTTAGTAACGCAGCATCATGAGTCCTTGAAAGTGCAGTACTAGGCTTGGGACTACATGTGTGTGGGGGGAAGAGAAAAAAAGACATTAAATGTATCAGTGCAATTCTGATCTGAATGCACCGCTGCACAGCTACCAGACAGAGGCAGCTGCTAATGGTTTTCCGACACAGTGCCACCCACGGCACAGTGGCAAGTTCCTTCATTTCTTCTTCTTTTTAAAAAGTGGACCAAAGAGGTCTCGAATGTCTGAGGTCTCGGTGCGGCGCGCGAACACGCTGCACGCTGACACAGCCGCAGTCGACCTGCTTACGGCTCACAAAGTCCGAACCATGTCTGCGCCAGGACCACGATGTCTCACATGACTCCACCTGGATATTCTAGTACACACAGGTCATTCTAACATTCTAATCCAAGGCCAATGAATTGTATTACAGTAAATCTCATGTCCCACGCGTACAGAAAACTTCACTCCCCTCCCCAAACACCGCCATCCTCTTTCCGTACGTTTCCTTGAAACAGCGTCTGTCTGCGATACCAGCAGCGGCTCGTGTTGCGTGCTTTAGTAAGCACGCCATCACAATGCCGGGCCACACCTCCACCTCACCATTCTCGTCAACAGAAACCTCCCTGGTGCCATTCTTGCAAAGTTAATGGGAAGAGTAGGCACGGAGACAACTTGCCTGCCAGCTATGTCCTACGCTACGATCTGAGCGGGTGCAAAAAAAAAAAAAAAAGCAAGGGGAAAAAAAAAGGAGTAAAACATTAATGTCAGAGCATGTGACTCAGTGCCGTTTGAGTCATAACCCCTGTCTTAACACCAAACCAAAACTAAACCGAAACCAAACCCGAATCACCGAACTCGGGGCCGGCAAGGCAGCTTTGGGCGGTGTGCTCGTCAGGAACCAGAGCTGTTTGGGGTTGGGGTTTTTGGGTTGGTTTGTTTGTCTGTTTTTTTTATCTGTCTGATTCTCCCCCACTGCACAGCCCCTGCCTGTGCTTCACACACAGCTAAAAGGTTGGGGACAGCCTGAGCTTCCAGACCAGATGGTCCCGCTGCGGTCAACTGTGCTGGAAATGGTCGCGGTGCTTCAGTTGAGCCGATATCTCTCAAACACGAGCACGTATGCACAGAGACCGTTAAAGCAGCCTGGTGACACTTTGAAGCCACGAGCACAAAAGGGCGGTCTCCGGAACATTCAGAAACAGTCGGCACGGTGTGTACAGATCTAGGGGAAGAGGGAGAGAGGCTGTGGGCTAGCTGTTCAAGCCTGTCCCCGTGGGGAGAGAAGGGGCAGACAGTGACGTGGAGCGAGAGGAGGTGGTGTTAGTGGAGGTTGCCATGTTCCTCACTCCTACTCATCCAACCACACATACACAGTGCTCAACAAATGAGTCATTAGATCAACTCTCAGAAACGCACTTATGCTCTTTGTGTGTGTCCCTCTCACACACACACACACACACATCTCTCTCATCTTGTGGCTAAGTACTATCTCCCACGCCCACCCACTCACTGTTACATGCACTTCATTCACTCACGCACTCACACGCTCTCTCTAAGGAGTATCACGTCACAAGAGCTTAGAGAGAAACGCTGCTCTGACGGTGAATAGCGGGGAGAATGTGAGAGCAGTCACAACCGTGCAGTAAAAAGAACAAAGCTAACGTAAGCCTACATCTACCTTCAGAGCACCTCTGCACGTCAGCGCTGACAGAGCTCAGGACTTCGGGCTTCCAAAAAAGAAATGCTGCATAATTTCAACTACGTGTGATCTAGAACATCCACAAAACACCAGCCAGAGCTACAAAATGTGTGTGAGTGTGTGATGCATATGTATACGTTACACAGAATGTATGTTTAAAAAAAGCATTTCATGCATGCCCTCTCGTAAGGTTGAGTTTTAATTAATGCTTTTAGAGTAGTGTTCATAAAAGCAAATATATACACTCAAACCCAAAGCAATGGTCCATGCAATAGAAAAATGGGGTCTGACTGTCCAGGAGTTTAGGAAGAGGAAAGAGATCAAACTACTGTAGTTTAAAACTATTCCCAGCTTCAGGCAAAGCTGACCATGTGTTCAGGACACGGACTCATTCGCTCCCAAATCCAGGAAACTTGGTACTGGAGTGCACTAGATGCATAATAATCGTATAAACCTATTGCACCCTAGAGTGGAATATCCAACATTCAGAGCTTGTGGCTTATAATATGGAAAAAAGGCAGTTCCAATTGCAACTGTTATCAAACAACAGTGGAAGTCGTGTTGCTTTATAAATATGCAGACGTTCACCTGGCGAAAGCCTAAACAGAAAACAGACCCATGTTAAATGTGCTCAGAGTAAATGAAGCTCATTTCTTGAAGATTCTAGGCATTATGCTCATTTCTGCATGTTTGTACAGCAGGACATTGGATTAGGTATCTGTTTAATGGCCTGTTGGGCAAGTAGCTAGAATGCAGTGAAAGGAGATAAACAAGATGAATTGTACTTATTAAAATGTAGAAACAAACCAAAACTGATAATTATACTGGAAGAATCATCACGGGCTGCATTGAGTTTTTAATATAAAACAGCCATTTTGCTTTTATTGCAAAAGGCAATCATAGTATATCCATTTTTTAATCGAGGTTGCGACTGACAGACACAAGTGGTATGACCAGTCTTCCCCACACACAGTGCACTTTAAGTCTGGTTTATTTATTTTTTGTAGTTTTCCTTGAAAGCACTGATGGAGTACTGTATGAACTCTCCACTCTGTCTGCCAATTTAGCATGTGTGCATACTAGAGCAAGCGCAAGCACACACACACACACACACACACACACACACACACACACAATACAGCTGTTGTGTGTCTAATCCATGGAGACCTTGGTTGTGGGAACTGGGTGCATTTTCTGTGGAAGGGCACAATGGCGTCAGTCACAGGGCTGAGCCTATACGCACGTGGTGCTGGGAAGTCCGTGTGTGTGTGTGTACATTCTGAGTGTATGCTGTCAATACTACTACACTTGTGGCTAGGTTATCAAGCACCTCTACTTCAGTCCACTGTTGCTTTGTGCGGTCAAGAAATCAACGACACTTCGCAGAGTGCGTGAGAGAGAGAGAGAGAGAGAGAGAGAGAGAGAGAGAGAGAGAGAGAGAGAGAGAGAGAGAGAGAGAGAGAGAGAGAGAGAGAGAGAGAGAGAGAGAGAGAGTGTGTGTGTGTGTGTGTGTGTGTGTGTGTGTGTGTGTGTGTGTGTGTGTGTGTGTGTGTGCGCGCGCGCGCGCGCGCACGCACGCGAATCAGTGTGTGAGTGGTAGCTCAGTGGTTACGGTACTTGACTTGTAATCGGAAGGTTGCCAGTTCAAGCCCCACCAAGCGCCAAGTTGCCACTGTTGGAGCCCTGAGCAAGACCCTTAACCCTCAATTGCTCAAGCTGTATTCAGTCATAATTGTAAGTTGTACATGGCTTTAGATAAAAGTGTCAGCTAAATGCCATTAATGTTTGAGATATGAGAGAGCAGTCTAAAAGTAACATTTTTTTCTTCTTAAATACACTCCTGACCAAACATTGTCATTCTATAGGGCCAGATGTTAATAAGGTACTCGAGAGTACAAGCACTGGCGTAGGCTTAATTCAGTCTCCTTCTGAATCTGCTCCTGGTTCTGCATTCCCGGTCCAAGATCTTTTGTGAATTCAAACCTGGGAATACGAGGCAGGCAAAAGCCAAGGGCCTTGCTTGGAGTGACTGAGGGTGGTCAGTATTTGGCACATGGGACAGTGCACAGGGAAAGCAGTCTGGACCCAGAGCACACCCCTGAGTGTGGCCATATGAATGAGCCCTATTCTGGATCTGGATTTCTCCACAGCTGGGTGAATGGAAGGCTCTGTTGCAAAGAGGACCGCCATACTACAGCTGAGAGAGAAAGCAAGAGAGAGGGAACCACAATAAAACAAGTCCCCTGCTGAGGACTACCCAAGTCTACGCAAGAAAGCAAGGAAAGAAATCTGAAAGGGCCCTCTGGTTCCAGAGTCAAAAGGAGGAAAATAAGAAGACACGTCTTAAAGAATTGAAAAAAGCGAGGTGGGAGGGGTGGACAGAAGCGACAGGGGGCAGAAAAAAGCCCCGCCTTTGACCACCCAAGGTCAGGCTGCATGTCTTCCTACAAAACTGCCCTCAGGCAAACCCCTAATGTCTCTTTAGGCTCCCTTCCTGTCTCAATCCCCAGAGCACAGAGCACCTCTCTGAACCCTCCACTACCTTACAGGGGGAAAAAAAGACCCCTGTTGCCCATGACAACAGGGGCCCCTCTCTCTCTACATACATGGGGGGGGGGGGGAGAGCGAGAGACCATTAAAAATTCCCCAGGCTAGCAGCCTACTCCAAAGACCCCTAAAAAGTCAACTCAACGTAAACCTGGCAAACTGACCCACAACCACCTCCATAAGATCATGATCTGACAGACTCTCAGTTGGGGCTGGGTGAAGATGTATAGTTTAACTGCAAAGGGGGAAATAAGGTCCCCTCTCCATTCTTTATGTGTAAAGGAGGAGGTGACACCACTAACCAACACAGACCTTACTGCAAACTGCACTCTCCATAGTAACCATTCACAATACGCAGTCTACTTATGGAAGGCGGGGGGGGGGGGGGGGGGGGGGGCATTGTAGAAGACCTCAAAGAGAGAGGGAACGGGTGGAAGCTGCACGTCAACTCTAAATTCGTTTGCTTTTTGCAAAGACACCAGGCTCAAATGTCAGAGGCGCCCAGTGGGGCAGACAATCACACCCCTCCACACAACAAAGGTAAAAAAAAAAAAGTTCTTAAGAAGTAGGGGTGGGGAAAAGAAAGGACGAAAAAAATGAGCGGGAAAAATTGGCACAAAGCAACATGAGACAGAGAGGGGCATAAGAGCAAAAGACGGCTTAATTTGAACAATGAACATGTGCGTGATTACACCCTAAAGCCACCTGGACCATAACAAACTCCAGGGGCATCCCCATTTCCTGTTGAAGACCTCATGCTGTTGAACAGAAGGTTTCATCCATGCACCACTGAACCGATTTGCCACATAGCTACAGTGGCGTGGCAAAGGTTGATGCTTCTGTAAAAAAAAAAAAAAAAAAGAGCACCACATTCAAATACTGAAAGCCTCCTTCTGGTACAGCAGTCAGCGCTACCTTTCAGTCATCCACTAAAAGCTTGCTTTCTCTAAATGACAGAAATAATAACCACAATTATTTCGAGCAGCACTGTGATTGTGATAATTAATTGTGATTAACGGTGATTGCTGCGTTGTTGTTACATACCCCAGTGCACTCTACAGAAATGTTGGTGATTAGCCAGGCTCTGCGAACATCTGTGTATTTTCACAAAGCTCAGTAGATGGGAACATGAACCAGTCCACTCGTACAGAGGCAATAAAACTTTGTACAATTTTTAAGAGTACCGCTACTCACTTTGTAAACAACAAAATACTGCACAAAGAGCATTAATTTTGTGTTTTGCATTAAACAGCACAGCGCAAAAACACTACGTGCACTGCACAGGCCTATCTAATTATATAAAATAAAAACTATGAAAAAAGAAAAATTAAGTACATATTTCAGTAAAGCAAGGTGCCGCTTTTCTCCCTATACTCTGTAACCACAGAACCCATTCAAAGGATGCTCCAGCAAACATCGTATCGCATGTCACCTTCCAGTCAGCCAACACAGTAGACTGTTTCCATGGAGGACGAGCACATTCCAATCATTTATTTAGGGCAGAAAGAGCACAGAAATGCCTCGCTGTTAGTGACTAGAAGATGACAGAAAATGATTACCACTAAATGACTTAAGTGCTCTCATCATTCCACAGTGATGAAGTCTTAGGGTGTTAGGAATAGAGGGGGAGAACTTTTCCAAAACTGAATCTAAAGATAAAATAGAAATGTTTTTAATACAGAAGCTCGAAGCCTTTTTACATCTAAATGTATGAATCCCAGTCAGTTTTAATTGTAAAAAATAAACAATGTATTTAAAAGGTATACCAAGATAATTTTTCATATTATAACTTGGTTTTGTTTTCATAATCTGTGATCATGATGCGATAGTGATGTCAAACAACAAGTCAAAAACTAGATTAAAGATATAACCTATAACCTACACGTCTTCCGTCAGTTAGGACAGTACAAGTCAAATTTTACACCTACGTTACCGGGGGTGACTAACCTCTGCCCTATTGAACCCTACGATCTCATAATACCACATCTTGGAACTATTCTATGAGACACCATTGTGGTTGAGGATAAGTGCCTCATATCCGTCCCCAGCCAGTTATAAAAGTAGCCCATTATCTGCCTTAGATTTACACATGAGTAAGAATGTTCTCTTTTTTTCACTAAAATGCCAAACCATGTTAAAACAGAGTGACACGTATTGTTCACGCCTAAGGCAGCAAACTCAGACTTGAGTAGCTCATTGGTTAAACAGTACTTTAGGAAACCACCCTGTCCCCCACTTTGATTCCCTTGAAAATTAAACAACAGATTAAATTTTTGATGAGGGGTTTTCCAACATCTGCCAAGTATACTTGCGAAGACACAGCCACCTGTCCCCACTAAAGGTTTCTGTATAGTGTCGTAATAAGAAAGACATTTAAAATGTCTGAAAGGTATCTTTTTTGGGTAGCTTTGTCTCGCTGATGTTCAATACACACAAGTGAAAATCAAAGCAAACTTCATAATTAAGATATAACACATAACTACATGTGCGTCGGATGACAGATCAATACCGAGGTGACAACGTGCTGTCATTAGCGTTAACTGTAACATTACTTGTCATTAGCGTTACCTGTAGCGTTACATGTAACGTTATTTGTCATTAGGGTTACCTGTAGTTCCGATTTCCATTCATGGGGTCTCTGCTCACAGCTGACGAACTTAAGAAACTCCGGCGGACCGGCTTTACGTGGACGGGATCACAGAAATCCCTCTTCAACCTCCAATGCCAACAGCGCAGAGTATAAAAAGCCAGACGGGTACGTGTCTTGTTTCGGGGACGTGTTCCCCTTCAGAAGTGTTGCTGCGCGGTGCCCTCCTCGCTGGAGCAGTGGGGCCAAGTTCAAGTTGGGGGGGGGGGGTCTTCCGTATCCCGTCGTCTCAAATACGTGCCCGCGTTTAGCCAATCAGAAGCTTCACGTTCAGTCCGGCCAATCCGAATCTTCGCTCACGTTTAGTCCAGCCAATCAGAACCTTCGCTCCGACGTAGCTTGTGTATAGGCGAATGGCTAACTAGCCAACTAGCCTGCTAGAAGTTAACCTAACGCCCGAAAATAATAGTCCAAAATAACGATCAGTAAGAAGAGCAAACATTCAGAAGCATTTCACGAGAAGCACAATGATCATTTATACTTTTTATCTCTGAGCGAGAAGTAAAAAGTGTGGTTGTCTCGTCAACACCGTTCGACGAAGCTAAGATAGCTAGCTGGTTGCTACGCTACACTGCTAGCCAGCTTGCTAGCCAAATTCCCATCTGAGGAGCGACGTCTTCTTCAAGTCTGCTTTTCCGAGCACAAATAAAGGTATAACCGAGGCCCGGTGCGTTCACAGAGGCTATGCCGCCCTCCTTCGCGGTCGGGTATTCAGTTGTTAAAAATGTCGACTTCGAGTTTTCTTTTCTTTTTTTTCTTTTTTTTGCACTCCGACGTTTCTCAGTTTTCGGCCCGGTTGTCAGTGGTCAACTCTGTGGGGCTCCGACGAGCTAAATATGGTGAGTCCGATAACGTGTGACGACGACACGGGAGCCGCTGGGTCGAGTGTTGATTGGTCCACTACACACAGAGGCGGGTTCGCACAGCACGAAGAGGAGCAGACGGCAAAGCAGTAAAGTTACTTGATCAGTTCCCAAAACCCAATTAATTCTTTTGCCTACATATACATATATATAAGGACCATATTAGGAATGAATGGCTTAAATAAGCCCATTTCTTTATGAGCAACATCGCAGAGCTAATTTAAAGCTTTGAATAGTTGCATCTGCTTATATTCACATTACAAAAAAGAAGACACTGTTTAATAAAAAACAATTTTTATTTTCTTTTAAAAAATAACCCTCCCCTAAAACATTCCCCACACTATTACATAGAGAGCCAAAATAACATGTTTGTGTGTCCTTCCAATCATACTACTGGGAAGTGCTATCATAAGGACGGTTCTCTTTCAGTGGCTTCATATTGCTTTTACGGTGAGGCTGAGTGAAGTTAGTTCTCCAGTTCTCCATCTTCGCGCCTTTGTGCCAGTCCCTACAAGGCGCCCGTGGCTTCTGAGACTTAAAGTACTGCATCACTGTGTGTACTCCTGGATTAATCACATAGATCCCCCTTGGGGGAGAGATTTGCCCCAATTATATACGCCCAACTACCCCAGACATTACAACTTATAAATACATATCATTTTGATGTTGGTTTGGTAAAACATAATACAGAGGCAGTTCCTATTAGGCATTTTATAAAAGTGAGTTAAAAATAAAATATGATTAACCATTTCATCACAGTCTCTTTTTCCACAAACCATAAGCAATTTCTTTATTTCTTTCGCTTTTGTCTTTGAGGTGCTTTGAGGCTGAATTGAAGATGCCCTCCCACAGTGCCCCCTTGAGGACAACCTTTGACATTATTACAAACGGTAAGAAGAGAGAAGTTCCGGTATAACGGAAAGAAATCTATGGCATCCAATGACAAGCAGACATGAAGAAGGGCAGAACCTTCAGGAGGCGTAACTAAGATCGAGTCACAACACAGGTTTAAATAAAACATGCATTTCATAAAACCACTGTAATGACATGGTTAGATGACAGTATGTCCTCTAAAACGTTTTTAACAAGGTCCATTTCTTCAATGCCTGTGTACGTGGTACACATCTAGCAGACATGCGGAACATCAGGCCAAATATGAAAATCTGAGGAGGCAGGGGTGTGGGTGTGTGTGGGTGAGCGAGGTAAGGAGTAGGATGTGGAAAGATGCTTTTTAAAGGATGACGCACTGTTTGTGTGTGTGGGTGTGGTGCCGGGGGTGGGGGTGAGGGTGGATAACTGCTGTTGTCAGCCATGGTTGGTGGGTTGTGGCTGACCATAAACCAACAGCAGAGAACACCTTTCACATCTATGTGGGAGAAGGGGGGTGGGTGGCTACATAGGAAAAAAAAAAGAAAAGAAAAAAAAAGGTTCTTCCATGACTGAGAGCCTGTAACTATTTGCATTTGTGTGCGCGCGCGTCTCAGTGTATAGAAGCAGATATGTTGCATCCTTCGTTAATGATTGTGCACTATCTATGAGCAGACAGTATGGTCAGAGCTGTTATAATGAAGAAAGCTGCTATTTCCTTTAGTGTACAATGATGTCCGACACCCTTCTCCACAGACTGCTCTCTGTACCATCAAAATAATGACCTTGTATTGCTCTATCTACAGAAATCAGTGGAAGCAAACCAGTTAAGATGCTGGAAAGCCAGAAAAGTACAGGAAGGAAAGAGTTTTGAGTAGGCACGCACACGTGTGTGGGGGGGTGTGTGTGAGTGAGCGATAAGAAGTAATCATAAGTCTCCATCATCTAGACCTGTCATGATCTGGGATAAGAGAATTAGTGCATCCTTCCTTTCTCATGGAAGGTAGTTGGATCAAGTGCTGGAATGCCACACTGTCATTTTCCTGACAAAAAAACAAAAACAAAAAACAAACAGACAGACAGATGCACATTTTAAAAAGTGAGTCTCTGAATGGTTGGCATCACGTTTGGCTGGTTTATAATGCTGGTTTCAGTGTTACGTAGATCCAAGTCGTAAGTAACTGAAATGCATCTTAAAATGGACTCTAGTCCATCTATCTTTCCGCTAACTCTGCCACTGTTGCGACTAAAGAGGCATATCTAAATGTGATTGGCTACACCTGTGATCGTGCACCACCCCGCCCTAAGCTACGTCCTCTGCATTCCGCGGTGCGCTACAGTTGATCTCGGACGGTTCTGCACGTGCGGCCAGGGCGCAGGCTTTAGCATGGAGGCCAAAATGAAAAATGCAGGGCTCGACGTCTATAGAAGCTAACTAAGTGCTGTTTCAAAACAAAAAAACAAAAACAACATAAAAAAGTTCATAGAGCAAGAATTAGAATAACATGAGGGTGTCCCTTTTTGTTTTCTGCACCCAGAGTACCAGGAGCGAGAGTACCAGGGCAGGGGAACATGGGTGAGCAGCCATCCGGACAGGCATGATGAGGCAGCATCGTGGTGGCAGTCAAATCTCCGGGCTGGTCATGTCTTTCCCTGCTCTCCATATTGCATACAAAACAAACATACATACATGACCATAAAAAGGTAGCATCACACACACACACACACACACACACACACACACACACACACACACACACACACAAAGGAGCACAGCCCTGCCTGGCCGGCTTTTTTTGTTTTTTTAAATGAGGAAAAATAAAAGTTGGGGACAGGATGCTCCATATTAATTGGGCATTGTTCGGTTCAGGCGCATGGATTTTGTAGTTCTGGTGAAGTTCTGTGTGTACTGGCTCCAGGATAGGGAGGTGACGAGGACCCTGCAGCACCCCACATGGGCCAGGCAGAACAAGTGGCGAGGGTCCCTCAGGCGAAATACATGGTCCTCAGGGTGTCGTGATGAATCTGCACAGCTTTCGCCAGAGCCTGAGGGTCTCGACCGTTACTCTGACCGGACACGTGGCTGCCCTCCCCGCTACAGACAGAAGAAACGAGGTAAAAATAAAATAAATAAATAAAAAAGATCACCATCTTGCCCTCTGTATTATTTCAGCACAGCACAATACATTGAATATACATGTCGGACACGTGCTCATATATTCTGGCCATGGAGGTGGCCTTCCTTTGCAGGCGACAATCGCATTATGTAACAACGCCTTATTACATGGTAATTACGCATTATGCAACACAAAGCCTTACTACATAGTATGTTTCTCCTACCCACCTCCTGACTTTGGCAGGGTGTCATACACTGCTTCCATTTCAGAAGGCATCTGCCTAGTAGTGTGCATTTACAAAGAAATCTATTCTAAGTCCTTCTGTGAACATGTGGAACTTGCTGCTGTTACTCATCCTGCAACACGTGTGGATCCACAGATGACGCCAATGAGGCATATGGAAACTATCAAAGCTACTGTTCTGGGGGATAGGAAAGCCCCTCTCAACCACTTTCCTCCAGCAAGCAAAAGAACCAGGGAGGCACTGAGGGGCGGGATTTATGGCCGACCTACTGGACTCCACCAATCAGATTCACACAACCCATCAGCACAGGATGGAACGAGGCCAGGAACAAACCCCAGCCTCCAGTCACTGCTCACCTGTCGTGCTCCTTGTCCACCAGGTGGTAGCGGGCACGGAAGGCCACCAGGCGGGCATAGTAGGCAGGTGCAGGGATGGAGACGGAGCGTGTGCAGCGCACGTAGGTGTGGCACAGCTGGTAGGTGAGGATCTGGAGCTCGTCGGCAGTGAAGCGATTGTCGTCCCACAGCACGTAGTAGTGCGAGGGGCGGCTGGTGCCCTGCAATGCCAAAAACAAAAACAAAACACAAACATTTTTAAGAGGAGGATTCCCGAGAACAGGTGGGAAGAGAGTGCTCAGCCAGGGCTGGGAATACAGGCGCTGCGTGGAGCTCATTTAGGAGGAAGCTGCTTAGCTGTACAAGGGAATCCTTCAGCAGTACTCACCTGAATCCCTGCATGACTGCACAGATAGAAGTCAAACTCAAAAGGGTGCGTGATGCTGGTGTCGACTGTGGTTCCTGCTGGAATGTTGCCACTTTTCCCAATCTGGTGAAACGGACGATGAAATCAAACCAAGCAACCAAGCGGAATAAATCTAAAACTGGTTTTAATCACAGTTCTGAATGACGACACAAACAAATGACGCGTGCACGCCTGTCGTTTTCAGACTCAGCCACCACGCTCGGATACGGCCAACTGCTGCACTCATCCCTCCAGACTGTCACTTCAGCGAGGGGTCAGAGCGCGCGCGCGCCGTTAGAGGACCCACCCGTTCCGACTTGTCGGCGCAAAAGAGGCGGGTGTGGTGGCGCTTCTGCACCACGATGTAGGTGATGCCGGGCTGGTAGTCCTTCTCCAGCTTTATGCAGGCATCCCTGATGGCCAGCAGTTCGTAGTGCAATATCTGCGCTCGGGGAAAGAGGAGGAAGGTCATGAGTCACAGCGCCATCACCAGCACCGTCATCGTCGCCATAGTGACCCTCGCTGAGCTCACTTGCTCGCTATTAATGAATGCCCTTCCAGGAAGGGGCAGTGTTCTTCATTGTTTTAGATCCACTAATGGCGTTGTAAAGAGAGACTTCATTAGGTTTTACAGATACATTTTTTCCATTTCATTCACTCTCACTGATAAACGGTGAACGAAAAAGATTAGGAAAATTAATGACATGAAAAGGTTGCGTTACTCCTCCTCAGGCCTTTTTAAGCCTGTTAGCATGTAGCCATATTAGCATGTTTGGGGGAAGTATTCCTGTAAACCCCACTGAACAGCCCAAGGAGAGCAAGTAGTGGTAAAATGATCAACTAATCCAAGAGGGCTAGGCAGGAACTCAAAGGCCAGGGTTGCACAATTTAGGGGGAAAAGTAATCAATCATGATTACTATTGCGATGAACAATATTTAGGACATTTAAAAATAATAATAAATAAATAATTTTTTTTTTTAAGTGATTCATCAGCATAGCCAAAAAAAAAAAACACACATCTGCACGCTGCTACATAAAATAGATTTTGGGGTCAATATTGCAGCGGGTGGTTGTGGTTTCTGCAGAGAACTGCTCTGAGGCTGGCACCGACCTGCGGTAGCTGGCCTTCAGGTACACCGTCCCTGTAGAAGATGATCCTGGTGGGCTTGAAGCGTGTGGACTTGTAGAACTGGATGAGGAGCTCCCGCACCATGTATGACAGGTCTTCAATGATCTCCTGTCGGGGCCTCTGCACCCGAACCGTGGCACAGTACCGGCTGGGGTGGGCATCCATACTACCTACCACCTACAGGAGACACACACACACACACACACACACACACACACACACACACACACACACACACACACACACACACACACACACACACACAAAAGATCAATAAAGAGAAATTGAAAGAGGTATGTTCTGAACAAATTATCACTATTTGTTAGCTGGGATATTTTGATATATAATGTTAATGTTATGCAGTTTGTTTTAAATAAATCAAGCTGTTCAGCCTAATGCAACAGCCCATGTAACTACAGTTCAGTCACTTTTCAATGCATGGGTATAGCAGCACTGCCCTCTAATGGCTGAGGGGAAGCATGAGAAAAGAATAGGGGCCTCATTTATAAAACGGTGTATAACCACAAAAACAGATCCAAAATATGCATACAGAACCCTCCAGACATAAAGTGGGTGGGAAAATGGTGAGTATTTACGTAGGTTTTGACCTACACATAAATCCATACACAACAGGAACTGATGACACTCTGGGGTAAAGTAATGATTTACAGCGAAACAAGCAAGTCACAGGCCTCTCATAAACGTCCACATTACGGTGCCGAATAATTTAATTACTGTATACAAGATACTTGCTCAGCAAAGCATTCAAGCCTAAACACTGATGCTTTGTCTGAGGTGCTTATTGTTACACTTGTGTGGACCAGTTAATTAGCACGTTTCTAAGTATTCTTATTTAATTCTTCAGATTTGCAGCCTTCAATTTGCTAATCCCCTCTCAGAGTGAAACTAACTCATTATGGGTTAGTAATAGTTGTGGATAATTACAGGTTGCAAATAGCTGTAAAACAATTACACACATTCACAGATATATGAGAGAAAAAAAACAAAATGTACATAGATGCTGTGTTGTTCCACAATGGCTTATGGGAATTATTACCGTGACAACCGAATAAGGCACAAACGTTTTTTTAGAGACCATAAAGTTTTTCTTACCAGCAATGATGGCTGGTTAATGAAATTTCCAAGAGTCATTCTCATGGAACTACGTGGGGAGTTGGGCTCGGTTTTAGAGTGACCAACCTTGCAAAATCAGGATATACCTGTCCACTCACAGTTCTTAACAACCCCGATTGCTGGCAACCTGTTGCTTTCTGAGGGCATTCGCTGATAGTCCAGGGATATCCAGCCATCCCAAAGTGCCATCATGCCAGCTGTATTGGATGGCATTATTAAACTGACATGCGGGCACAGCCAATTGCCTTTGGCAGCGAAAGCACGGGCAAACTTCAAAGCATAATGTCCAATTTCCCCACATCTGATCGGAACAACGGACTGCACTCATATTTCTAGAGTGACAGCAGCTACCCCCTTAAGCGCTGGCTCCTTACCCAATTTCGTAATCCACACAGCACAAAAGACAGACACAACAATAGCACACATGCTCTGGGGCATTCTGTTGTGGCCTTCTAAAAGGCAGAGGTCTGGTTGGATATATATGGATCTTCTATACCCACCAGAAAACGTCTGCTGGAACGCAGGCTTTCCCCCACTGGTTGCATCAACTTTTAAATGCGAAATCAGAAACAGCGACTGGTGCAACTACACTCAAACTTGCTTTTACTGGCAATGACACTGCTGGTGCCAATTAAGCAACATATTTTCCCTCAGTCTCCTTCACAAGAACGACCACTTCACATTCTGCAAAATTCTTGCACACATTTTCACAAAGGTTATGATTTATAAAAGGGGGGGGGGGAAGAAAGAGATTTTATATATATATATATATATATATATAGTATTCATAATCAGAATTTTTTTTAGGCATATGCCTTTTTTGGTGTGAACACACTTCCACTGAAATCGACTGAAAGTTTTATAAATGAGGCCATAGATGCCATCAGAACCTCACCTCACTCCAGAGTCAGCAGTGTTTCTCCACCCACCTCTGACTACCCCGCTACACCCCCCCGCCCACCCACGGAATCCACCCATCCTCCCGTCCTCTAGCTTCCCTGTGACTCAGCTCTTCGTCACTGTCGCCTGGCAACCTCCTCATGGCCCAGTGCTGGCAAGGGAGGTGATGTCATTTCCCGTTCGCGTGAGTCACTGGCAGGTCGTCCTTCCCGGCCACCCCTCTCTGCGCTAACCGCTCCCAGATCCTTCCTCCTCTGGGCTGGGAGCTGCCCCTGCACTCCCCTTTAAAGGGCAGCAGAGCAGGCGAACAGGGCGGTGCTTCTCACCACAGCCAGTAGCAGGGCTTTCATTATACCTTTTGCTTCAGCCCATGGGCCTGGTGTTCCCAAGCACATGCCACAGATCTCAGCCCTCTGAATCTTATAACCAGCAAAATAGCAGCTACTGACCCACAAATCACTCACACTCGGCTATTGTGACATAGCAGTCTTCGTTACTATAGCCACAACAGATCCCTGTTCAGATAAGATCATGCTGAAGGGAGAAGGAGTGATTAGTCACATGTGCTTGAACACAGAGTAGGACATTCCACTGCTACATATGCTAAACAGAAAGCTCGCTGTAAGCCAAAATGATTATCCAGTGCAGGGTTTGGAGAAGAAAAGGAAGCGAGTGAAAAGGTTGTTGGCAGGAAGTCATTTAGAGAGCATCTAAGAGCCAAATCTTCAGAAACTGAGGCGGCAAAAAAACAAAACGAGTTTCTCAAGCCTGAAACAAAAGAACTGGACAAGGACAGACAATGGTGGCCAAGCAGTCTAAAATTGATCAACAGACCATCTTAATGTCAAGCTTGACATGGCTGAATTTCTTCTCACAGACTTATGTAAACGTCGGGGTCGCAAGCAGTCGTGGCCTAGTCTCACAATTATGGCAGGGTTTGACAACCCTCAGACACAGTGTTGGTCTGTCACAGCTCCCAAAATACCTGAACAATTCAATACCTGGACCAGAATGGCTGGGGATCCCTGAGGAAACACTGGTGTAGTAGCTAAAGCAGTGCTGAATAGTATTAATAATAATAGAATAGTATTAAGTACTGATAGTAGTTGTTAATAATAATAATAATAATAATAAATATTATTATTATTATTATTATTATTATTATTATTATTATTGAAATACTCAAAGACTTCATTACTTAAACACACTCATCCTGTAGATTATGAAAAGCACCAGGAATAACTTTCTGTTATATGCTTCGAGTGTGTGTGAGAGAGACAGACAGAGATTTTATTTATATTTATATATATTATATATATATAAATAAATAAAAATAAAAGGCTTACTGCAGTAATAGAGGGCTTTTTTCCATCCCCTGCTGGTGGATGTGTGACATCCGCTCCAAGGAAGATGACAGGCTGCTGAAACACTGCAGACCTGCGACAGACACACACACAGACACACGGTGAAAAGGGGTTTACATTGTCACACATTTATGTAAAATATTGGGATCTCACATTATGGTCCACATTAGAGTCACATGCAGTCATGGTAGCACACCCTTCTACACACCCTCACAGAGGTGTGGGGGGCGTGTGGCCTCACCGCTGGTGTGGGACCAGGATGTTGTTGATGCCGCCGAGTTTGACGTTGATCTTGAGGCAGAGGTTGGAGAGAGTCTGTGGTGACGTTTTCACCACGTTCTTCACCTGTACACACTGAGTGGCCATTCCTAGGAGTGTGTCTCCTACACGCTTCACCTCCGCTGCACCGCGCACACCCACACCCCCCCCACACACCCACACACAGGAGAGGGCAAACCACAGAAAACTCACATTATTGATTCAGCCAGTCATTAATATTTCTGTATTCACATTCTAGGTTCATCATTTCCTCTTTAAATGAACAGCAGTGTAACTTTGTTAAGCTTCTTGTTAAGAGACAATAACGTCCTCTGTATAGACCTCAACACACTACTGACTCACTGGTAGACAGATGGCGACATACAAGTTTATATCCACTTTTTATATTAGACACTTTTAGACACAATATAGATCTGCATCTCGTTAACTCAGTCCAGACTTTTCCTACATTGCCCACTAGCACAGCACACAAGACCAGCTCGAGTCGCTGTCGCGTACCATAGACGGGCGTCTTCCCCGGCAGGATGACGATGATGAGCTGCAGGCCGGAGTAGGTGTTCTTCAGATGTCTGAACATGGGCTCCACGCTGTCTGCTCCCTGCGCGTACTTGCAGAAACACGGCTGACCCTGGATGGGCATCCCCGCGTCCTTGGAGATCTTCCGCAGCTGGTCCGTGAAGTTTCTACAGGTGAAACGCATACACAAGTGTCTGCCATTCTGGTTACACCGTGACTCGCAAAACTGAGAAAAACACTGGCGCTGGTTTCACCAAAACAGAATGCTCGGAGACCACAAAACGCAGAGTAATATAGCAACATTTTTACATCCTCAGAAATCAGTACAAGAGAAATCGCACACACACACACACACACATTTGAGCACTTCACTTTCACGTACACCAATTTACACTTGTGTGCAAACTCTCGTTCTGCTCACACTACCCATCACTGGCACATCCGAGTCACTCACTTGAGCACCTCCTCACGGCACTGCTTCTGTGGGGCGAAGCAGGCGATGGCCCACACCTTGATCTCGATGCCGTTGTAGAATTGCTTCCCCCGCATGTCCCACACGCCCTGGTTGGGCGTGGCTATGGCCCGGTTCTGCAGAGGGGCAGAGGATCAAAGCGCCTGCGCCGCCCAAGAAGCTCACAGACTGTCCACATGTAAAGGCTAGCACGGCTCCCCGCTGGTGTCTTACCCTGCCACCGTACTGCAGGATGGGGGCTGGGAGCACTCTGCCGGTCACTTCGGCCATGTCATCCCGCACCTTGATCCCGAACTCTTGGATGTAAGGGTCCAGATTGAAATTGGCGTTCTTCATCTGCACAAACACACACACACACACACACACACACACAGGGATTGAGGGGAAAGGCAGATTAAATACATCAGTTTCAAATTGAACGCGATTCCAAGACAAATGGGTCATGACATTTGTCCCAATATACCAATCTGTGGCACCAAATTATTACTAGACTTAGAAAATATCTCCAATCAAGCTGAATCAACGTTCATGTTTAGAATTTCGACAGAAGTTCTATTTTATATACCATGGTAGGTATATATGCTGCACAAAGGAAGAAAAATTCAAAGTGCATCTGGGAAGGTGTACGTTGCTGAACGCCAGGAGACAGCGCTCACCAGTCTGCTGATCTCCTCCTGTCTGTCTGGGGCTGAGCGCGCCGTGGCTTTGATCATGGTGGACGTCTGATTATCCGTCAGTTTCTTGATGCACCTCTGCCCCGCTACTATATTACACACCTGTCAAGTGGACAAGCAAAAAGCGTTGAAGGCATGTGTCACTCGAATGCTTACGCCTCCAACTAGGAACGAAAAGCAGTGGTGACCACCTAGCAACATGTCAAGTAAACAGCTCTGCGTTACCAAATGCTGCCTTGCCTGACTCTCTTATTACCCACATTTTTGACCGCGTCCTCTCACCTCCAGGGGCAGGTAGGTGTGTTTCTGCTCCTGCCCCACCTGCAGGCAGGGCAGGTGAGGGTACTTGAGCTGCAGGCTGTACTTCTGTTTGAAGTACTGCGCTACCGTGCACTCCACCGTCTGCCCGCTCTCCAGCTGTAAGGGGAACCTGAGCACACATGCACCAGAGCAGCGTCAAGACCACTTGAAAAACTGTTGTGCACATTTGCTGTGCTGAGATCAGTCAGTTTGTTAATGTGTGCACAAAAACCCAAATTACTGCACTTTTAACTGTGTGTTATTAGCTCTGGGTACTATACACAGTAACGGGTTTACAGAAGAAACACTCAGCATCCAGACACTCACGTTTGGTGACTGGCTGGGCGACGCGTGACGTTGCACACCCGATACTTCCGCTTCATCTGACCACAGTGCGTCACCTCTACCTTTAGCCCTGACACACACAGACACATACACAGGGTTCATCATATAGTATACTTGTGTTGAGGGCAAGATTCCTGTTTGATGGAGCCCTGCAGGATTTAGCGAGGCCAGTCCAAACAGCCAGCAGTGTGGGAGTGTTGATTCAGGTGGGGCAGGACGTTCGCTGTACGCAACGTCACAGGGGGCCGCAAATCCAAGCAGCTCAGGCAACCCCGTAAAACGTGAAACACACGGCTATTTCGCAACTCTCAGGCTCTCACCCGGGAGATGCAAAGCCACACACACATGGACTGATGAGAGCCATGTCATGCAGGAGTCTTTAAGGGACCAGTGAACTGAAAGTACAGCAGGGCAGGAGACAGTGATTAGCGTGGCAAGCCGCACCTTTGATCTCCTTGGTGAAGCGAACCCTTTGAGAATCCGTTAAGGTTTTGGGTTGTTCGTCAATGTTGCGGATGTCCAGGACCTCACACATGAACTCGATGACGGGCTGGGCTTTGTAGAAGGCCGTCGCCGACACTGGAGGGAGAGACAGCGACTATTAAATTTTTATTTTTATTTATTTATTTATTTTTTAACATCTGCATACAGACGTAGCCATGGAGGAGCTCTTTTCGACTTAAAAAGGATCCTCACTGAATTACAAAGCACGGAACACACAACCCAGGTTCACCAGACAATGAGCGACCCTCACCATCTATGTTGAGCATCATCTTCCACATGGCGGGCCGAACAGACTGGTGGAAGCCGAACCACACCTCCCTCCCTCCTCCCAGAGGATGGTAGTACCCTTCAGGTGGCGAGAAGAAGGACCGACCCACTGGGGTGTACCTGGGCGGGGGGGGTTGAACATAGACAGAGGTAAGGAGCTAAAGGTTGGAAATTTTGAATGTTCAAACAAACAAATAAGCTATTAAATTAAAGATATTTATTTCAGGATTTGATCAGGATTTTCTTTTTTGCCATGAATAGTACTCTGTAGTCTTAAGAGTGCCCACTACTGGAAAACAGAAGGAAGTCCAACATCACCCACTAAAAGGCACAGGTTTCTGCTGGATCTACAGAAGCAGTACATGCATAATTTTACTGTGTTGTACCTCATGGAAGCCAGGTGTCTCATGGCCACGTCCAGAGCCTGGACAGAATCCAGCGGGACCTGGAGACGGCCGCTCACCAGCGTTTCCTGAAGCAGCCGCCACGACACCTTGGCCAGCCAGCGAATGGACACCTTAAAGATGCGGTCCTTACCCTCCCCTGGGATGGTCACCTCAAAGTCCACCTGCGACACAAGATGCAGTGGGTGTTGGCGTGTCGGAGATGTTTTGCCACTCTAAGACGACAGTGACCAAACTGAGTGCAGTGGTGAAATAATTTTAGTTTTAATATTTCCAGGATATTTTAACGATATTGAAACAATCCCAAAAACCATGACCAATTGGTCACTGATATGACGACTGGTCGTTTTCCATCATTCCATCCCCACCTACGGAAGAAAAGGCTCGGCCAACCCTTGCGGTGCGGCAGGCTGTTTGACTGACCTTCTCGCTCCCTATAGGGAGGGCAAGGACCGTGTAGATGTTCTTCTTGCCATCGTACACCGGCTTGCGGTCGCCAAAGAGCTGCGGTTTGAAATGCTGCACCATGTATTCCACCACCTCCCTGTTGAAGAGGAGGTCACATGGAGGTCACGGAGATGTCACACGGTCGTCGTCCTGGGCCAAGTATTTTTTTTTTAGAAAGTGTACAATAGCCAAGCACTGCCAAAGGAGAGAATGGACATAACCTCTCCCAAAAACACTCTTTTTGGAAGTGTCGGAATGCAACAGGCAGCATGTGATGATTTGGGACGGCTTCAGACATTAGAGTATGACTGGAAGCGCCCATAGCAGAAATGGGTCCCTGCACCATAGTGTGATGGTAACTGAAAGCGAGTGAGCAAATAAAGTTTACACAAAGCATCCGAAATGACTTTGGATCACATTCTCAAAGCATCTAGATCCAGGAAGAGCTTTATCTCCTGACTGAGGGACTTTAGACCAGAGATCAGGAGCCTTTTGTCTGAGTGACTCTTAGAAGTAAGAAATTAAAAGCCAGATGAAACACTGACCCTTATAAATCTGGGGGGAGAAAATAAACTCAGGGTAATACTCAAAATCTGTGTGTGCACGTCCAAAATATCACAGAAGGCATTTCTCAGATGGACCCATGATGTCATCATGCTGACACAGAGCTGATGAAATGACTGAGGTGTGTGGGAGCAAGGACACACTAAACTAAAGTCCTGCAGCCACTTCTCACCACTTCTCAAAACCCGTGGCTGACGGGACTTAAAAAAAACCAGACTCTCTGGGGTGTGACAAAGCAGCTGTTTTTAAACTTCTAAAGATGGGGGGGGGGGGGGGGTTTCTGAGGGAGGCACTACCTGTTGACTCGACGAGGACACTTGTCGGGCTTGATGTCGACCTCGTAGTGGTAGACGTCCATCTTGGGGATCTCCACCTCAAAGTAGTTGGCCAGTAGCTTGATGGGCTTCCCCACGGTGCCCATGCCAGGCCTCCGGGGGGCCTGGAACACCTGCTGCAGAGGTGGGGGGTATGGCCCCATGGGCACTGGGGGGGGGGAGGAGAGAGAGAGAGAGAGAGAGAGAGAGAGAGAGAGAGAAAGAGAGACACAGACAGACAGAGTCAGTATTTGATGAGATCACACAATGATCCGAGCATTACCACACAGAGGAAACTGGAGCGAGTGAGTCGGTGTGCGTAAGAGTTTATCAATAAGAATGAGCTCATACAAATTGGATTCTAGCGTTACAGCGCAGGGAATTGAGGAGAGGGGAAGCAGAGAGGGTGAGGGGGAAGAGGGGATCAGGGGAGCAGTGGGTAGATGGGTTTAACCGCGGTAACAGGAGAGCATGTGGACGGCAGGACAAAAGAAGAGGAGTAACAAAAGGGCACAAAGAAGGAGGAGAGAGAGGGAGAGAGAACCGTAGTGCAAGGCACAGATCTACTTGAACAGGCCACATTACAACCACGGCAACCAAAGAAAAGGGAAAGATGCAAGCAAGAAGTCACGAGCTTTGCTGACAAGCTGAGAAAGGACAGCAGTAATGTCAGCATTTAGAAACATGAAGGCTTCTCCCAGAAACAAACTTTTATCCAATACATCTGTGTTTACTGCAATGACATATCGCTGCAACGCTGTGCAAATGATAAGATTTACAACGCTGAAGAGGACTTGGCTTGAAACGGCCTTTTGCACACCACAGCCCTTCTGTGGATCCGCTGAAAATCGGTGCGGTTTAGTGTGCTGTGGGGGCTGCGAAATGGAATACTAGTGGTGGTGACTCCTGCTTTACTGAGCCAGAGTACTTTAACCTCTCTTTCCCTGGAGAACATTTCTCCCCCCACCATAACAAAGCCCCCAGCTGCTCTCCTGCTCCTGAGGGAGAAAGAGGGGAGTCAGGGAGAGAGAAAAGGAGTCACACACAGAGAGAGAGAGAGAGAGAGAGAGAGAGAGAGAGAGAGAGAGAGAGAGAGAGAGAGAGAGAGAGAGAGAGAGAGAGAGAGAGAGAGAGAGAGAGAGAGAGAGAGAGAGAGAGAGAGAGCCCCACATCACCACCACAGCACACACAAACACAGGGGCCCCCCAAAACATTCCCAGCCTCACCATAGCAACACCATAGTAACACGCATTGTCATGGAGATGAAGCAACCTGGGGGTGCATTGTGGGGGGGCTTGGAACGTTTGTCTAGGCAATGTTTTGGGCACCTGTGCCTTATTCAGGCCCTCGTATTCACTATAGCTAACAGCATCCTATCAGGGCAAGATCAATCTCTCCCCGTACACCCAATATAAGGTACTGCTGAACTAGTCAGCATACTAGAAGGTGTGCTTTAAAACTGCACAGAAGGATAGCTAAAACTCTGGGCCCAGTCAGTTTCGTGACTGTGTGTGTGTGTAAGACTTGGAAAAAGCCATCTAATGACCATCACATCAGTTCAGATTACCACTCACACGCACAGCAGCCAGGATGGGCTTAGACAGATGGTTGGAAAGGGAGCCAGAGGCAGAAGAGTGGCGACAGGGGCAATAGGGTAGATGGTGAAGGCCAGCACCTGAACCACCACACTGGAACTGCCCCGACTGGCCAAGATGGGATGGGCTCAGGCGTCCTGCAGCTGGAGTGCCCAGTGTACACACCCACCCCCACACACCCACCCACCCACCCCCACACACCCACACACCTCTCGGCTGGCCTACCGCAGCACCCAACCCCTCACCTCAGTCATAGAGAGCAGCCTTCGCTAATGAAGCATATGGCTAGTAGGTAACAAGAAGGCTTTAAAGAGGATGAAAGAAAAGACAAAACCCTGCTGGGATCCATGTAGAGCGTCAAAGTTACCAAACTGGTTTCAGGTACTCTAAAAATATCATAGGACACTAACACTAACAAAAAATTATGAATCTATCAAAAAAAAAAAAGACAGCAATATCTAACTCAGCACCACACGTGGTCTTATTATCACATTGAAATACTCAGTGTTGAGAACTAGGGAAATTGGAACACGGAGATTTCTACATTAATTTAATCATATGTAATACTGCGAAACAGAATAAAATGGCATTATATTTAGCTGTAAACCCAGACCAATCCACATAGCTCACTTAATGACACGCCATTAATAAAAAGGGATTAAAGAAATTGGGCGTAAAGTGTTCTTGGGTCGAGACTAAGGTAAAAAGAATTCTTAAAGTTGCAAAAATTGTCAACATCATATAAGACATCTTGGAATTTGGTCTCAGACGTAGGGACGGAGTCCAAAGAAAATGTCAGCACATACTGACAACACGCTGTGTCACCAATGTCTTAAAATTGGCAAGACACAAAGCTCACTTAGCATGCAATCTAACCTCCATAGTTATGTGAAATAGTAGCATTCAATAAGATAAGGGAAAATGATTTTCTAGTTTAATGTTTATTTCAACAAGAAATTGGTTTTGCTAACCAAAAAGCGTTTAGAGGCACTACCTTATTGCCATAGTTGTATTTAGTTACTTTATAATCAAAATACTCAGAAATGCATCTGCATTGGGAGTTGATGGGAGTTGCCAGGGGGTGGAGGCCTTAGACCACCTGCATCTGGGGAGGGTGGGGGCGTCAGACCACCTGCATCTGGGGAAGGCGGGCTTTGCCATCAAGGATTCCCACGACCCTGCCCCTCCACCCCTGACCCCAACATTGTCACTTCTTCCATCTCCATTCCTCGCCAGCCAGCCAAATACCCAGCTTACATGAGTATCATGCATTAACAAATCAACAAGGCGGCGCGTTTCTAGGAAAACCTGCAAACCACGAGTCTGGTTAACCTGACTGCTGAGCCCAGGCAGAATGTGCAGCAGATCCTCACGGCTGCATGAAAGCTCTCACTTCGCAGCACGGTGCGGTGGCCACTCACTCCGCTGAAAGAAGCAGCGCCTACCAGACCTGCCAGACCTACCAGCGCCAGACGGTCCCGGCTCCATCCCATCCACTTCGCCGCAAGGGTTCACACCAGCCGGAGCCTTTATCGCCACGGGCGCCGGCCCTGCAGGCTGGGAAGCGTCTCAGCCTTCCAGCCTCCTCGGTCTCGGCGTGCGAGCGTCCGTGTCCTCGCTAAAGCCCCCCGGCCCCTGCCCCCCTGACGGAGCCCCCAGACCCGCAGAGTCGCGGAGACAAAAGCGCCCTCGCTGCTCCCAGCCAAGGCGGCTCTCTCCAAAGGCTGCGGACCTCCGGCGTCGGCCCCTCCGCTCCCAGCGTCCCTTAACCTTCCTCTCTCGGTATGATTTCCCTCGAAACGCGTGGCTCCCGCTTTTCTCTCTCGGTATGTTATCGTCCTGCCCCCCGCTCAAGCAGGATTCTCCAGCGGAACAAAAACGGACACCCAGTCGCCCCAAAGCCTCAGAGCCCTCCTTCTTCGCCTCCTCCTACTGCTGCTCAAATAGTTTTTGAGTCATTCAGCTATTTAGTTGCTGCCCTCTAGTGGGCGGTAGTCATATTTCACATTTCGGGTTAATAAAGTGGCAGATGAAGCATTGGAAACTGCATACTGAGCTGATAATGTATAGCATGATAAAATAATTATGAATAAAAAGACGAATTAATTATTTTCTTTGTAAATGCTTCACAAATGCCTTTCTTTAGCCACAACACAGACAACTAAAAGGAAACATTAAATGAACAAATTTCATACCGATGTCTGGAAACATGTACTACTACTAATACTTCTATTAATACTACTAATACTAATTCTAATACTACTACTACTACTACTACTACTACTACTACTACTAATAATAAGTGCTTTAAGATTTTTAGCAACTTTTTAGCATGTTTCCTAATTGAATAATTTAAAAGTCAACGTTCGGGTGAAACGTTAAATGACTATATAAACATTATTTGTTGATTTTAATTGTAAATGCTTTTAATTTATTTTTTATTAATAAAAATTGATAATTTTTACTATAAATCAAAATAAAGTCCTGGTTGCTGTGGTAAAGGACCATATTATCTGAGGAAGTTAAGGTGATGGCCTAGCTATGGTTATGTGGTCCCCACATGCATATTACCTGGGCAGGGGCTTGGAGTGGAGTTTGTTATAGATAGTTGCTATATATACACACACACACACACACACACACACACACACACACACACACACACATACACATATACATACACATACAGTACTGTGCAAAAGTTTTAGGCACATGTGAAAATTGCTGTAAACAAAGAATAATTTCAAACATACAATTAATAATTCTGTATTTTTTTTACACATTTACAAAATGCAAAGTAAGCAAACAAAAGAAAAATCAAAATCAAATCAATATTTGGTATTATTACCCTTTGCCTTTAAACCAGCATCAATGTTTACTTGCACTTGCACAAAGTCGGGGATTTTGTAGAATTATAGTCAGGTGTATGATCAACCAATTATACCAAACAGGTGCTAATGATCATCAATTTCACATGTAGGTTGAAACACAGTGATTAACTGAAACATAAACAGCTGTGTAGGAGGCTTAAAACTGGGTGAGGAACAGCCAACCTTTGCTACCAAGGTGAGGTTGTGAAGACAGTTTTGTGGCACAGGGCACAGGGCACAGGGCACAGGGCACAGGGCACAGGGCACAGGCTATGGTAAGTCTGCACACAGCGAGAAAACACAAGGTAGTTATACTGCAACAGCAAGGGCACTCCTAGATAAAGAACTACAGGCATATACTTATCCATCATGCAATACCATCAGGTGCATCATTGGCCCCAAATTTATTCTGCAGCAGGACAATGACCCCAAACATACAGCCAATGTCATTAAAAACCATCTTCAGCATAAAGAAGAACAAGAAGTTCTTGAAGTGGTCTGGCCCCCACGGAGCCCTGATCTCAACATCATTGAGTCTGTCTGAGATTACATGAAGAGACAGAAGGATCTGAGGAAACGTACATCCACAGAAGATCTGTGGTTGGTTCTCCAAGATGTTTGGAACAACCTACCAGCTGATTTCCTTCAAAAACCGCGTGCAAGTGCACCTAGAAGAACTGATGCTGTTTTGAAGGCAAAGGGTGGTCACACCAAATGTGGATTTGATTTCTCTTCTGTTTGTTCACTGCATTCTATTAACACTTCCATTTTTGAAAGGATTCTTAGTTTACAGCATTTTTTTTCACACCTGTGTGAAGGACTACCTGAAAAGTAAGTGTAGTCAAAATAGTTAGACAAAAAAGTTGAAAGGAAATGTTCACTTGTCCCTTTATTGGCAAAGGGATACAGTGTGCATCAGATTGCTGCTTGACCTTGTTCTTATGAAATACAGTGTTTGAAATTTTCAAGATGTAAGCAAACACATGGGACAACAGCTACAGAATGGCAGAGGCTGAAACTGACTCCACTGACCGTGATGATCGCCACCTCATTCAGATGTCACTTAACAACCGTAAGAGGACAAGTGACCTACAAAAAGAATGGCATGCGGCTGCTGGGGTGAATTGCACAGTGAGGACGGTTTGAAACAGACTTATGGAGGCAGGGCTGAAGTCGTGAAAAGCTAGAAAAAAAGCCCTTCATCAGTGAGAAGCATAGAAGAGCCAGACTGAAGTTTATAAAAGATAATAAGGATTAGACCGTAGAGGACTGGAGTAAGGTCATCTTCTGTGATGAGTGCAATTTGCAGCTTTCTCCAAAACCTGGTCGTGTAATGGTTAGACCTGGAGAGGCCTACAAGCCAGAATGTCTCGCACCCACTGTGAAATTTGGTGCAGGATCAGGGGATGTTTCAGCAAAGCTGGAATCGGCTAGATTTGTCTTTTTGGACACATGAATCAAGCTGCGTACAAAACTGTGCTGGAAAAAAAAAAACTTGCTTCCTTCTTCTCTGACAATGTTCCCCAATTCTGATTTTTTTTTTTTTTTTTTTTTTTTTTTTTTAAATAAAAACAGGACAATGCTCCATGTCACACAGCCAGGTCAATTAAGTGTCAAGTGTGGATGAGGGACCACCAGATCAAGACCCTATCATGGCCAGCCTAATCTCCAGACGTGAAACCCATTGAAAACCTCTGGAATGTGATCAAGAGGAACATGGTCAAGCCATCAAACAAGGCTAAGATACTGGAATTCCTGTGCCAGGAGTGGCATAAAGTTACGCACCAGCAATGTGAAAGACTGGTGGAAAGCATGCCAAGACGTGTGAAACCTGGGATTAAAAATCAGGGTTATTCCACCAAATATTGATTTCTTGACTCATCATAAGTTGAAATATTAGTACTGTGTTTATAAATGAATGAGCTTGTTTTCTTTTGTATTATTTGTGGTCATTTTCATTAAAAACAAACAAAAAAACCCCCCTCTAAACTACACTATTTTTATTTGGAAGAAATGTTGCCAGTAGTTTATATAATAAAACAAAACTGCTCAGACTGGTCAAACACATACCCATCAATTGTAAAACTAGAGAAACTGATCACTTTGTAGTGGTTTCTTATTTATTTCCGGTGGTGTGTATTTATCAAATGAACTGGCGGAGCACATGCTCACAGTGTGTTTTATTCAGAAAATGATAGCTAGCTAACAATATGCATATATGCCAATACTAGTGTGTGTGGTTTTTTTTAAAATTAATTTCTTTTCATCTTCTAAAAGATACAACACATTTGAAAGTAGTCACGTTTATTTTTGACGTCACATCCGTAGAAAGGAAGTGGACGTCATCTTATGTCCAGGTTGTGAGTTGGAGTTTCTCTTGGTTTAAAATTAATGTCATTCAGCGGCAGACCTGGGGCAGTCGATGTTTGTTTGAATGAAAGTCTCTGTTTTCATTTACCTGCTCACACTCGTTTTGCTTTTCAGAGTGTTTTGCTGTTTTGGGGGGTGTTGTACACGCTTCTTCGCCTCTGTAGACGCTAGCTTAGCTTATCTTAGCTTAGCTGTTGACTGGGTGAACTGGCTCCATACCAACCCGCCCCTACTCATGATAGTGTAGGTTACAGCCAGAAATTACTTTACACTCGCCACCTAGTTAGCTAAATTACCTTTTTCGCGAATATCGGGATAGAAATGCCTTCTTTCACGCAACAGTAAGATAGCTAGCTTGGTTAGCTGCAGTGGTCGCCCTGCTTCGTGATAATGTGGAGCTGGTTATTTCCATCTAACTGTAAGACACTTCTCTCACATTTGTAAACTCAGATGTCGTGGATCCGGGAAGGAGAACTAAACCTTCTTGAAAGGCTTTTTGCCAACATACTAAAGGTGACTACGTTTTTCTTCAGCGTTTATTTCATTGGCGGAAGAAAGATTCATGTGGATTTTATGGATACAGCAATGTTTTACCTTCTGTTAAGACCAAGAAGACGCACTTTCTGTGTAGGGTGGAAAAAATTGGGCAACTCAAGGATAGCAATTTTTCATCGAAATTCATAGACTTTTCCCCCTAGCTTTTATGCACAGTAAGCTTAAGTAATTAGATAATGAGAAAGTTGTCAAGTTAATGGTGACTTTACAGCAGGAACAGGCAGGGGAGAGATTGTCTTAATAAGAACCCTGACTCAGAGCAATACCTTATGCATACTGCACATTGTCCATTCAATGCTTATAATTAACTATAATTCTAGTAACTTATTATTACTATGTTGTGTTTCACTTTGTGCCTTTTTCTGTGTGCTTGTGTTTTTTGTTTGTTTCTTACTGTGTTGTGATTTTCTGCAGGCTGGGCCCATGCCTAAGCATGTGGCTTTTATTATGGATGGCAATAGACGTTATGCTCGTAAGAGACATGTGGAAAGACAGGAGGGCCACACTCAGGGCTTTGACAAACTGGCTGAAGTGAGTATGTTGCACAAGAGCTAATCAACTGAACCTTATGGGTGGTGTTTGCTTAATCCCTTTCGACACTTGATAAGATAAAATGCCTGTAATCATGTATTTCTGCTTCTTAGTCTGTGCTGACTTAATACTGGCTTTGTAGTAGTAGCATTGTTCTTTATGGGAATGGCCTCATATACTATACAGTGTTTTGTGATTAGACGTGTTAGCGTATTAAGCTTTCATGCTGTGATAACTATTTGTATACTCAGTCTTGCAGTATCATGATATTAATGGTCCATTTAAAAACACAAAATTCAGTGGTGAAATTTAAAGGAAAAATCTATTATAAAATCTGTACAAAAGACTGTTAAGACATCCTTGCATATATAACAAATACCAAAATAAACCAAAAAGATTAAATGCCCAAATTGTTCTTTCTTTAAGAAAGGTTGTTGTGCATGTTCACCTTTTCTGTGCTTGATCAAGAGTGGTAGGGAGAGAGGATGAAGCCAGAGATAAAACCCCTCTCAGAGGACACACTGCTGGCTGGAATGCAGTCCGTAGTGTGCAGATTTCCTGAGTGTCTTTTCATGTCTCTAATAACCAGTAAATGTGTTGTGTGCATAAGCCTTGTGTTCAAAGTGAAAGAAATAAAGTTAGTTCACATAAAGACTTGCATGTTGAGGTAACACTTATTAACAACTGCTGATTGACCAAACGTTTGTTTTTTGTTAAATTATGGCAGGAGTCACAGTGAATACACCTTATGTGCCTAAATAGCTGCAATATTTACATGGACTATCCATGAAGCGTTAAATATTTGGTCTGAACAAACTTAAAAGAATGTAGCCAGTAAACTGCTTATGAGAGAGAGAGAATATTATTTTGTGTGTGATTTTCAACCTGGGGCTTGTGTGAGTGCAGCAGTGTGCCATTTTGCTTTGCCATAAAGCTAACTTCACCAACTCTAGGCCAAGAATAGATAGCTGTTTCATTTAGTTACAGTCAGCGTTGGCATGTTCTCCTGTGAATTTGATAGCTGTAGTGGATGATAAAGTTACGAACATGCAGATTATAGAGCCAAAGGATTTATTCCGTTGCAGTCTGCATCCCCGTGCAAAGAAAAAGAAATACCCTAGTATGATTCAGGAGTCCAGAGAGAGAGTCTGCAGTCCAGGGAGAGGGTGAACTCAAGCCTTCATTTTGGTGAGTCGCAAGGCACAAAAGGGAGGATGCTCGCTGCTGTAAGGAACTTGAATGGGCAGACTATAAAAGATGGCGTATAGAAGTCTACTTTTTTCAGCATTTTGAAAAAAGTGGTGTGGTAACCGTCGATACGCCGTGTTTACCCGTGGCACCCGGAACTGTAACATCCCTATTTGTAACTGAGAAAACTTTAAAATCCTTACATGCCACTTCTCTCCACAAATGCTTTTAGGAGTGCCCAGGAGAACGATTGCAACATGCTGGCATGTTTTATTCCCCACTTTTCCCTGCTTACAGTCATCCAGGAAACACGGGGGTCTAAAGCTGTGTCTTATAGTAGAGAGAGTGCAGTAGAAGGTCATCTACTGCTTGCATAGCATTATAATGTTCATTTTTTATTGTTTTTAGTTATTGCTAAGACTAAGTCATTATTTTGTGACATCAGTACCAATATTTCGGTATACCTGCACTATGTAATCCAACTTCGCACTTTTAAGTTCAAATTGGTGTTGGCAGTAAATTGAGTTCCTTTATTGCTTCTGTTCTGCTATTATAGTCATTTCTTGTACTTTGTATGCAACAAACTCTCGGGTTGGCATAGGGCTGGATCTACATCAGTGCTGTGGATCTAAAAAATACAAAATTTACACTCATATTTGACTTTGGTAAGTGCATGCTGACCCCCGTCCCAACTGTGCAAATCTTCCCAAGACCCTGCGCTGGTGTCTGAACCTGGACATCCACGAGGTGACCGTGTATGCCTTCAGCATCGAGAACTTCAAACGCTCCCAAGAGGAGGTGGACGGCCTGATGCAGCTGGCCAAGGAGAAGTTCCTCCGTCTGCTGGATGAGCAGTGAGTCGCGCTGCCAGACGACTAACCTTCGGCCACGCGCGGCGAGGCCGTGGAAGCAATGACTCGACGTGTGCATCTTGTTCCAGAGAGAACCTCAGGAAGCACGGCGTATGCATTCGGGTGCTGGGGGATCTGACGCTGCTGCCGGATGATCTCCAGAGGCTGATCGCCAAATCCGTTGTGGCCACCAGAGCGCATAATAAGTAACGATTTCACTGCTTGACTTTAACTCAGGACTTCACTTCAGAATGTTAACAAGGCTGTCAGTTTATGAAAACTAGCAAGATCAGCTAGCTTTATGCAGAGGAGCCTCTTGTCATGCGAGGACTTTTATTCGCTGTAAGCCCAACACCTTTAAAAGCCTCAGTCCTGTCACAGTAGGAGGTGGTTCTTCATTCACGGCTTTCTACTTTGTCTGGCTCCACTTTCAGGTGTTTCCTGAACGTGTGCTTTGCGTATACATCAAGGCATGAAATCGCAAATGCAGTCAAAGAGATGGCATGGGGGGTCGAGCAGGGCCTGCTACACTCTAGGTAATTGTAAGCTTGTTTGTTTGCATGGTCCAATTCTATATTTGGTCTTTTCTGAGTTGAGTATTTGCTGATTTTGCCTTTGAGTTTTGTTTTTTTTTGGTGTTATTTTTTTTCCTAGTGATGTGTCAGAGGCGCTGTTGAGTCAGTGCCTGTACTCCAGCAGATCTCCCAACCCTGACCTGCTCATTCGCACGTCCGGGGAGGTGCGTCTCAGTGACTTCCTACTGTGGCAGGTATGGACACCCTGTGGACCTCAAACAAAACTCTTACCTGACAGAGTGCATAAACACTTTTCTAGAGACAAGGGATCTATAAGTTTGGTCAGTCTAAATGATGGTGTGCCAGTCTATTAACTTTTGACCTCTGAGTGTAAAGTACTTTTGCTGTGTTGGACAGATTGTTGTTAATTGGCTAACTTTATGGAGTAGTTTTCTGCAAATAAAAGTTTTCCAAAATGGAAGAAATACAGGAAAAAAAATGACTATGGAAGGACACAGCACAAAAACTGAAAATCTCTTGAGAATCGGGTGAATTGACTTTTGTTTATATCATCTTGCTTGTGGTTTTTCAGAGTTCCTGATTTTTATAATTTAATATAACTAGCTAATTGCAAAGGTTTCTCCCAGAGCAGGTATTCCTAGGTTGGACTTTAAAGCGGTTGAGTTAAACTATGCTTTGAATGATGTGTTTCTGATGCAGTCTGATGAAGCATAGGTGTTCACCTGTAACCATCCCGCAGGGGTGTTGTCACTGTATGCCCAGGGAAAATTACAGCATCTTTTAACAGCAGCACCAAAATCCAAAACAGCCAAAATAGCATTTTTGCCAAAATCACGCATCCTGTCTATTCCTAGTTTATCCGAGCAGATGATGCATTGGAAAGTGAACAGTTCTTATTTAGAGACTTGTTCCATAACACAGGTTAAAAGTTTGATTCAGGTTATCAAAGCGCTTCTTTTGTGGTTATGGAAATCTCACTGCAGTAATTTGATTATCTGTTGTTGCTGTAGTTGTGTCAGGAGAAGAGCTGTTTGTTCTGTGACACTGCAACCATGCTGGTGTGACTCTTCCTGCTGAAAAAGGATTCTGGATGGAAACAGTGGCTGTGGATTTTTTGTTGTTGTCTTATTTTTTTTTTTCTTGTTTTACTTTTCTGTAACTGTCTTTAGTAATTTGTCTTCCTGCATCACTGTGGTCCCCAGACCTCTCACTCCTGCCTAGTGTTCCAGTCGGTCCTGTGGCCAGAATACTCCTTCTGGAACCTCTGCGAAGCTATTTTACAGTACCAGCTGAATCATCCGTCTCTTCAGGTATTTTGGCATCCCGTAACATCAAGCGACAATCCGAGGGACCGATTATTTAGCCAGTTGTTTTCCATTGTATATATTTTTATGTTATTGGCCAGCCACATTAATAGCCAGTAGTAAAAGGGCTGTAAAACACATGATGTGCCATCTACAAATGTCCAGTCAGAGGAACTGTTACAGATCCAAGCACACATTGCGTTAGGTATCTGCTGGTTCTTCATCCATGGTCAGTTCTGTTGGCTGGATATTTTTGGACGGCAGACCACTCTCAGTTCAGCAGCACCAATACCAGCAGAACACCCACTGCCGTGCCAGTGATGTTCCAGTGTCACTGATATGTTGAAACTGATCCAGATGGTATCCAGTAAGCAGTGGTCACAGGCCAACCAGTGGAGAACAGGGAGGAGAGGAACTGCTCAACTGTACATGGCAATTATAGATCGATTAATTATAGATTGCAGCTGTAACTGTTTCCATTGACGTTTACCATGACTGATGGCGAAAGGTTGGCGTTCCTAATAAAGAGCTAAATGAATGGACCTGAATCTGCACATCTAGATGCAGTTCACACAACTGTGTCAGTGAACCCACTGTGAATGTGGGCACTGGTTGACCAGTGAATTATTTTGTGTGGTGTGTGTGGCAGAAGGCCTGGGAGCTGCACAGGGAGAGCCAAGCTATGCAGCAGCTGGAGGCGGACCGCTCATGTGTAGCTGAGCTCCTCCATCATCGCAGCAACGGGAAGCCCGTGGACAGCCAAGCCCGGCAGACTGCCCTGCTCCGCTACGCGGCCAGCCGCGAGGAGAGGGTCCGGCGCTTCCTGTGCACGCTGCAGCAGAAAAGAGACGCTTTCTTCGATCACATGAGTGGTCCAACAGTGCTCGCTTAGGGCCTCTCTTCTCCTAAAGCAGGGGTTCTTGGCTCCAGCCCTGGGGATCCCACCACCTTCTGCACCTTCAAGTCGTCCCTATTTCCAACATGCCTTTTATCTCCCTCACTTAGTGTCGAGCCCTTCGCGAGCTGGATCACTGTATTGGGCTAGGGGACACCTGAAACTGCAGGACGGTGTGTTGAAAGCTGTACTACTGAAATTTTGGTCCTGAAATGCTGCTGCTCCTGCTCCTCACAGCGTGACTGGGTCAACCCGTCAGCTCATTAAATGCTCCGGGCGCTGTGTCGGCTACATCGGAGTAAAGAAAACATCGGGCAATATTGTTAACCCAGGACCAGATTGTATGTGGTCACCCCTGCTCTACATGGAAAGGGCTCAGAAGCCATGAAGTATAAAATTCTTTATATTTACGTATTTGTATATACTTTAGATGCTGTACCCAGTTTTATGGGGCAACGGACTATTTATATTTGTCGTCTTAATGGCAGTTCTGGAAAAGGTCTAGATGTTTCGCTGGATACTGCTCAGCATGTAAATTGAACAGCGCTAATTAAAAGGTTTATATTTTAACCCTTTGGAGAGGTTTGGGAATACATGGTTGTAGAGTAGCAAACTTGTCGACTGACTCAATGCCTTTGTAACATCACCCGATGTGACGTTCTGAGCAACCGAGTGTGCTGAAACTCCTCAAAGGGCTAAAGAGCAAATTTCTTGATATTGATGTGTCTGTGTATATAAAGACAAATATATTACAAAATAAATGGAGAAAATCGAGCTTCTGACTACTTTACAGTTTCATGCCTAATCATCATTTCCATTACAAGAAAATAAGTTTGATTTCATCTAGTAAGTGTATGTGTTGTCATAAAGCCAGTAATGGTTGGAAAACGCTTGCATAAGGGCCGGGAAGCAAATTGGGAGTTAAATTCACTGGGTCTTTAGCTTCCATTGGTAACCACTCATAAATGCTTACCAGTCACTGTAGATGCAAAGTTCCAGCCTCTGCTTGAATATGCATAATTTTCTCTTTCTGAATACAGTACACTGCCGGTGCATAAGAAACACTCGACCTTGGTCATCTGCACATAAACTGCTGAATGGATGATTGTGCATGCTAACAGGTGGCCTACAGTCTCTACCTTTGCTATTCTAAAATTAATCTATAAACGTACCTAAGTGTCCAGAGAGAGTAGGTTTATAATTCAGTATCTATATTCTATAGCGAACACGGAAGATATGTCTTAAAAAAAGTGGTGAGTGTATAAGAGAGGCTCGGGTTTTCTATGACATCCCAGAACTTGGGGAAGACACAGCGCCCCTTGATGGAAGGTTGCATTTAAAGCGTCACGGCGATCATGTCTCTTTAAAAGTTGAGCAACGCCCAAAGCATGTGACACTGTTTGTACCCAATGTCTGAGCTCGATATGTAAAATCTGGTTTAAACCGGTTTCTATCCCTATATTGCAATATAAAAACTAAATAAACCTACAGCCGTTATTGTATTGAAGCATTGTCAGGCGCGCAGAACATAGTTACTTATCGCAACCTTATCTAGAAAAATACACGGATTTTTCCATTTTTTTCAGATTTTTTTTAAAAAGTCAGAATGCCTAAAAGAAAGGTAAGATCATATATATTATTAACAAATTGCCTCTTTAGAAAAATATATAGTGTTTTCATAACTTCTTGATGGGCGTTTATTGTTGCACAAAAGGGTTGTGGTCGAGTGGCGGTCAAACGCTTTCAGACAAAGCTGTCAGACTACTTGTCATCCAGTGACGCCGAATTTGCAAGAGGCTTGACAGAATAAAAAAAAATGAAAACAGCAGTCTAATGCCCTTGCGGTATTTTGTGAATAATTTGTACCGATCGAAAATAGGAAAAGAATCAATCAAAGGCTTATGGCGAGCTGCAAAAGCTATGGAGTTTGAGTAATTCCTCCGACGTCGAAGGCGCTCCAGCAGGCGCAACGTCATCTGTCACATAACTCGGGTTAGCTTGCACCTTTGATGCTGCTGTGCAGAGCCTGCTTTGAGAAATGACCCAGGGATCATTTTACTTAATAATATATTGCATGACATAATTTCTAAAATTAGTATTTAATGCGACCAAAATAGATCATTAAAAATAACGTCTGCTACGAACAGCTATAAGGCACACGAGCTGTTTGCTGCGAGGTGTTTTGAATGCCGCCAAATGCGGACGGACCTTCCAGGCTGTGTTCATGTAGGCTGCTTACAGCGCTTGGTAATCGGGTCCTGTCGTAAGGCTGATGTGCAACTGCACTCTTGGTGAAACGTTGAAATGCCATTTTCGCCGAGCACCTGCGCCTTGAACGTCAGAAAATGTGCTCGTCGGTTATTTTTACGTGTTTATTTTAAAACAAAGTTCAGTTTGATATACGCGTAAATCTACGGCCAGTTAGCTGGTAGCTGGTAAAGTGCATGCGTGTGTTGTAGCACATTTAAACGTTGGTTAAACGCAGAAACGAGCTGTTTATCTGGGTGACTAGTTCGGTAGGCGCGCACTGATGCACTTGAACCAAAGGAAGCGCCGAGGCGTCGCGCGCCCACACGTCCCCCAGATTTGAATTTGAATAAGGGCGGGAAAATGACTCGAAAACAACATCGGCCAGAAAATATCAAACGCGAGAGTAGCGAAAGCCATCGTAAAAGTGATTATTTCAAGGCACGCGCTTTTTTTCGAATAAACACGACCGATTTCCATTTGTTCACAAATTGTCCCTTCGTTTGGGCTTTTAGATTTGGAGAGTTCACATTAACGTTACTGTTTCTGCTTCATGCACAGCTCGACGGGGACAAGGCTGCCAAAGCCAAGGAAGAGGTTGGTGTCTCACGTCTCTCAGTGTTGAGTGAATCATTACTAATCGTTGCATTTATTTATTTATTTTATAATGAATAACGACGTACTTGTTAATTTATTCCTCTGCATGCATGCATAAATAGCATCCAGTGTGATTTCTAAATAATTTCTTTTTTCCTTTGTAGCCAACAAGACGTTCTGCAAGACTGTCTGCTGTATGTCACTGTGAAATAAATTCAAATTTAGATACTTGTTTTAAAATCAGCTATTTGATAAGATTTTAATTGAGCCTGTATGGGCTATTTGTAATTTTGGTTTGTTCATTTATCACTGATGCGTTATTTGTAGAAACCTGCCCCACCGAAACCAGCCCCAAAGCCGAAGAAACCTGCCCCCAAGGTGGGACGATAACAGTCCTTAAATTGTGCAGATAACCTTAAATTGTGCAAGCTCAAAGTATACCATGGTAGGGGGTGATAGATACATTCAAATAAAAATATTTCTATATTAAACCCCTATAGAGTTCTGTGTGTAATTAAATAGCCATTGCGCAAAGATGATGGTAATAATCATTGCTTAGTCTTGCTGTTTTAGCCCTCAAGCTTAATCCTATTAATCAAAAAATGTCAGCAGTTTGCTTTAGTATTTAAGTAAATGTAAGCCAGGTCCTACAACAAGACAAAAATCTATATTTTTCTAATGATTGTATATTGATTGGACTTACAGAAGACAGCCAAAGGGAAGAAGGGTGCTAACCCTGCTGAGAATGGAGAGGCTAAGGCAGACCAGGTAAGGTAGAGACATTGAACTATAATCATAATCATACTATAATCATCTACTAATCCTCAATCTGCCTCACACAAATCAAGGAACTCGGGTCTGTAGGCATAGAGTGTCTTGACCTCAAATCACTACTCTGGTGGCTGATTAAGTTTTTTGTCTTGGTGTCCAAGCATTAACGAAGCACTCCTCCATAAAAGGCTAATGTCAGTGGCTAGTGTCAATCAAAGCCGTTTAGCATTACACAAATTAGGTTTTTACTAACTGGCCCAGTAGCTGGTGTTCACTGGTGAGAGAGCTGTTGTGTTAGTCATTTAGCATTTTAGAATGATTTAAGACAAAACCTCATAATCCTTAATAACTGAATTTGAAAGCCATACTGCAAAGTCCCTGTTCAGTTTAATTGTTAATTTACTACGGGGCTTTTTGCTGTGCTGTACAGTGCATAACGGAGTATGAAAGTTAAAGATTTTGCATGTCTAATGTCAGCATGACAATTGTTCTCACATTTTTATTTAATGATTTTGTTTTCTTGTTTTAGGCACAAAAGGTTGAAGCTACTGCAGATGCCAAATGAAAAGCAAAGGAAAAGTTTGACTCTTTTGTGTACTTGGTGACTGTACAGTTTGAAACAACTATTTTTTACCAAGTTTTATATTAAGAATATCGTTTATAGTTAAATTGTTTTTTCGCTTTCATATCCATTTATATCCCAATTTCAACTAAGCCACCCATATCTTGCCAAAATGGTTTTCCTAGTTAAATTGGTTTTAAACTTATGAATGTTTCGATAGTCCTATATTTTTTTTTATTTTTTTTTTATTTTTTTTTACAATATTTTAAGCACCAAACATTCTCATAAGGCAGCTATAGTGTGTTTTTAAAATGTTTTGGGTTTCTTTCTTTCTTTTTTTATTTGTATACCTACTAAAATACTGTATATTAATTTTAGTATGTCCTTATAAGGCAGTTAAAGCAAATGGTGACTAAAAATTCAATTGGAAATCAACCATGAATAAATTCACGTCAGATTAAAGCATTTTCAGAAATCTGTTTAGATGCCATTATTGTAAGTTATATGCTCCAATATTGGAAGGATGTTTTGTGATAACTAAAATGACTTGTTTAAATGGTTTTGAATAAAATAAGGATTTCAAAAGAATGTCCCTTTTGCTTGGTAGACCTCTTCATATGGTGCATCTACAAAGATAATTAAGAAAAACTTTGTATGTATTATACTTCTGCCAAAATTATATCATAAATCTTCTCATTCATTTAAAAAGTCATTTTTCATTGGTCTTATTGCACTAAGGGAAACCGGCCGTTATACATTTTAGAAATAAAAGTAGCTGCAAAGGTTTTTGGATCAATTGGGTTATCAGTATCAGTACCTTACCACTAAACAAACTTGTCTTGAACCCAAGTGGAGGCGCTTCAGACCGAAGCCTTGATTAGCCAGTTAAGTTTAAAACGGAATTTTGTTTCAGCTACTTTTGTTCAGTGTGCTCTTAGCAAAAACTAGCGTTAAGGTGTAAAATGGCTTCTGAAGTTTTATTTTTGTAAGTTACTACAAACCTTTTGTAAGTTTCGCAAATCTAAGATGCTTTTTCTTTCGTATCTTTAGCAAAAATGCATTTTTGCATCTTGCACTCGGTTTTAAGGCTTTCTTAAATTTGACCGCGTGAGATAGAGCAGTTAGAAACGGTGTAACGTTCTGGTATGGTACTGGAGACCACCGGAGACCACTGGAGACGATCAAACATGAAGAAATAACTGCTTAGATGTTACAGTGATGCCAGTAGTGGGAAGCATAACACAAAACATGCAGTATTTGAGTAACGCTTCAATCAGCACTGGGTCGTTTCGTGCTATTGAACATCAGAGGGCGCTCTCATTATGCCCAATTCAAGATTTTATAGCGGCGCAATAGTCCATTTTTTATTCCTGTCGATCACAGAAAAGGACGATCCACTTTTTTCCCCCTAAAATATGTGGTAGACATTATCGATCCATTTGCTGTTATTGTGAACAGTACATTTCGAACAAGGCTACGATACCTTCCTGGAAGCCCCATGATGGGTATTTCAGTGATGAGGTTCGTAGGAGGTTCGCCTCTTAAACAACTCCTACCAACTTTCTCTTCATACAATCCCTGAAATATTAACCGTATAGGGTCTTTTAAACTACGTGAATGATATGGTGCTGAGGAGATGTGGGATAACAATTACTGTTTTTATGTTTCAGTGTATATTTTGTGTATTGGGTGTTAACATGCTTTTCTTGGACTTTCCCTGAAGGGATAAAAAGTTTATTTCTTGAGTATTTGATTGATGAATGAATTGATTGCTATCTCAAGACACTTCATCTGCATGTATGTAGAACGGAGGTGGAAGATGAAAGAATGCCGTCCATCTGTAAATTATTTTGCAAAGCATTTATTCCTACATTCAAATAAAGAAATTTGAACGAACAACAAAACAGGCCCACTTCAGTGGAAGGACTGGTGCTGGGGACTGATGGAAGAGCCGTTGTCAGCCTGTGCATCCTACATTCTAACTAGTGAGAAATAATACAGTTATAATACAAAAATGAAGATACACAATCTAATAATCTGTGAAATGGCACTGAAGAATCGCGTTTATACTAAACGCCATGTAAATGCACACTCAGTTAATGCCTTGTACAAACAGCCGACGTGCTGGATCTATATGAATTCCAGCGGAATCCCCCAATGTTCAGCCGAAACCCTCCTGTATTCTTAGGCTGTTAAAGTACAATGCTTATCACTGTAAACAGATCACGTTTAATACCTCATAGCAATTTCAAAATGTTTAATATAAGGGCAAATTATGGCTCATATAATCATGTATTAGAATAAATCGTCACCATGTTTCTCCAGCACAGGGACCCTCGGCGTGCTGACTTTAGCGCAGCCTCCTTATCGTCTGTTTATTCTGACTGCAGTGCAAGGGCGACGTGTATTGAAGTTGCTTGAACAGCTCACACGAAAAGGGGCATAAACAGGAACAGCAACAAGTGAGAAAAAAACACTTTTAACATTAAAAGCTGCCAATTCTGTCTTCTCTACCGAGCTGTATCCCCCTGGCTGTGTAAGATTGGCACAGTAATGGATCAGCAGAACTACTGCACTCACACAGTTATGAATGCATTCTGGACTTCTAATTTCTAGCACATTCTTTGGGACTTATGAACGAAGAAAACATTAAAAAATTAAGCACGAAGACGACACGCACGTTCCTAGCGACTGCACGTGCTAGGCGTAAGTCACGTGCGGGTCTCGCGCCCCGCCCTCCTTTGAATGCACAGGCGTGCGGGGATTCCTATATAACCGGCTGCTGCAACATGTATGACCTTAGTGCCTGCTTTTCGCACTTTTTCTCCTTTTAGTCTTTTAGGTAAGTCACGAACTGTCTTTGCATTGCAATTTGTCATGATTTCTTCCTCTTTTATGCACAGCATTGTAATTGAATATTACGTTTTCTAGTGTCACATTCACTCAAGTCTATTTTGACCATTTCGGACATAATCCAATATGTTGTGTATACGAACAGCGTGACGGTTAAGTTTATGTGCACGCAAGTTAGTTGTGAATAATTATCCTAAACCGGGATGTTAAGTACTCTGTATGTAAACTTTGCAGTGTGCATACTGAAGCTGACACGTTGTTTGAGCAAAGTGACTGATTTAGTTTTCCTTCTCTGTGAGTTTTGGTGTTGGGAAAACGATCGTGTCGCATAACGCATAATAACAGGGGAATCAGCGCGTGGAAAATTAATATACTTGGCCTGTGCAATTCAGTGTGGTTTATTAACGAGAAACACGTTATGGAGCTTTTAACAAGTGTCTCCTTCCAACCGTAACTCATGAATTCGGGTGACAAAGGAAACAACTAAAATTAACAATGAAGGGTTCTACTGACTGCTAGCTATGATTTAAATCTACGAGACTCGCATTAAAATTATTCAAGTGCAGAGCCATTGTCATGGGAGTTCGGACCACTACAGTAAATCTCGAAAGAAAGATTGTGTGTGTGTGTGTGTGTGTGTGTGTGTGTGTGTGTGTGTGTGTGTAATATCTATCTCTCTAAATCAAAAGTGCAAACTTCATTATAGGGTCGTCTTGTACTGATTTGACTGATTTGGAATTGACTGATCCCTTTTGTCTAATTACTCCTAAAATGATAGTGAATCCAGAGAGTAACCACATATACACAGTTGTACCCTGTATGTAGTCGTGAAGGTGTTTTGGATACAAACCTTCATTCAGGTCTCTAAAAGCCCAGACTGGAAGTCACAGAAACGGTTGGTTTACACAGATACTCACATGTTGAGTCGCTAGTTTGTGTGTTGACCTGTTTCAAGGGTCCCCAACTGAAATTAAGCAGATGAGTAAACGGAACAAGTTTTGAAAGCGATTCCCACTGTCAATGCTAACTTTTTAATCTGATGAGATCTAATCAAACTCTAGATTTGTTTGACGAGCATGCACATTGAACGTATAGGCGTCTTAGACGTGCTCTTTAACTTTAAGTGAAGCTGCAGGCAATGGCGTTTAAACCGAAGTTGCATCATCCATGTAATTGGGTTTTTAATTTTGTGCAGCCATAACGGTTTAAATTATTGACGTGTCTCTCTCGCCTGCTCGCTCATTTTATTTGTGTGTATGTAGATGGAACAGACATTTGAAGAATTGAGTTTCTCCATAAAGGATAACGATCTCTCTAGGTTGTGTGGGGCATATGTTGGTTAATATAATGGCCTTCTGCACAGAATAATACGATGGTTCCTGATGGAAGCAACTGCAAAGAGTTATGAACGGCCATGTTTTCTGTGGTGACGGCGGTCCTCCTGTTTTAAGCACGTTTAGATAACGAGCTGTAGCGATTTGGTGGCTTTCTGGAGTCTGAGTCTTCACTAGTGTGCTGTGGTCTCTGAGCATATCGCTGCACACACATCAGCCATGTTGGTGACTGCTCATTGTTGGTAGGGGCAACCATAGCAATTGTAGTATGCATGTAGCGGGAGACGGTGTGAGGGGTCTGCTACTTTGGCCATAGCTGGTAGTAGCACCATTGTTTGGGTGTTGATGAAATCATGGAGACCCCACATCACACTGTGGAAAGGGGGGGTTGGATGTTACTGAGAAGTAAAATCAGAACTTGATCAATACTGCTAATGAGATTGCCACAGAGGTGCTCTGTCAGTCAGTGCCTGTGTTCTGGTAAAGTATTCCTACTTTTGGAGGCCATAATTCTATTTTCTTCTTTGTGTTTGTCTTTTACAGAAGATGACAACGTGAATTTTCATTGTCGCATGATTGTGACCATTTGTCATATCATTGTGATTAGGTAGCAGGGGTTATGGCTGGAGTGGAGTGTGGTTATGTAACTGAAATGGTGAGCAGTTTGCTATGCCTGGCTGTCATGGAGTTCCTGTTTGATGAGATGGTCTGTCCATAATGAGGGAGAGAGGCAGAGATGTCAAGGTTCCTCCCATACGAGTGTTTGGTTAGTTTCTTCTTCCTGTAGCTTTGAGTCTGTGAGGATTTGCTTTACTGGGCTTTTCAACCACAGAGCTTTTGACAGCCATAGATGTGGAAGCCTCTCCCATTGCAACAAGGTGTGTTTTTTTTTTTTTGGTGTGTGTGTATTGGAGAAATTTAACTGCATTACTCTACTTCATTGGAACACTTCCTCACACCTCCACGAAGGACCACTTGTGTAATCAGGTTGGAATATTTCTCCAGGACATGTAGCTGGGTACCTTCTGTGCCACATGGAGAACTTCACTTCCTTTTTCAAACCCACCTGTTCCCAAAAATCACACAATGCAAATTTTCATAATGTGGATTTAAAGTCTTTGAACTAGTGCCTTGACTGTACTATGTAAGCAACAACAGTGATTTCCAGATCTTTCTGAACTGGTGTCTGTTATGGCCATGGCTCATTACGTAGAATAAATTTAGTGCCAGTTTTGTGTTCTTTGGGTGGTTGTACAGCAAACCTTTTTTGCAGAGCTTCAAAAAGCAAAACCTCTTCACTAGATCTTGAAGTCTTTCTTGCCCAAATACCTAACACCTTGCTTATGTTGAGGTAAGTGTTAAATGTTTTGGACTCGGTCTTACAGATGTCTTGTCTTTTTCCATCCTCTGGGTTTTTGGTTCATCTTAGTTCCACTTCTACCAGAACCCACAGTCATGATCATCAGACTGGGAAGACTGACTCCTGGATACTTTCATCTTCTGCAGGTACATCTCCAAATGGATGTGTGCGCATATGTTGTGGTTAAGATATTGATGTCATAAAGAGAAATGCCAGTGGTATCAAAATAAGACCTCTGTTAAGACCATGACTTGCTTGTAAAGCACTGTGATGAACTGGAGATGGAGTTAACAACCGAAGTGAGTGCTCGACCTGCTGGGTCACAGGTAACCGTCAAAGGTTAATAAGGGTTAATCCCGCAGAGGCGTACGGTCCGTATGAGGACGTCGGACTCGCTGAGGGGTAACGTTTGGAAATTCCAGCTCGGGTTCTCCTAGCGCAGGTCGGTTGGGCGTTGTGACTGCTGGTGTAAAAGTATCATGAACCCACAGAGTAAGAGGAATGTTTGGTGAGCATTCTAGCAGTGTTTTTAACATTCAAACAAGTATCTCCAAACAGTACTGAAGTATCTATAAGGGAACAATGTTTAAAGTATCAAGAGGTCTAAAATGTAGAAGTTGTGATTTTTATTTTATTTTTTTAAGTAAATCTTATCAAAACAAAGTACATTTAATCTTTCTATTCTTGGTTCACTAAGTCCAGTTTTAATATGGCAGTTTTAACAGTTTGGCTAGAGGCTTAATAAAACTTGCTAAAGCTTGTTAGTGGTGCCACCTTGTCAAATGGTCTTTTCATTCACTCACAGTTGGTTTTCTGCTTGAGTTGATGCAGGATGGGACATCTCTCCATTTGTGAAACTTTGTACAAGCTGTTCTGGACAGGCATGGTCCTAAAGTCCACCCATTTATTCTAAAACTTCAAGCCTCTGATCTGTTTACACCCAATTCTAAATGCTGAATATGTAACTTTTTTGCTTATGAATTTTTCAATTTATCACTGGTGCTTCTCTAAACTAATTGAGGCCTTTTTAAAACATCTACAGTCTAGTTATCAGTTAAGTGTTGGTCTCTCTGATGCAGTCTCCCTCATTCTAGGCTCCTCTCTCATGCAACGTCAAAACAGCAACTTTATGTAAATGCTCCATCCTCTCCAAAAATGCCACCTTCAGTTAAATATTTAATACTTCTGTTAACATCCAACCAAGCATTATGAAGTTTGCTGTGGTTAAAACAACAAAAGAAAACCTTTCAGACTTGTTCAAATACCTTGGATGAGCTTTACAGGCTGCTAACTCTGGTGTGTGTGTGTTTGCAGAGACAGGTGGCTGGCAAGGTGCAGGCCCTGCCGCCGGACCGCTCCCTCAACAACATGGCCCTGATGCTGGCCCTTGTGGGCCTCAGCCTCTCCTTCTACAGTGCCAAGCAGATGAGGGAGAAGGCCCAGTGTGGCCCTGTGCCCTGAGCATGAGCCCTGCCCTGCCGCTCTGCTCCTGTCCCGAACTGTCCACAATGAACCGTTGAGGGGAGCTGGACAGACCTATCTGGAAGTGGTTGGTTTTTTTTTTTTGTTTTTGTTTTGTCTCTCCCCCCCCCAATTAATAATTAATCACACCAACATAAGGCTGATGCAGTGGGTTTCCTGGGTTCCCTCACCACACGGAGTTGTCATAGTGCTGCAGAGACTGGGAGGGGGTGGTTCTCTGCCTGAGGGGCTGTTTGCAGTCTCGCTGTTGCAGGTAAAGCAGATGGCATCCTGTGTGGCGGAGCAGCCTGAGCCATGATGGTTGCATGTACCATCGCACTACAGAGGACTTTTAGTATTGCTCAGCCAATGCATCCAGAAAGTTCTTGGCCTCTGATGTAATGCAGTTTTAAAGGGAAGGTCCCTTTTTTAAAGCTGGGTACCTTGGACAACTTTAAAAGGCATTCAAATGGAAAGCCTTCTGTGGCTTAAATATCAGGCAACTATTGAACGCAGACTGGGCCATGACCAGAGAAGGCAGTAGGTTGCCCAAGTGCAGTTGAGGCTTTTCAGAACTCAAGAACTTGCACTGGAAGAGCAGGAACAAACATGATTTACACTGTTACACAATTTAAATACTTATTTGATGTTGGAATTAACAATATAAAATATACTTTTTTTTTTTTTTTTTTTTTTAAACTATACTGTGAAAAAATGGCAACGTTAGCCTGGCAGTCAAGTTTTACAAATAAAATTAAATGTGAAATTTTCCTTTCATACTTGAATACAAGATTATGTTTTCTGAATATATAAATCTTCAATACCTACTAGGGCATTTAATGATCTTTCTAAACTGCTCAGTTGTATGTGGAATTTAAGTGGAACAAAACATGTGATGGTCACTAAGCTCATTTATAATATGTATGTTACTATAACAGATGAATCAAATAAAGCTGTGAAGATTTTTGGGAGATGACGACATACAAACAAATGTGTGGTGTGATCTGCTTCTCTCACCAAGCCTGCAGACGGTTCCTCCCCAGTTTCAAGCCCAGCGTTTCCCTCGTCTCTAGCAGTGTGTGAGTTCCCAGGGATTCATAATGCTGAAGGATAACTAACTAAACATAGGAAGACGTTGGAATGTACAGAACTATGTATAAATGGCTTGGAGCAGAACGTCATTGTGGGCTGTGCACATACTACTCAAATGTGTGGAGGGAGGCCATGTTGCCTTATAGTGGGTATAAGTCAAGTGTACTCGAGGCAGTGGTTTCCTCCCCCCCCATAAGTGATCATCTAGTCTAGCTCAGCAAAATCTCTTCTACCTTCATAATTTGCCAACTATCCACAGACGCATGCCTAGCCAATACTTATCACTACAGATGGCTGCTTCTTCTCCGAACTTGAGGCGCGTTGTGTACAAACACACATCTTTCAGGCTTCTAAGAGTTGGAGTCTGCAAGTCTGTGGAAGTTTCCTAGTTTGCTGAACTTCAGAGGTGGTGTAATTCAGTGATTTTTGAACCGAATTGTTTCTGATTGGTTCTGTGCTTCCATCTGCTCCAGCCTGAGCTGATGTGTAGAGTCTGGTATATTGGAGCAGGGCAAACACTCAACTGCTGTGTTGTGGTCTGCCATGACTCTGATCTCACTGCCCACAGTGTTGGGAGAGACATTTGCTCTAGTGTGCCATCTTCCCCTGGTTCTATAGAGGAGGCTGTTTGTAGACAACCACAGACCAAGCAGTCTGGAGAAGAGTTTTGTGACAACTAGAGTCTACAGGAACATTTGATAAGGGTGAGACTCCACTTTACTCTTACAAAGCTGTCCCAGTGGAAGCTGGAGTGTTTGGATGCACAAGCAGGTGTGACAGCGTTGAGGTTTTATAGAGGGACAGGAAGGAGTTGGAAGTATTGGGAGGATCTTTGCACGCATACTCGTTCCACAGAAGGCTTGCTCCTCTACCGCTTCTGGCAAAAGATTGAGAGGAAATTGGACGATGTTTGTTTAAACGTTGAGGATATGCGTTCTCAATTTGGCCTGGAACCGCAAATGTTTTCAATTCTTCTGCTGATGGGAGAAGAGATGGTATAACAAGGCGCTGGTGCCTGAGGATCCGCAGTCTCCCTCTGCTCTTCATTTCCTCTCGGCCTGCGGTATGGATCAGTGGGCAGGACTGTCGAGGCATCATGCAAATACGTTTTGACCGTTTCTGCGAGTTCAGTGACGAGGAAAGAAGCAATGCACTCAATGCTGGGGTGGGGAAGTAATGTCATAGTTCCTCCACCCTTCCATGCCTGCTCATTCAGGCAGATGTGATGTGCTGTGATGTGACATGCACTCTCCCCCTAAGCCTTCCACATTCTTTTTTGATCATCTGCATCACTGGACAGGTTGCTTCAAAAAAAAAAACCACAAAAAAACAAAGCAAAAAAAACCACACAACTTGGGAAGGTGAGAGCTGCTCTCCCATTGGCTGGTGCAGTGATGCGTCAGAAATCACCTCACATCTGAGCCATGGAGACAATGGGTAGGGGATCCCACTGGTGAAGGGGTAGACATACACAGTGACTAACGTAAAAATAACTCTGGTGTGTGTGTGTGTGTGTGTGTAATTAAAAAAAAATTCACCTTTAATGTTCATATTGTATTGATCCTACTATTCCTATACAGGAATGTTTGGATTTGGTTGTTCCTTCTCACATGCTGTTCAATGTATTCCGATCTGATTCAAAGCTCCAAGCTGCTTTGGTTTTATAAATTTGTCCACAATAAACAAACATGGCTATAGTTTTGTCTCTGGAGATTTCAGAGCTTCTATGAAGTGTGTGTCTGTTGTACAGGAAGTCATGACTGAAGGGGTGTGTGTGTGTTAGAACCTGGAAAATGGATTTTCTTCACTGATGCTACAAACGCAATACACTTCTTGTACAGATTTTAGTTTTGTGGTGCTATCCTCAGTCACACTGCAGTTACAGTACATGCCTGACTCTTTTAAAATCTATAGTTTGGTGTCATTTTCCTTTTTGTATTCTCTCTCTCTCTCTCGTTTATTCCAGCGCATATTAAGAACATGACGCTACTCTCTGTACCCTACCAGCGGGAGAGACTGCCCAGGGCGGATGTCCTGTGATGAGTCTAGAGCTCTGCCTACAATACTGTTGAGTCCCACTTTGTATCCATCCGGGGTTAACACACAGACAGACAGACAAACGTGCAAAGTTTGAAACTTTCACAAAGTGTAAGAAATACGAGGCACACACACACTCGTCCATGCATTTTTGTGATCCTAACCAGCCCATCACTGCACTGTCTCTCCATCCTTGTTTCTTTATTTTGCCTGAAGGCCATTTATCATTGGAGCCAAAGGTCACTGACTCCACTGTGTACTATTTATTACACAAGCCTGTCTTCTGGAGCTTGTTAGGCAAGACAAGGAAAGCTTATTTATACGGCACCTTTCTTGGACAGTGGCAATTTGAAGTGCTTCACATAAGAATTGCTACATGGAGGAATAAAATGATTCATTTAAATTGAAATAACCTTTTTTTAAAAAGAATAATTTAACATTTCCTAGAGGTGCTAGTTGATTTAGATCTCTATTTGAAATTCGTTCCATTTAAAATGGTGCTAAAACTATACATTTAAAATGTTGAGATAAAAGATTAAAATGAAGATGGAATAAATTAAGAATCAAAAGAAATAAAAGTTCAGTGCAGTGCTACATGAGCTAAGGGAACAGTGTTTAAACTGAGCAAAAAGCCTCGTAATGTAAAAACATTTGCAGTTTAGATTTAAAAGTGTCTAGTGTTAGGGCTCTTCTAATATTCTCAGTGGTGGTTTTTACCACTATACAAACCACGCAAATGTGTGGGGCCCCTGCTAGCCTCAAGTTTGGCTGAAAAAACAAACATAAAACCTCCAAAACATGAATAAAAGCGTAACAATTTGCAGTGTTTGGCATTAAATAGATACCATAACATGCTAGCTAGAACCCAGAGACCCCATTAGACCCCAGACATAACTGCTTGGGGCCCCAGACATTTCAAATCCTCTTCCTGAATATTCTCTCACAACTGGTTCCATTTCAAAACAGCATAATAGCTGCCTCTCCATGCTTAAGATCAACACTGGACAACTCTGACTAGTTTCTAATGGTCTGAGTTCTGCTCAGTTCAACGCGGCAGCATATTGGATAGATACGCTAGTCCTACACCATTAAGTGATTTACAGACCCAGTGTAGGGACCAGTAATAATAGACAGTGTACCGAGCCAGTGTAGGGATTTAATAATTGGCAAGATATGCTCCTTTCTTTTGCTCCTAGTGATAGTTCTGGCAGTGACATTTTGTTACAAAAGACTACAAAATTAAAACATCTGTTCATAGCATTTTAGAAGAGGAAGAGGACCACAGCTGTAGTGTACTGTTCTGTGTAGCTAGCATTTAGGGAAACATATTAATTGTAAGGGAAATATTCAGAATTAACTGAAACGTGAATGAGGTATTAACTTTAGCATCATCTTCGACATTTCATTGCAATTTTTCATCTGCCATGTTACCCTCACAGAGAAGTGAGGAATGAAACATTCTTAAGGTATTTTTGACCTCTACAGGTCAAAGCACTTTGTTTAGCTGCCTTTCTAAACTCTACACCTCTTCTTCAATGCGCCTTGTGCGTTTTTTCCATAGCTTACTATTGCCTTGAAGCTGTAAGCATAGTTCAGAGAGCTGACATAACCAAAAAGCTTCTGGGCATGTAAGGTGTGCTTTGGTAGTCCATTTTATAAGCTGCTATTCTTCTCAATCAATTCAGATTATCATCACCCGATATGTTCCAGATGCGCAATAGTTAATAACGCAGCACCGCGGAGCACAGCATTACTGTAGGAGGAAAACTGTTTTCTACAAGCCTTCACATGTCGGAGCAGTCCTTCATCAACCCTCAAGGCCAATTAGACTGATGCCGTTCACTCACGTGGAAGACTATGGCGCCTACACCCAAGCTTGCCCTGAGGAACGCACGTGCAGTTCACCGAAAAAAGCTAACGTGGCTAATGCTGACCAAAAACTGGTGGTCATCAGCTAGCGTGCTCTTATTTGCATAATCTTACTCGCTGTCAGCTGCTATTAACGACATAGCATTAAAGTATTCCCTTACAATGCAGTGGTTGGTACAGTGGTTCAACCCTCACCTGAGTGCTCTGTACTATACCAAAAAAGGTCCTTCAGCAAGGCTTCTAACACTACATCTGACTACTTCTGTAACACTGAAAAGTGTAACTCTGGTTATGTGCCAAATGTAGTTGTGCTGCCAAGCTGCTGATTACAGGAGAATTGTGGGTGTGCTTTACTTTACTAACCAGTCTTGGTTATGTGGTCCAACTAGAATGCAGTGGCCTATTAAATTAACTTTATTTGCTTCACCCTTTAAAGGAATTTATTGTGGGATGCTGGGCACACTAAAAGCACTTCTCATACCTGAAGGTCTATTATTTTACAACAGTCTTCACAATTGCTATACTAATGTGTTTAGAATGAATGTAGTCTCCTGTTTACAATACACAATTTATTAAATTGTCTAAAAATTTTTTTTTAAAAATGAATAATAATAAGTAACTCTGTCAAGACAACTGTTGATGGCAGGCCCTTTAATCAAGGACACTGTTAGACAGAAGGCCTTGGGAGACGCCAGAGGTGAAAAGACGGTTCTGCTCCTCTCCTACGTCACTGCTGATGCTTTAATGAGCGCGCGTGTGGACAGGACAACAGCTGCCTGACACCCGAGCCCACTAGGTGAACACATGCATACTTCGGTATTCCCACCTAGAGCCAGTGTGACTCTGAGCAGGGCAAGCGGCCAAAAGTGACATCCAGATAGCAGGACATGCTGCAGAAAGCAGGTCAAAGAAGGTTTATGTGAATTCAATGGATGCCATGAGATTAGTATGGAATCTGTCGTCTTCTCTATTGGTTTGTTTAGAGTTGCTGATGGAGACCTAGTCAGGAACTGGATTTTTTTTATGTTGTTGTTTTGCTTTGCCATGCAGCAGAAGCTAAGTGTTTAGGCTGTCTGATTGGACCAGCAGTGTCACACGGTGGAATTACATAACATGAGCATGCATGTGTCATACATGCGAATAATTGTTTGCTAAGTCTTCTAATTCCCCTTCTCTTACAGTTTGGGGGAACATTATGAGAGCTGAATGGTGGTTTAGGTGAGGGAGTTAATGCCATGGTTATGTGCTGGTTTTGGTATACACGCGCACACACACCTACTGTAGTGTGTAGTGCTGTATTGTGTATATACACACCTACTGTATGCTGTATTATATATATGCTGTAGTAGAGTATGCTGTGTGTATATATATATATATATATATATACACACACACACACACACACACACACACACACACACACACACACGTACATGTACATATACCTACTAGGCAGTCAGCCATATAAGCTGTTTGTTTCTGTTCTTTGCTGATCTGACATATGGAAAACAATCCTGTCAACACCCTGTTAAGGACTCTGCTATTAGTATGGCACACACTGTCACAGACATGCTTATATGTGTGGAGTGTGGAGGAGTGTTGTGTGTGTGGGTGGGTGGGGCATAGTGTGCGTTGGTGATCACACAACAGCTCCAGGCTCCTGGACTCCATGCAGGGAAACCTGCTCAGTAACATAAACCACAACATCGGCAGCATAAACTGGCCAGCGCAGACGACACGGCCAAAGGAGGACAGCTGATGTTGACTCCAGAGAGGCACAGGCACCGTGCTGAAATGTAGAGTGTTTTCCCCCATTACAGATGGAACTGTACCACAGTACGCTCACAAGACCACCCCCCACTACTGTTAACTGTGGAAAGGTGCAAATTGTCGTTCTCATTAGGAATGTGAATATGCTCGCTAGTGAACATAGCTGATAGTAAATAAATAGCAACAAGTAGCAATATTAATTCAATAGTGGTCATATAGTTCATATTGCAATGTTTAGTTTTGGTCTTTTGGTTTTAAATTACTCAATCGTCCGAGCACACTGAAATTTTAAAGCCTGAGTCAAATGTCCATACACAGCGGCACATAAACTAATACTCTCTATACTGAAAAAGAAGAGAATGTTGTTTTTTCCACTTTAAACTGCTGAACCGGATGTTTTGTTTGATGGATCAAACTGATTTATTCAGTTTGGAGTGGGTTTTTTTTCAGCACAGGTAGGTTGTCTTTGTTTTGTTTAGGTTGTATAAGTATTGAGAGAGAACACAGTCTATACTCTGGCTGTTTGTTTGCTGGGGAAAAGGTGTCTTTGCTGGTGCAGGTGTGCTACAACAGGTTGGTGGGGAAAGATTACACCGCTGCATACCACATGGCCGTCGTGGATGGCACTGACTGTCACCTCTTTGATCTTTCACACTGGGAATGAGATGATCCATATTTTGAGCAGAGCTGAAGGGTCAGGATGTTGTCATGGAAGAGAGGTGCCATCACAAGGAGGGAGCACTCTCGTCCGTCTCGTTTACCCAGGTCTTGAAACATATTTTATGTTATTTATTAATTGTCCTTCACTTTTTTACAAGATGGCAAAGAAGGTCAACCACTTCACTTCAGAACAACAAGAAATGATCCAAAACTTCAAGAGAATTTAATGTATTTGAATAACTCAGTAAGACAACTTACTGGATGCTGGAAAAATTATAACTCAAGTTTGTTCAACTTATGCTGATCTAAATCACACTTGAATATTACATGCTTCTTCATCCACCTTTATATGGCTCTCCCAAAAAAACATTAACAACAACAACAACAAAAGAATTCTTTAAATTCACCTTAGAATCCATAAAGAACCCATTCAACTAATACTGACTAATACTAATTTGACAGGTTGTACTATGGTGCACATGTGCTTTTATCTTCCTCAAGTAAGCATGTATACCTCAGCAGCTTGGTGAGCTTTTGCATTTATCTTGTACGAAAGATGGGCCAGATCCTTTGATTACACACCCCCAAGTTTTGCCATTAGCTGAGAGGTACCGAATGAAATGGCCAGTGTATATGGTGCGGTGAACTGCAGTTGGATATGAGAGTGGATACATCCTGTGTGTGGGTCAGTTTCTGTGTGCGTACACACCATGTCTTTCTGTTGAGCGGTTGCATAACGCTGTCATGAAATGCTCTGATCTGAATGTCCAGATTCCAGCATGTCCCTCCAAACAGGGCATTACTGTTGGATTGGGGGGTGTATCAGGAGGCAAATCTAACAGGAGAGCAGCAAATATATTCAGGTCGAAATACAGAGAACTGCGTTAATAAAAATCTACTTGAGTGAATGTGAGTAACAGAGTTAATTAAATAAAACTACTCTGATCAAAAGCAGTTCAGACAGTAATGATCACTTCTGCATGGTCACACATCTGCATTTAGGACACATGAGTTGAATCACATGAATTATAACTTAACTATTGCAAGACTGCTCATTCCCTTTTGCCTGGTAATAAGGAAGAATGTGGTGATAGCCAATCAGAAATGATCTGCATATGTAGGTGTTAAAGTCTGGAAAAGGGGAATGAAAAATGAATTGATTAATTCATTCATTTGTCCTGAACAAACATACTGTATAATACAAAAAAAAAAAAAAAGTTTAAAAACTGAAAGTTCATTCCCATCGACTGTGGAAATTTCATTCAGAAATGAGAATTCTGCCACACAACAAAAGGCCTGTAATACTGTACTGGAGTTGTCTACTTTCTGGATTCATATATTTTGCCTGTGCTTTTGAACTGTCAGCAATGTCAGTTCAGAAGATGAGATAGCAGGCCAAATCCACACATAAAGTGCGGTTTAGCAGAGGGATAACACACACATTCTGTCTCAGATTGGATGGAAAAGGGGTGCGTGTAGCTTTTTAGGGGTTGTTCCTGTCTCTCTCCCTGCAAACAGCAGTATGGATATGAATGTGTGGAATTCCCCTCACCCACTCCAGTCTGGAGCCTAGGTGATAGTCCATGCATTTTTGGAAAACACAGACTCAGCTTGTCAACACAGTGACTACCTCCTGTGACTTCCATTTTCCTTACAGATTTGCAAATTCCACATTCAGGATGCCTACAGTTGTGCTCGACATTACTGTACATTTTGAGTACACCGTGTAAAATATAATCTGAACTAAAGTGTTTAGTGAAACAGTTTATATGGTTTGGACACAGGCGTATAGCTAACCAAAAATTGCATTGTTGTGTGTGAATGTGATTATATACTTTAATACTATATTTTTGTGGGGTGTAGCAAACACTTTTATTGTACATGTATTGCTAGTGGTTTTGTTTATGCAGTGTCTTTGGGTGCTTGGAAATTGTGCTTGTTATTGTTATTATTATTAAGTCATATATTTGGTGCAGAAAAGAAAACAAAAAACAAACAAACAAATAATATAAATGGTAGTAAAAAGGATACAGAAATGAAAACAATACCAGGACATAATAGTTGGCACCATTTGTTCAATTTGAAACAAAGGACAATTTCAGACTAAGCCATGATTAATTAGAAATTAGACATGGCTCTCCCCCTCTTGTTGGTGCTCACATGACTTTAATTAGGCTGTGAGTGGTAGTGGTGATGCCTTAAGGCAGGTTGGTTGTCCCCGTCCCTGGTTCACAGTGTCACACAGGACAGTTGTCTGAGCTGCTATGATAGCCAAGACACAAGCCATCTAAAAGGCATGAGACTCCAAGGACCCTGGAATCCCTGCTTTCACAGTTGGAAATGTCAAGATGTTTACCACTCATGGAACAGACAATAACGTTCCAGGACGCGGTAGAAAGAGGAAAATTAATAACAGAACCCTTTGATAGTTTGCCTGAAGTATGGAAAGAAACCATATACAGCATCCAAGGCACGTTAGGCTGAACTAGTGACATTCGGACTGATAGTTTCAACCTGTACTACGTGCTGAACACAAAGAACCGCACTACGGGCAAAGGCCGGTGAGGACCCTGCTGCCTAAAGAAAGGCAAACAAAGGGGTAACTCAACTTTACCAAAAGTCACGGTGCATAGGCAAAACCCGATCCTTCTGGCAAAGGGTTTACGGAGAGAGGAAACCAAAACGGGGCTCTCTGACAATGCAGAGCAGTGTTTATCGATGACAGACGCCTATAAGGAAGAGTGCACCCTGCCCACAGTGAGAGAGGCTGCAGAATCCAGAATCTGGCAGGGCTGCTTTGCTGCTTGTGCAGATGGAGGCCTTGAACATAATACAAAAATAATGAAATCTGAGAATTCTCAAGCCGCTTTTGAACAACATGTGCTCCTCCGTGTAAGGGAACTGAGTTTGGCTGAACAAAAACGGGTCCTCCTGCAGCACGACAGAAAACAAAAACAAACAGGCAAATATACAGCCAGAAGGAAAAGTGGACTGTTGCAAACCGGCCAGCTGTGAGTCCCGATCTACTGGGGACAAAGAGCTTCGCATTCATGAGCCTGAAAGAGAGAAGTGGGACATACTGGCCAATGGGTGCAGGTTGCTCAGGCATGGCCACAATAAACATCTGGAATCTGTCACTGATACTACCTTTAATCCCATCTGTGTCATGTACTGTTTCTTCTATTTGTTTCTTTGAAATGACTGCATACATGTTGAACGGCGGTCTCTGTTAAATAATTTGACAGGATATGATGTGCTACATTAAGCTATATAGCAGTGGTATTCAAATCTGGACCCCAAATAAATCCGGTTCTGGATTTTGTAATTCTTGTAGCTGACTGTATGATTAATGTAACTGATTGACCACTCTGTCATTATACCGCACTCCTAGGGAGGGAAGAACATCTGTAGGATCTGGACTTTGAAGAGACTGTCTGCTCTGTAGTTTGCTCCTCTGGTCTGGTAATGAATTTGAATGATGTCCGTCCATCTGCAGGTATTGCTATTCTTCTGAGGATCACTGATTACACAGCCATGTGCTTTCTGGAGCCAAACGACTGCTGAGAGGCTGCTAGAGAACATATCACATGCCTTCATAAACCAGAAGTAGTGGTGTACTGACATATACATGCCTTTAGATGAGCATATTGGTTCTGTCTAATTATGTGTCACAGTATATATGCAGGTTAATTCCTCGTTCACACACACAACTAACACACTAACATGTCTGCCTTTCAAGGCTGCATTCTGTTAATTTGGTCAGATTCTGGATAGTAGTTTTTTAATGAAGTTGGTTGAGTTTCTCAGTTTCTCAGAACCACTGGTGATCTTGAGTCACAAAACTGGAACTTATTATTTAGGCTGTAATATTAACCTACATTGCTCATCCTCTAAAACCACCACCAAAGAACTTTTTACTGCTAGCAAGAGAAAACCTGATCACTTTAAATGAACAACATTTAGCTAAATAGCATTGCTAACTACATTAGAAGTCCTTGTGGAACTATAACACTGACCTTTTACTTAATAAAAGGACAACACACACCAGGGTCTCAATTTGGCTCAGTAACACTTAGTATCACCTGCGTGAACAGTGGTATTTGCTGGGTGGGTTTGGAATAGATGTTTGTAGTGTTCGGGCAGGTGGCTATTTTGAGAAAGAACACCCTGTGCTGTCAGCATGTGTATACATATATACACACCTGTCCATCAGAGAGCCTAGGTAGATATATACACCTGTCCATCAGAGAGCCTGTAAACACCTGGGCCCCATTCATAGCAGGCAGCCAGACAGTAGTGTCACGGACAGGGATGAGGTAACAAGATGTCGGTCTCTGCCTATTCAAACAAGATACTAAATAACAGGTTAGTCAGTTAAAGTGAATTAGTAATTCTTGTTCTTTTCTCACAGAAATAGGCCGACATTTGCAACATAGGGTTCAGCACATAGTTCACTATAGCATAATGCATCATTTCTTTCACTGAGCCTGGACAGAGCAAACGCTTATAACAAATGGCATTTTCCACCTAGAGGTAACCCAGCACGTTCTCCATAGACGTCCCCCTGCAGTTTACACGTTAAACAGTGCGTGTAGATGCACTGTAGGTTCAACTGTCCTGCTGCGGAACAGCTGATAAAAGCTAGCACCACTGCCCTGGGGTCACTTACAGAGAGCATGGAAAATGTTGCCCATTTACTAAAGTTGCTGTGATGCAAAACCACAAAGTGCTGGATGTTATTATTTCTGACCATCGGCTAGAACGCAATAAGCAATAAGACTTATCTGTTGATCAGTAGGGTTCGGTATTCATCCAGTGTGAGGATCTGCTGTGCTGCAATCACTGAAAAACAACCATCTCATTCCTTGATTCTCATGGAAGGTACTGAGTCCCTGGAAAGCCAGAAACGCCATATTTTGTACATTTTGTTCCACATGTGCATACGCCTGACCGTGTGCCTCTAGTCTTGGGTGGATCTCTTTCGCCATCTAGTGGCGACATCCTACCTCAAGGCATGATATCAAAAATCTTTTTTTGAATTCGTTAATCATAATAAACAGTCTGAAATTCCATTTAACAATGAAAAACTGATTGACTTACTATAAAATTTAAGACCTCCTTGTACAAGGCAGAGTGCATACACAAAGAACCAGGTCCACCAGAATATTGACAGTGTGTGGGACATTTGGCGCACCCAAGATATGTAAATGTGCTGGGACTTGTTTATGTTCCAGGGCCTGGATGGGTGGAGCTTGGGGTTGGGGTTGGGGTTGTGGATGGGGGTGGGTTTGGGTGGTGTAAACAACTCCACTCTGTAAGAGCCTCAGTGTTGTTGAAAAAAGCAGCAGCAGCAGTAAAAAAAAAAAAAAAGAATTAAATTATGCAAAAAAAAAGCGTCAACCTCTAAATGCCTAAAAAATCTCTACAACATGTCAACCTCTAGGAATACAAGTTCATCTGAAGGGGACAAGTGAAGACGGGGTTTCTTTCAAGCAGGAAGACCATAAACGTGGGTCCTCACTCTCAAAGTCAAAGTCTACTCTTCACCACACATGAAGTGCATGTGTGCCATGCCTCCAATAAAAGAACTTCCCAAAGATCTCCGAAAAAGTGTTACCGAGGCTCAGCAGGCTGAAGAGGGTTACAGGACCATTTCTAAAGTGTTTGGCTTCCACTAATCCTGTGAGGCAGATGATATACAGATGGAGGAGATTTAGCTCAAGTATTACTCTCCCAAGGCGTGCTCATCCAGCCAAAATCACTCTACGCGTGTGGTGAGTAATATTACAGTTGTCACAAATAACCCCAGCGACCATCTAAGGACCTGCAGGCCTCTCTTGGGTTGAGTATCATCAATGTTCAGGAGTCCACCGTCAGGACATCACTGAACGAGAACCAGCGTGCATGGCAGGAGAGAGCCACCCATCTCCAGAAATGACACTGCTGCCCGTCTGAAGTTCGATGAAGACCACATGGATAAGCCAGAAGCCTTTTGGGTGAGTGTTGTGTTGGCAAATGAAGCCAAAATAGAACTTTTTAGGTTTAAATGAAGTCTTGCATCTGGTGAAAAGAAGGAAGGAGTGGGGAAAGACTCCAAAGGAGCAGCAGTTGGGTTCTCTTTGCTTAGTGTTATGGGTTAGATGAAGCTATGATCACAGTTCAGATCGAATTTATGCTGAGAATTGTAAAAGGTTCACAGACTTTCACATTGCAGTAGTTTTGAACACCAGTGTAGACATTCATTATATATATATTCATACAAAACATACATACATACATACATGCATACTTTTACAGTCATGCAACATGTCTGTGCAATTCCATTCTAATCTAATATCCCTGAACGTATTGTTCAGATGCTCCTGAAGTGTGTAAACTGTGCCTAACAGCACCATCTACTGGAGAGAATAGATGATGACCAGATAGAACAGGAAGGCCCAGCTTTGGCCATTGAGAGGCTAGAGGCCAGCTGGGTTTAGTGATTTCCTTGCTCATATACACCAGGTTCCACTCAGCCCTTTGTTACCAGGTTTAGTTGAGACTGGACTCAGGCAACACTAACACAGAGGATTTTCCTTCAGCTCCTGGACGTGCCGCATGTTTCTGGTTGTGATGTCCTCCCCAGATGTCCACACACAGAGAACACGTGGTTATGCTATCTGACCCTGAAGCATCCTGACATCTCACCTGTTCATTACAGCACAGAAAACAATGTTAGAAAAAAATCAGATCTTTACTGCAATAAGGTCTTGCAGATTTGCTATGGACCACGTCACAATGATTTAAAATGGGTTGGTTTATAAGTAGACGAATATTGAAATGGAGCCGAAACACTGATTGATATTCTCAGTAATGGCCTTTCCTAGTATATAACATTTAGGATTGCTGTTCGTGATTGGTGGATGTTGGGGACATCAGTAGTGGGCTCAGGTTACTGGAGCTGAAATGTCATGCCAGGGCTGTGTGAATAATGGAGCAGGTGTTGGAGTCAGGGTGAAACCCGACCCTCTGCACCATGAGCACGTGGAGTAGCACCATGCACAGCATACCGCACAGCACACCACACAACACAGCACACAACACGGCATACCGCACAGCACACCGCATGACATACCGCATGACACACCACACAGCATGCCATGAGCACACCACATAGCACACCATGTAGTACACCACATAGCATACCATGTAGCACACCACATGGCACACCACACGACATATGTCACGGCACGCCACGAGCATGCCACAACACACCGCATGCCATGAGCACACCACACAGCATGCCACGAGCACACCATGTAGCACACCACATGACACACCACCACGAGCACACCACATAGCACACCGCACGGCATATGTCACGGGCATGCCTTATATCACACCACATAGCATATCACACAACACAGCACACAACATGGCATACCGCACAGCACACTGCATAGCACACTGCATGGCACACCACATAGCACACTGCACAGCACGCCACGAGCACACCACATAGCACACCACATGGCACACCACCACGAGCACACCACATAGCACACCACATGGCACACCACCACGAGCACACTACATAGCACACAGCACGGCATATGTCACGGCACACCATGAGCATGCCTTATAGCACACCACACAGCACATCACAAGTACACCGCGTAGCACACCGCACGGCACACCACACAGCACACCACGAGCACACTGAATAGCACATAACACAGCACACTGCACAACACACTACGAGCAAACCGTGTAGCACACCGCGTGGCACACCACATGCACACTCAGGAACCAGCAATACAGCACACCACGAGCACACCAGGTAGCATAACACTTCACAGGGAGACCTGGCTGTGCATGCAGTCGCTCTAAACCTTGCTGCCTGCAATGCATGGTAAACAGAGGGTTCAAAAGAAGTCTTTCTCATACCTCATCATTAAAAAAAATGAAAAGAAATAAGCATTTTAAAAATGCTGATGAAATGGAAGTTTGGTGAAATAGAAGTTTGCTATCAGGTAACATGGAGCAGATCCATATCCAATCCATGTAGACTCTCCACTGGTGTCCCCCAGTGCTCAGTATTAGGGCCTCTTCTCTTCTCTTTGTATACTCATTCTCTTGGTGATGTATCATCTTCTTATGGCTTCTCCTACCACTGCTATGCTTATGACACCCAATTATTTCTTTCCATTCTCGAACACGCAGGTCTCCAGATGTCTCTCAGCTCTCTTGACTGACACTGCGTCATGGATGAGAGCCAACCACTTGCAACTCAACCCCACTAAAACCGAGCTTCTTTACATCCCAGGATCTCCTAGCCCTTACCATGACCTCACAGTTTCCTTCAAGAGCTTCCTTTCTCTCGCAGGAAACTGCCCAGGTAATTGTGCAGTCTCTTGTGATCTCAAAGCTAGACTACTGCAACTTGCTACTTGCTGGTCTTCCTCTAAGAGCCATCAGACCTCTACAAATTGTCCAGAATGCGGTAGCACGACTGGTTTTCAATCTTCTGCAGTTCACACATCAAGCCACTTCTGCGTCCCTTCATTGTCTTCCAATAACTGCCGGCATCAGATTTAAAGCCTTGATGCTCGCCTACAAAGCCAAAAATGGACCAGCCCCACCATACATGAGGTCAATGGTCAAAGCCCAATCTGTACCTTGAGTACTTCAAACCACAAGTACGGCTTGGTTTGAAATACCATGCTTCAAGTCTCATGAAAGACAAACATGGAGACTATTCTCTGTCCTGGCCCCTCGATGGTGGAACGAACTTCCGCTTGCTGTCCCTTGCAGTCCTCAGACGTAGACTGAAGATCCATCTATTTGTAGAATGTTTAAATGACCATTGACCCTGCTCCTATGTTGACCAACTGAAACTCTAGTACTTATTGTAGGGTATTGTTTATTGCACTGATGTTGACTGCTCCTGTGTTGACTAACTGAAACTCTAGCACTTTATTGCACTTATTGTTGTCTGAGATAGAGCTTATGTATTTTGCACTTCTAGTCATCAGCATTGATCCCTGTATTTCAGCAGCATTCTAGTTCATTGGTATCTTGGGCTCTAACCTACTGTACCGGCTAGGATGTATTCTATAAGTAAATGACAAAGCACTTTTGTAATTCGATCTGGATAAGAGCCAAATATTGTAAATGTAAATAAACAGGGAGCACTCAGGGGTGCATGCCTCTGAGTACAGTTACTAGGCGATCCTGAGTCATTTACAGCTGCACAGGCCTTAAGGACCCTGCATTTTTTAGATGCTCGTTTCCATATTCAGTACAGTGTCTATTCTAGATCACAGTGTCTATTCTAGATGACAATGTCTGTTCCTGATCAGGTGGCTCAGAAACAAACCACAGGAAACCAGTGTATTGGGAGATTTCCTCACAAATGTTGCTTCTAATTGGGTGCAGTTTGGACAGACAACTTATAGCATCTATGAAGAAATGAATTGTCAAAGAGTTCCTCAGTGGCTGATGTGTTATTGTTTGGAATCGGCTTCTTTTAGCCTATCTGCCTCCAAACGTACGTGCTCCTAAAACATTCATTAATTACCTTAGGATTTATAGCTCAGACCAATGTACTAAGGTCTGTGTTTTTTTATTATATGGAATTATGTGTAGAATCCTGTCTTGCATGTTGCAAAGCATATATGCCTGGCTATTATTATTGTTAGATATAGCCTAATCTAAACTGTGGATCACTGCAAAGATTCCTGACAATGACGTAGACAGCTTGACATGAAAGGTCAGGTGCGAGTCTTCACTGCCAAGCTTGCCATCGTGGAGTGATCTTAGAGACATGCATGGAGCCAAAGGTCGAGTTGCAGGATCCACTCTTCTCCGTCGAACCAACAATAAGGGCTCCTCTCTCAAAAGAACCCGCTTAAATATTCATGGGGTAAGCCATACCTGTTCCAGGTAACTGATGCTAACATCCTGTACCGTGATAGAGGGTGTGTGTGTGTGTGTGTGTGTGTGTGTGTGTGTGTGTGTGTGTGTGTGGTCAGTGCAGTTTTTCTCTTTCTCCTGCTCACACAGTGGGAGTTCCACGAGCTAGCTGACATATTCTGCACAAACACAACACTGACTACTGTGAGACCATGAATGGTCCTTGCCTTGCGTTTTGAAGCTTGCTGGTATCTTTTTACATTGTCACGCCGGAAACATCTGTCACTTGTGGTGTTTCGATGCATTTTGCAGATGGAGCACCATCGCTGCTGAGGAACTCCAGACCCAAGAGAAAGGGACTCCGATAGTGGCTTGACAGGACTTTGAGGGACTCACTTTGCACTGCTTCGGCATTCGGAGAACGCGATCATGAATCCATTGTGGAATGTGTACAAGAGCAAGGTCATGAATACCTTCAACCCCGACGGCTCTGACAATCCCGCAAACCCGCAGGAACAGGAAATTCCTGAAGAAGTGGTAAGCTTCTACAGGCATGGCACACATATACATGAGGGTCCATTTTAAAGGCATGGTACACAATTACATGAGGGTCCACTTATAGGCATGGTACACATTTACATGAGGGTCCACTTTAAAGGCACGGTACACATTTACATGTGGAGTCCAATTTAAAGGCACAGTACACATTTACATGGGGGTCCACTTTAAATGCACGATACAAATTTACATGAGGGTCCACTTTAAAGGCACAGTATGCATTTACATGAGGATCCATTTTAAAGGCTTGGTACACATTTACATGAGGGTCCACTTTAAAGGCCTGGTACACATTTACATGAGGGTCCATGTTAAAGGCCCGGTACACATTTTCATTCTTCTCGCAGGGAAAGCTTCTAATCCCTCACATCACAATGATCTGCTTCAATAACTTCGTTTAGACACCAGCATTATTTTTGTGTCTTAAAACGCCGTGTAAATCAAATGTCAGGATCACCTTTAAAGTGCACACCTATGGCAGTTTGGAAGAAGAAACACAATGAGTTGAGGGAGGTCAGGCGTGACGGCCGGCCATAACGCTGCAGGTGTGATGTAGCCAAGAGGCGTGGCCTAGCTCTCTGAGGCCTGTGATAACTAAAGCCTGAACTGAGCACATGGGTTTAGAAGGTGTTCCAGTGATTTAGTGGCCGATGAAACGAACACCGCATCCTGTGTTCTGACAGCACGCAGACTGGCGCCACATGGCTTCATGCTTGCCACTTCCTCTGCTCTAGAACCTCAGCCTGGAAAGAGGCAGAGGACTACAAATAACAAGGCATTAGTACTCCACACCATTAAACCCACGTAGATAATGCAGACATGCAGATTACGTGTGCAATTATTACTTTCCATTAATTTAATTTAATTTTCATTAATTTAATTTAATTAATTATTAAGTTTTTGTAGTTAAATTGGGTTTTTAGAGGCAGCAGTTTCAGCAGATTCCTAGTTTCACATTCAAATCTATGTAAAAGCTCAAACAGTCAACAGAGTTTAACATGAAATGTGCTGAATAATATCTCACAGCTCACATGCATCTAGACTGTGGGACACAGTGACTCGCTCATGAACGTCTGCGCTTTGGCTAGGAAGGAGCCACTGCCTTACATAGGTTCTTCACAGGGATGCAGTGCACACATTTAGTGCACTCTTTAGTGCACACTTCAGCTGTGTTTCAGAGCACAAGGCCAGTCTGGCAAACCTGATTTCAGGTGTCTATAATGTTAGCGTTTATAGAATTGTTGTACTATGCTTTAGTATTTGCATTGTGGCATAGTATTGCATATTTATAGTTGCAATAATAGTCCACTACATACAAATCCAGATAATCACTGCCTTTAGGAAATTATTGCCATTATTAATGAAATGCTAGAACAGGTGCGTTAGAACGGAGTTAAAACTCCATTAGCGGGAACGGAGACAGATACTGCAGTGCCCCCTATGGGACTACCTGCGCAATAAACCCTTCTAACACACCAAATTCCACCACAGCCTTCATAATTGGCCAGTGAACTCAATGTGACAGGTACTGACTGTGACTGCTCTGGCTTGACCGGGTCTCTGTTGGTTCGTGTTGGGGCAGGTGACTGAGGTACCACAGGAAAAGGCACCAGTCCAGGAGGATGAGACACCTACCACCGTGTCTCAGTTGGCTAAGAAGGTAAGAGTGGACATAGCTATCATCACCGACCTGCCGTTAAAGTGCTATATAACGTGACCCGTGTACAGTGTGTGTGGGAGAATATTATCAGCATGAATGAATACTGCAAAATGACATAAACCTCAAGCTTGATAAATGTCTTGATAAAGTCGAGTTAACGTACCTGGATACGTAAATATTTCATTTAATAAATGAATGAGTGAATGAATGAAACAATGAATGAGGTCATCTCACATCAAACAAAACTACTAAACAGAAACCTTCATTTGTAAATTGGTTTCTAATGTTGGCTGTATATGAAGCTACAGATGCCTCAACTGGACACAATAGGTGTAGCATCTCGTTAGTCTGAGAGGGAGAGGGAGAGGGAGAGGGAGAGGGAGAGGGAGAGGGAGAGTGAGAGAGTGAGATAGTGAGAGAGAGAGAGAGAGAGAGAGAGAGAGTGTGAGTGAAGAATAGTTATAACTCTTGTTTCTCAGGTGCAAGGAGCTGGGGCCATGGGCTGGAAAAGTGTGTCGGCTCTCTTTAATAAAGAAGAGGAGCAGCAGTCAGTGCAGAACCAGCGGCAGCCAGCGGCAGACCAGTGAGTGACACCTCACGCAGCACTCCACATGCGCAGCACTCCACACGCGCAGCACTCCACACGCGCAGCACTCCTCACGCGCAACACTCCTCACGCGCAACACTCCTCACGCGCAGTACTCTTCACATGCAGCACTCCACACCTCACACAGCACTCCACACGCACAGCACTCCACACACGCAGCACTCCTCGCGCGCAGCACTCCACACGCGCAGCACTCCTCACCTCACACAGCACTCCACACGCGCAGCACTCCACACGCGCAGCACTCCTCACGCGCAGCACTCCACACGCGCAGCACTCCTCACCTCACACAGCACTCCACACGCGCAGCACTCCACACGTGCAGCACTCCTCACGTGCAGCACTCCACACGCGCAGCACTCCTCACCTCACAGAGCACTCCACACGCGCAGCACTCCACACCTCACACAGCACTCCACACGCACAGCACTCCACACACGCGGCACTCCACACACGCAGCACTCCTCGCGCGCAGCACTCCACACGCGCAGCACTCCTCACCTCACACAGCACTCCACACGCGCAGCACTCCACACGCGCAGCACTCCTCACGCGCAGCACTCCACACGCGCAGCACTCCTCACCTCACACAGCACTCCACACGCGCAGCACTCCACACGTGCAGCACTCCTCACGTGCAGCACTCCACACGCGCAGCACTCCTCACCTCACACAGCACTCCACACGCGCAGCACTCCACACCTCACACAGCACTCCACACGCACAGCACTCCACACGCGCAGCACTCCACACGCGCAGCACTCCTCACGCGCAACACTCCTCACGCGCAGTACTCTTCACATGCAGCACTCCACACCTCACACAGCACTCCACACGCGCAGCACTCCACACGCGCAGCACTCCTCACCTCACACAGCACTCCACACGCGCAGCACTCCACACGTGCAGCACTCCTCACGTGCAGCACTCCACACGCGCAGCACTCCTCACCTCACAGAGCACTCCACACGCGCAGCACTCCACACCTCACACAGCACTCCACACGCACAGCACTCCACACACGCGGCACTCCACACACGCAGCACTCCTCGCGCGCAGCACTCCACACGCGCAGCACTCCTCACCTCACACAGCACTCCACACGCGCAGCACTCCACACGCGCAGCACTCCTCACGCGCAGCACTCCACACGCGCAGCACTCCTCACCTCACACAGCACTCCACACGCGCAGCACTCCACACGTGCAGCACTCCTCACGTGCAGCACTCCACACGCGCAGCACTCCTCACCTCACACAGCACTCCACACGCGCAGCACTCCACACCTCACACAGCACTCCACACGCACAGCACTCCACACGCGCAGCACTCCACACGCGCAGCACTCCTCACGCGCAACACTCCTCACGCGCAGTACTCTTCACATGCAGCACTCCACACCTCACACAGCACTCCACACGCGCAGCACTCCACACGTGCAGCACTCCTCACGCGCAACACTCCTCACGCGCAGTACTCTTCACATGCAGCACTCCACACCTCACACAGCACTCCACACGCCCGGCACTCCACACACGCGGCACTCCACACACGCAGCACTCCTCACCTCACACAGCACTCCACACGCGCAGCACTCCTCACGCGCAGCACTCCACACGCGCAGCACTCCTCACCTCACACAGCACTCCTCACGTGCAGCACTCCACACGCGCAGCACTCCTCACGTGCAGCACTCCACACGCGCAGCACTCCTCACCTCACACAGCACTCCACACGCGCAGCACTCCACACGCGCAGCACTCCACACCTCACACAGCACTCCACACCTCACACAGCACTCCACACGCGCAGCACTCCACACGCGCAGCACTCCACACGCGCAGCACTCCTCACGCGCAACACTCCTCACGCGCAGCACTCCACACGCGCAGCACTCCTCACGCGCAACACTCCTCACGCGCAGTACTCTTCACATGCAGCACTCCACACCTCACACAGCACTCCACACGTGCAGCACTCCACATGCGCAGCACTCCTCACGCGCAGCACTCCACACGCGCAGCACTCCTCACCTCACACAGCACTCCACACGCGCAGCACTCCACACGCGCAGCACTCCACACGCGCAGCACTCCTCATGCGCAACACTCCTCACGCGCAGTACTCTTCACATGCAGCACTGCACACCTCACACAGCACTTCAGTAATATATATATATATATATATATATATATATATATATATATATATATATATATATATATATATATATATATATAGAACATCCTCTAGTAGAGTTACATTGTTAAATTATCTGTATTACAATAGATTATCTTATACAATAGATTAACTGATTTTATTGTCTTTCTGCAGCCCACTGGCAGTCAGGCCCCAGGAAGAGGACAACAAGAACTCGGGATTCTGGGATTCCTTCACCACCAAGTGGCAACAAGCTACAGGGGCGGAGTCAGGTGTGGCAGGGGAGGCTGAGCAGAGTGGACAAGGTTACGTCTCTGAGGGAGGGGCTAATGAAGACCCATCCTCCTTTAAATGGGACTTTGTGACCAACAAACTGGCCGAGCTAAAAAGCATAACTAAGACCACCTAGCCCACAACGCTGGCACTGGGGGGGCGGGGGTGACGTGATGGATGGAAAATGTCAGAGCAAACTCACCAAACCAGGTCAAATTAAACCACGGTGTAAACCATAATCCTTCACCTACCACTCAGGAGCAGACATGCTCGCGACTGGCCTCATTTCAAGGCAGCCTCAGACTCCACAGGTGAGTCCGGGCTCAGATTAATGTAATGATATCAACCAAAGAGATACCGTGGGTTTAGTGGACCTGGATTGGACGTTTTCTTCATGGGAGAGGCGTGAGTACAGCTGCCCCCCAGATTTACTGTGTAATCTCTTCTCTGGCTTCCTGCTTTATTCATAGTGCTGCTACACATCAGCTCTTTAGAGAGTTATGCAGTGCAGGCTGCATTCAAATTAGAGACGCACCAAAATAAAGATACCTAATAACCAGGGTATGGTTTAGTCTTGAGGGGATAGTTTAAATAAGTCACGGTAAAAACATCACACAAATATTGATTCTCCTGGATGTAGTGGGGTTAATAAATACTACACCAGTCTACCAGCAGTTTTACATGGTTGGCCCTGCATGATGTCTACATTGACACTGACATGAAGATGTGGAGATGTAAGTATTAGACTGGTTTTTTTTTTAAGTGAATGAAGCAGATTAAAGTCACACAAAAGAAACAGAATTTTGTGCTAAACCACAGAGGTGATTTTCCAGTGTTAACTAGAACAAAGATTTTCTTAATAACAAAATGCAGTAACTTATATTTAACATAACAATGACAGAACCGATAAGAGAGTGTGCATTGATAACAGAGCACGCACAGACAGGCGCCTGTGCGCTGACTCGATCGTGCAGTGTGATTTGAAGTTTCCCAGTAGCTAACATGGATTATCCTGCTTCCACTCTGGCTTCTTCATCATCTTTTGCTTTTTGAATCTTACTTTAAGTTCAGACTGATCAACAAAACAGCAAACCTATGCAACAAGTACCTAACTAACAACCAATCATTCAGAACAAAACAAACAAACAAGCAAGCAAACCTGTTCCAGCTCTCTTCAGTTTAATTGTTAGTGTGAGAGACCTCCAAGCACTTGTGGGGAAGTCTGGTGAACGTTGTAAACGGTGGTGTCTGGTCTGTGTAGTTTCACTACTATCTCCGTAATTTTACTTTCTCTGTATTGAAAGCGATGTTGAATGGGTTGTTCTGATTTGTTCTTTTATTTTGTGACAAAATAAAATGCTATGGGAAACAAATGGACATTTGATAAAGTGCTTTTTTGCATAGACAAAATTGGAGTGACTCCCAACATTATTGCATTTAAAAAATTTGGACAGATTTGGACAAAGGCAATAAAAGAAGAAACAAAGTTTCTAACTGCAATTGAAACAACATGGTTCCTGCATCTGTAAAGCCTGAATTAAGTACTGGCATGATAACAAGTGGCATAACTAAGAGGGAGGGACTCCTTTGCCTTTCAAGTCTTTTACTCTTTATATCTATGGGACCTTGAGTGCCCTCTTGTGGTGATTTGCATATTTATTTTCAGGTGCAAAGGAATAACCCAGCACACGGGTCCATGGGGCTGTCTACTACACCGTCGATAGTTATAAGCTCCACCTGACCCATGTCTGTTTGCACTCGTTTTCTCTGTCGGCGCATCATTTGTATCAATAGTGCAGCTGTCCAGAAGATTTGTCCATAACGCAACGCACAGAATCAGAAGAGTAGCTACCACAAAGCAGAGGCCAGGGGAGCTCTACAGTGCAGCAGAATCTCCGTTAAACCCAAAGCTGGATCTCTTCAACCACCTGGAAATATGTGGAACAAGGCAATGGCTTTAGAGTGCCCTAACACAAGCAGAGGAGCATAGGACCATGACCTAAATGAGGCCAGCGTGTTCAGATAGAACACACCAACTGTATTCTTGATACTGACCTATCTGTGCTCTCAAGATATTTAATTGATAGAGATTGCAAAGCATTTCTGTAAGTTGCTCTGGAAAGGGGTATCTAGCTAATGCTTAAAATGTAAATGTTTAGTATGTTCTAGTCCCTGATGATGTGTAGGATAATAATGTATTTTAAGAGAATATTGGTATGTGTTTTACCAGTGGCCATGCATTGTAAAAAGATAAAGACAGAGCAACAGAGGTAGACTAAGGCACAGATGGCCCGGGACAGATACAGAGATCGGCTAAGGGTGAAACAGTAGGATAGCATATCCTTAGAAAGCGGTTGGGTAACATACCAGATGCCTCCTGGGTAGCAGTGCATGTTTTTTCATCCAGATCCTGCTGGCCCAGGGCGCTGGGCCTCAGCGTGGCTCTATAAGTGGTGGTCTGGAGAGTGTGATGTAAGGCCCTTGGCCTGCACTCGTCCAGTGAGTCAGCTCGGTGCCTTCCTGATGTGTGACTTGTTTACTTAGGTGATGTGCTTGCCTTCCTTTGTTAACTGCATACGTTTCATTGTGTTGTTATTATTGTTATAACAACATTGTTATAATATTGTTGTTACAGCAACAATCGTCATGGTAAAATAAACTAATTGAACATGAATACTGCTAACTTGGAAAAGTGATTTGCATTATTTTCCCCAGTTTGTCATAAGGAGCTAATTTCACTGATACGTTCTTCAAAGTCCTTCCAATGGGTACATGATCCAGTTCCAACTCAATTTACTTAAAGAACTAATGACCATGCTTACTATAATAATCTCTTATTTTAGGTTGGATTATATTCCCAGATAATTAAAATTTGCAGTTACTAAACCATTAAGTAATAGTCTTAATCCACATAAGCTTTCCATTTACAGGCCAGTTTCGAACCTGCCCTTTTTCCAAAAGCACTAGAAAAAGCAGTTGCACCCATATGCAGATAATTTATGTCAGTTAATTATTTCAGTTTGGATTTAGATCTCATCACAACACCGAAAAGGTGCTAACGAAGGCATCACTGTAAAGGAGTGACTTAGTGCTCCAACGTGAATCTCCATTTTGTGCAGAATACAGCAGCAAGAGTCTTTACAAGAGGTAGAAGGTTTAAAAATAATTGTCCTGCTCTGTCAACTCTGCACTGGTTCCCAGTTAAATTCTGAATTGGTTTTAAAATACTCACATTGACATATAAAGCTCTAAATGGTCAGGGCCTACAGCATCTGAATGAAGTCACTGAATGCTATAATCCACTACACCTACTACACTCTGAAAATACAGTCTTCTCTTAGTTTCTATGGCCAGATTACAGCTGGGGTAAGAGCCTTCTCTAATAAAGAAATAACCTTCTAGCTATAATTCAGACTCAAAAACACTTCTGATTTTTAAATCTAGGTTAAAGACTTACTTATTTACTTATTTACTCAGTATTTTGGTTACCTTCCTCTACAGAAACGTGCAGAGGCAGAGAGTTTTCTGCTAACCTAGTCATCCAGGCGTTTTAGTTGGGTTTGTGACGATGATGTGGGTGGACTGTAATGTCTGTGAGACTGTGGTTATCCAGCCCTTTTTACTCATATTGCCCAGTTTGTTTACTTTTGCCCAGTTACCCATATCCCTTTTACATATGCTGGTACAGGTAGACCTGCTGCAGCTTCAGGTCAACCGTTTATGACTGTACATCTGTTCATTTACAGATCTAACTGCATTTCTGTTTGCTGTTTTACTGTTGAGATGATCCAACACTGGATTACATATGCTCTTTGGTGACAAAGAATCTGAAATGATGCCTGAAAATCTCCAATAATCTTCTATAATCTCATATTATCTGTCAGTAGGTAAACTGATGCTGCCATATTCCATCTGTTCCAATGGATGCGGAAGCAACTTGTCCACCCTAGACCCAACGGAGAAGCTCAGACTCAGCATAACATGGACTGTTTACACGCTGGGCCACCCAGGGTGGGCTCCATCTTGATTCTTGGTCCTCTGAGTCGCCAAATCAGTAGTAGGGATCTGGTCTCAAACTTAAAACTGCTTTGTCACAGTGCATGTTATAAAAAGCACCATGTAAATAAATTTGACTTGCTTTGCCTTTTAGTTCTGTATTTACTCCTGTATTCCAGAGGGGGCTTTTTTTTCTTCGAGGTGTCTTCACATTGACCGTTTCCTGTTGTGGAAGCACAACATTAAGTAACAAAATTTGAATTTCAGTGACCAAGAAGAAACGTCCAACTTATCCAGAGGAGCTTTGTTAGAGCTTGTGACCGCCATAGCAAAGCTGCCTGTATGCAGTTGAGTTCTGCATTCACTGGCTGCACAATCACAGTATGGCTGGGTGATGAATCTTAGGTGCCCATTTAGGAATGAGGTCAGTGAATAACTGGAAAAACGAGTTATTTTTGTAACTGCAATCCTTTTTTTTTCACGAAGAAAAAGACACAGTGGCGGATGGCGGTTTGTGGAGGACAGCGTGTTTTCACGTTTGACCACAGAACGTCTGCTTGATGGGGGAGAGTGTGTTCTCACATTAAACACAGAGCGTCTGCTTTCTGACGCCTGTCCTGCATAAAGGACCTCAGCTGGAAACACGTCCAAATGCAAACGGAAAACAGAACTGGAATAGAGACTGGCACGCCATGTTTTATACATGAGCCAAATCTATCCATCCATCTCTCGATCTCTCAGTCTGTCTCTCACTCTCTCTCTCCCTCTGTCACATTCTTCCCTTTAGTCTCTCTTGTTTATGTCTGTCTCTCTCTCTCTCTCTCTCTCTCTCTCGCTTTGTGTAAAAATCACCCACCAGAGTGCTTCACCTTTGTAGGTGAGACAACCACAATAAAAACAAATTCAGCGCAGGGTTCAGACACACACACACACACACACACACACACACACACACACACACTGCCTCTTACCTCTGCGGACAGACATACCCTGCAGCACTTGTGTATGAGTGGTGTCTGAGAAAGGCCTATGACTCATCTGTGCAAGCAGCAGGTCCATCTGGACAAAAGCTGTGAGAACTGCACACACACCACACTCAGGTACAGATACACGCACACATACACACACACACACACACACACACATATGTGCACATACACAAACATACATACAACACTCACATACACACACACACACATACACCCTTACATTTCCTCAGACTTTGCATTAGGCCAGGTGTTGCCCCATGACAATGCCCCCTGATGCACACACACACACACACACACACACACACACAGGTCAGCAGATGTTACCTGTGGTGATGACTCCCCTGTTGCCTTGTTCTTTGCTCTTATGGTAACAGAACTTTGTTTTCACACAGGCTGGGACTGTCATCATGAGGACAAAAACAGTTGAACCTCCCTCAGGAGTGACTCCTAAATCAACCTGAAGAGTCAGAGAAAACACACATAATTGTGCAACAGAGTGCTATATGTATTACAACCAGCATAAATCCTTCAATCTTGTCATGTCACAGTGTGTCCCCTTCAGGATTTCCAAGTGGAAAAAAATTCTATCCTGTCTTTGGGACTCGAAGTCACTCTTTAGTCAATTTAAATTCTCTAGCGTGATCTGAATTGGTAATCTCCTGGATCTTGGGTGGATGTTCTCTTTCTGCTGTCTCTGCCTGTTATCCTAAAGGGCTAATCACCCCATTAGCTACCTTCAAAACCCCTGACCCCCTGTGAACTACCCTCCCTACCCCCGATTGCCAGATAACCCATTTTTCCCCACCATTTCTCTCTCTTGTTCTCCCAGGATGAAATCTAATCCACATTCCTGCCTGGGGACCTGGGAACAACTCTGCTAACACACTGATACATCAGCAGTTACAGCCATTTCAGTAGGGAAGGAAACTCTATTAAAAGGCCTCTGCTATTGTTGATGATGTAAGTGTTTTCCCACCTAACAGTCGTTCATCCGCGCTTCTTTTCAGCGCATCCTAGGAGACACCAAAGTCATTCAAGTAACTGACTGTCTTTGTAGGCACTAATAATACAGACCGTCTTCAAGGTGTCTGTTATCACCTATCATCCTGCGTGATGAGGTCATATGTGCATTTGTTGACGTATCCTGAGATGAGAGGGTGCTGGGCACTGTGGAGGGGAGATCTCCACCCTCCCCCTCTGATCACGCCCCTGCCGGCTCTAATTACTGTTTCTACAGCTGTTGTGGATGTTCTCTGGGAGAGTCTCCTCCTCTCCTCTTGCCTCCTCATGTTCTCTCTCCTTCTCCCCATTCCTAGAAATGAACTGGAAAAGACACTCATGTGTGCTTTTATCGTCACTTTGGATTTAAACTTTACACACTAATCCACTCAGTGTCTCGTTTCCTGAAGCATAACTCAGCTTTTGATTGTTCTGTTCACTGTGCCGATTGCTCAGACATGCACTAAAGCAAAGAGGGCCGATCCCCCCAGACTTCTAGCCCTATCAGGAGCAGGAGCTTCGTCTCCATTTTCACCCTTCCTGTTCCACTCTTAGTCAGGCATTCCATCCAACCATCCAACCTGTCAGCAAGATGCCATTAAATTCAGGCCCTTGGATCCCTGAGCTGTTCCTGTGCTCCTGCACGGAATCGATGGCTTCAGTGGCCAGGTTTCTGGACAGAGGTTTTGGTGTGTTGTTGCTGTCTTGGTGTTTTTGAGGCCAATGGATGATTTGTGGTGATGGTTGTATTAACTTTGTCCAGTGAAGCTGGTGATACGAGATGGAATGTGTAATTCTAGACCCTCATCTAAACCCACACTGACTGACATAACTCTCAGCTGCATTTCAGAAGTGAGACTTTCCCACTCAGGCTCACTGTGAATTCACCAGTAAGCACTTGATCAGGGACTAATTAGAAAGGATGAACTGGAATTTTACACCTGTTTGAGTGGCGGTTCATGAAAGCAATTAGACGGCTGTCCTATGCTGTTGGCACTCCCGAACTACGCAACGGGTTAAAGTTCGCCTCCGCCCCACTCCAGCCTCCGCAGGCCTGCTTCAGTAGGCTGTTGAATATGTTTTCTTTTCTGACATATCTGATCCCACTCATGGGAGGCTCGATAATTAGCTAATGAATATACTCTGGTGTGTTAGGAGAGAGGGAGCGCCAAACTGTGCAGTTCAGAGGGACCCGTGGGGAGTCAAGGGCCAGTCAAACCCCCAGACCAGATTTGGTAAGGTTGTTGTGGTTTGAGATAGGTCCGAGTACGGGGCTCTGTGGACAACTAAAGGGGTCTTTTTCTTAGCTTCTTCTTTCTTTTTATCTTTAAAGTGGCAGACTGATTGTCTCTAAGCCCATAAGTGGTGTTGTTCTTGCAGGCTTTCCCTACTCGGTTAATGGGCATGAACTTATTCTAGCATATCTGGTGTGGCAGTAAATTCTGACATGCTGAAATTGTAACCTCTACAAAAACAGAAATGATCTGTTAGAATGTATGTATGGCTGGAGGATATATCATGCAGTGCACAATTGGTAAATTCAGTTCAGTTTTATTTACAGAGTCTCAGCGCAGCTTTACAGGAATCCAGGTGTAGATTCCTCATGAGCTCGGCAAAGATGAGAGTGGCAAGGAAGAACTCCGTTGGCAACATAAGGGAGAACCCTTTGGAGGAGTCAGCCACGCATGAGATGTATGTGCTGTATGCACGCCTAGCAGAAGTCGCTGGCATTTCCATAGACCACATCAATACTGGGCAGAGAACATGCCGCTCGATGCACACACATTCCTAAACAAGATACTCAAACCTTCATATAAAGAAGAATACAGAATAGGAATACAAGTAATACAGAGTCTAAAAGGATAAGATCATTTTATGTGGAGTTTAAAAGGATAAAATAAAGCTTTGCCATTGGAGCATATGGATCTTCAACCCTGCCTGTGTCAAACTGCCCATGACACGAGCTTGTCTTCAGCTGTTATTATGCAGGGTTATTTGGAGGCAGAACGCATGATGCGCTGGGTTAAAAAAGGAACAACAAACCCCAAAACTCTGGGTAAGGACACACCCCAGAAAACAGCTTTGATGCACCCTAGATGAGACTGGAGATCCGAGTGTGGACAACACACACACACACACACACACACACATACATGCACACAGACACGCACAAACACACCCACACACATCCCTATGCAAACACACACACTCTCTCTTTCTCTCTCATACACACACACACACACACACGCATATGTGTGCACTCCTATGCACACATTTATACTCACATGAACCCCCCCCTCCCCCACACACACACAAAACAACAGAAGGTCTTTCCTCATGGACAGCAGATGGATTTTTTTCCCCTTTGTGCAGTTACACACCTTCGTTTTCCCACGCAGGAGTCGTAGCCGACAACAGGATCCCGATCTTCACCTGATCCTGGATAGAAAGCCAGACATCTCCCAGTTGTCTGTCTTGACCACTCCTGATTGTGGGAACAACACAATCCGCTCCCTACATGAAGAGCTGACAATTACAGGGAGCGAGAGGAGCTGCAGTAAATGAGTTGGACATCCAGCTGTCCAACTGTGCACTTTGTCATTAAAATCATCAATGTGAAGCTATGTTCCAGCCTCAGGTTCAGTGTATACAGACTGACATGCATTATATGCATTATAATGCTGCAATGTTTTTTGTGCAGTTGTTTTTAAAACACACACGCACACACACACACACACACACACACACACACACACACCTGCAGTACCCTGTTATGTTCAGCAGCTGGCTTCAAACAACATACCCTGAGCATTCTTTAATCAGGGTTGAGAGCGTGACCTGCGATGCTGTGGGCAGGTGTGTGCGAACTAAGCTTGCTGGAGCTGCTGACCTGGTGTGCGTTGCCACATATGTAATCAGACTTTCTCAGTGGCCCTGTGACCCCTCAGCCTGTGGTGCTGCACTGTAGTCGGGGTCGCAGGGTCAGGTACAGCAACACTCCAGCCATTTCTGAGCAGAGCCCCGAGGAGCCCTGCCCCGGGACCCCTGACTGGGAGCTCAAGCGTGAGATAAGGAGAGCTCAGCTTGGCCTCTGAGTTCTGACCTTCCTTACAGTGGCGCTCCTGATCGCACTGCCTCAGCAAAGCACTGCAGTGTTGCAGCTCCTGACCACACTGCCTCTGGGTCTCTCCAGGGCCCAGACCAGGGTCTCTGCCCCCTTTCCCCTGGTTCTATGCCTCAACATCTGCTAAAGTCATTAGTGCTTTGTGTGAGTGTTGTTGGTGCCTGAATCACAGACCCTGAAGGTCATTCAGAGGCTGTTAATCCCTGAGCTATGCCTTTATCTAAGCATGTCCCTGCTGGTTGTCAGGAGATTAGCATATCATTAAGTAATCCCCATGCTACAGTTTAGTTTAGTAATTGATTGGTATCTATTAGAGTGGATTAATGCTAAAATTAGGATTGGGAGTCATTTGTGGGTAAAAGTAGAGACTGTGGATTTTTGATCCTACAGTTAGATTAGTTAACCCCTGACATGGACACACACACACACACACACACACACACACACACACACACGTGTGTGCCTCACATGTTTGTTTCTACTGAACACACACTGACCGATCTCACTCTGAGCTCTGTCCTGACATCAGCGTTCCATTAAATGGGAGACCTGGGTCGTCTCAGAGCAGAGCCCTGAGCAGCCCTGCCCCCTGACCCCTGCCTGAGAGCTGACGCGCGAGACAGTACAGGCTAGGCCTGGCCTCTGATTTATGGCCCTCTGGTGCCATCCGATCCCTGAGAGAAAGAGAAGAGGGGACTGTATTCTCAGGTAGTTTTGTGACGATCTGAAACAGACCCTGCCATCAATCCCCTATGCAGAGTTATACGTGCAGCAACCCGAGGGCTAGGAACTGCCCGCCCCATGGTGTGGATAAGTCTGTGTAATACTTACTGAGGATGTCCACTGAACCCATGCATGTACAGAGGTACAGAGGTTTTATATGACATATATGGCATATGTAGTGTGTATGTAGTGTGTGTGTTAGGATACATGCTGAGAGTTCCATGTGCGTCTCAGTTCCTGGGGATGTTTTGCACGTATGAATAAGGCTCTTATTTTTAGACTGTCTTAAAACAAAGATCTCAAACAGGTGCGCATGTGTGAGAGTCTGCAGTGCTTCCTGCTCTAATTCTATGGTTGTAAAGCATTGCCTCCCACCCCCTCAAACACACACACTCACACACACTAACACACACACACACACACACTAACACACACACTCACACACACACACACACACACTCACACACACACACACATTTATCTGCTTTGCTTTCAAGAGCAGGCTGGGCAGGTTTCTCTTCATCTCTCTCTCTCTTCCTCTCTTGGATTCTCGCTCTAAATCATGCTCTGGCATTTTCCAACACTGCCCCTCCCATTTCAGTCTTCTAAGCGTGCTCTCTCTCTCTCTCTCTCTCTCTCTCTCTCTCTCTCTCTCCCTCTCTCTCTCTGACTCACTCTCTTCCCCGAGGCACGGTTGGCACTGGCCTGTCAGAGTTGCTGACTCTGAAGAACTAGGCCACATTTACCACGCTCCACAGAGCCACCCCCGGAAGTGCTGCATGCACTTCCCCAAGCTGGCACTGCCCCTCCTGCTTACGGCAGGGCTATAGATGCTAGCTCATGAAACCACTCTATCTAGGACTGGTCCAGCTGAATTGAGGCTTATGTAATATTTCCCTCAATTACTGTTACATACAAACAAAAGGAAGGACCAATATTCTAATGCTCTTCATTCTGCGTTAAACCCAGGGTGGGGAGGACTGCCCAGTAATCAACGTATGTGGTAACATAACTCTCATCTCACACTGGTAGATGTTATAGGATGAGAAGGACACAAAGGTGTGTGTGTGTGACAAAGATGTGTGTGTATGTACGTGTTTATTTGGGTGTCTTGACTGGAGGTGCTGTGTGTTTGTGGTGAAAGGAGGATCTATCTGAGGGTATGAAACCTGCAGAGGACAACCTACCAGAAGAAGCCACAGTAGGGCCTACAGAGTCTGACAGCCAGGAATAGGAGCAAACGCGCACACGCGCACACGCACACGCACACGCACACGCACACATACACACACAGGCATTCTCTCTCTCTCTCTCTCTCTCTCTCTCTCTCTCTCTCTCTCTTCGTCTGTCACTCACTCTCTGTAAAACTCATGGAGGTAAAGGAAGAATGAAGAGAGGAAGAGAGAGGGAGACCACTACAGAGGAGTGTAATTTGACCGCCAAGCCTAAACAGACTTCTCTTTGCTGGTTTTTAAAGGACCCCAGTGTGTCTGACTCAAGTGCACTACACGCTGTGAAATCCAAAAGAACAACAGCCACTTGAGGCTGAGTGAAACTCAAGAAGCACGGCGGCAAGACGGTGCATTTTTACTCCACCTTTACCCCTCAGATCCAGACCGACAACCAGAAGTCAGCCTGTCAGACTTTATGTAGTTACCACTCCTTCTGCTCTAAGGGATTCAGCAAGCGTCCTGTGTTTTGCTTTTACATCACTGGATCCTGTGTAATTGCTAGATTTACAGCTGTAATGTACAGGCCTGTCATAACAGCTGTGTGTAACAGACACTGGAAGACGCGTAACACTCATATCTCCACTGAGCAACAAAGAAACAAGATGCAGGAAAAAGCCCATTAAAAATACAACTTTATACAAATTTTTCGTTTAAAAATACAGGTTTATTTCCACTTCCACTGTGATCTATACACATATACACATATTTGAAATACTCTTTTAAGACTGGCAAACAAGGATGCAGACATACTCTGTTGGTCTGTAAACATGCGAGAGGGAGAGAGAAGCAGGTGAGAAGGATACGTTTATGAGGAGTGCTTTAGCTTCACGTAACACCTCTAAACTCACTCCGTGACCTTGGAATACCACAGGGGACCTTGGATTCATTTTTCAGCAGTGACTCTAAAAAAACAAAACAACCTGAGCTCTCCCAGCCGCCGGGCCGGACTGTTTCAGTGTGCTAGAGGAGCGATAAGCAGTGAGTGATGGATGCTAGCGAGGAGTGTGGGGGTTGAGGAGAAGTACCTCTCTGTGTGGACGTCCTCTTACGACAGCAGGACTGACATTGCATGATCAGACCTGCTAACTGGACACTTGTTTATTGCAACCAAGTATGCTAGAGATGTAAATATAATCTTAGCTTTAAAATAAGAAGCAATAAAAGCAAGTTACTATTTGTCTAAAAGTGATTCAATGTGATTTTTATATAGCAGTTTCAAAAACAAAATCTCTATTGCAGTGGGGAATAATACATATGCTTTCAATTTCAATAAACCTTTCCACTTAATGGGGATTGACAAGTAATATTTTTGAATTGACGGGGCTTTATTCTTTGGTATAGGTATTTGATTCTAGCTATATCTATGATGACTGTTTGTCAAAACTAAACTTCTTCCTTTGCATATGTCAAGATCTCTCTCTCTCTCTCTCTCTCTCTCTCTCTCTCTCTCTCTCTCTCTCTCTCTCTCTCTCTCTCTCTCTCTCTCTCTCTCTCTCTCTCTCTCTCTCTCTCTCTCTCTCTCTCTCTAGTACAGTGCATCAGTGCATTAACAGCTCCAGGGAGTAGGGCTTTGGTGTATGTTCCTGCTTTTTAAGGGTTGGGGAGTGTAACAGATAAGGGAGTCCAGGTGGGGACGTGGTAAGCATGACTCACTAAACACGCACACATGACTTTCCCCCGTCCAGGACAAGCAAAGCTTAGTGGTTTTCCATTTTCAATTATTCATCTCTTGAGATGCACAAGAGCTCTGTTGTAACCCAGCAACCCAAAGACAAGAATGCGCTCGTGTGTGTCTTATGTACGAAGAGGAGGAGACACAGGTATGCCATGACTGAAAAGAGATGAACAAGGTAGAAAAAGGTCTGTCAGTGCACAAACATGAGATAACCTGACGCGTATCGACCTGAGGCTGCATAAGTCTCTTCACACGCAAGCTTCTGAAATGAAATAAATACAGCGTGGTAGAAAGATTGGTACGATGACAGTCCGGCATCATGCCTTCAGGATTGGATGGCTCGTCTTGCTTGGGGCTACACAGTCGACTCTTTAGGAGCTCTGGGTTCTTGCGTGACTCCTGCCTCCTGCGCGGCGTTCTTACACCCATAAAGCCACTTTATGACGCGGGCGTTCCTCTCGATAATCGACACGGCTGATGGCACCTGCTCGCCCAATTCCTCCTGGAAGAGGCCGTCCCCTGAGTGGCGGGAGAACTCGCTGGGCTCGGAGCCGCCTTCCACTGCGCCAACGCTGCGCAGGACCAGCGAGAGCGTGTCAACCGAGCTGGCACCCGACAGGAAGTTCTCGGGGCCGAGCCGGTCCACCATGTCCCAGTCGAGGCCGCAGAAGTCAAAGAAGCGCTGCAGCTCAAAGGGCACCGCCGAGGCACACGGCCGCAGGTCCGATTCGGAACGCCGGAGCCTGGCTGACAGCCGCACTGGTTTCCACGGGTCTGTGTCATTACCGATGCTGCTCCACGGAGAGCTCGACATGCTGGCAGGAGTTGGAAAACCCCCGCTGCTTCCGTTCAGCTCCGGTCGGCCGGAGCGCCAGGGCCTGTCGGTGCCGTCTGTGGCATCGCGATCGTTGGACCACGACATGCGAGAGTCCCCGTCACGCGATGAGCCCTTCTCCTCACTGATGGTCGTCGCCGTCGGCTTGGCGTCGTCCCTTGCGCTCTTCTCGCGCATCGAGCCCTGGAAGAGGCGCCGTACAAAGCTGTATCCCTTCGTCTCCGCGTTCCCGCCACTGCTGCCGCTGTCTGTGGGAATCTTACACTCCTTCTTCTGCCGGTAGATAAGCAGCGAGTCCGGGCGTAGCGCACGTTTGCCTGTGCTCCTCCGCAGCATGGGGGCGCTGTGGGGTGCTACCGGCAGCCTGCACACCAGGCTCCCCGCCGCAGGCCGGGGAGCGCGGCCAGCCGCGCTCTCTCGGCGTTCCGGTGTCCCCGCCTCTGGCATCAGAGCTCGTCGGTTCTCCTTCCTGGAGTCGTCCTCGTCGTCCACGCTGACAGCCAAGGCCGGCCTGGCCGGGGCTCGTGGGCTGGGCGGAGGGTGGTGAAGATGGAGATGCATGGAGCTCACTGGTGTGGCGAGGTTTCGCCGTGGCTGAGTCGGTGGGGTTACGCAAGGTGCCAGTGCGGGCTCCTGCTTGTTGTCGATCACCTGCCGGCTCTTCACGTACTTGGCCTTGTCGGCCTCCAGACGCTCCACAGCGCTGACCGAATGTCCCCGCCCCCCGCCATCCATCTGCCGCCGCAGGTAGTCTGGCCCCTTGTTGAGCAGACGCAGAGGCGAGGGCGACCCGATGGGTGTTAGGGGCTTCATCGCTTAACGCCCTGCCAGTGCAAATGGCATCCAAACAGAAGCCTGGACTGGGACAGGCCTGCCCACAGCTCAGGAGGACGGCCCTGAGCGAGAACGCGGCCTTTGTAATCAGGGCTCAGCACAGTGCAAGATCGAGGCCAGTCCAGGCGCCGGGACCTCTATTTATGTGTAAATATGAACAACATCAACATCGATGTTTTCGAGCCGTTGGATCAGACGGCAGCGCACAGGGAAGTCACTTGTTCTCTCAGCAGCTACACTCCCAAATGAGATGTTCTGCGTGCCTCACTGTGGCAGAAATAGACATTCCAGTTAACTGTGAAGAAGTTTCCTTTCCTCCTTTGGTCTGAACTTTCCTCTTTTGGGTTCCTCCAGCCCCGGGGGGCAGATCCTGAAGAATCCCGCCGTGGGGCAGACACCCCGCGCTGGCTTCTCAGCTGCTCTTCTGGGGCTTGAGGAACCAGGCTCGAGGGCAACCCTGCGGCACGGCAGCAGGACACTTCAGCCTCTGATGGATGGAGGTTTGGCCTCTGTTCTCTTCTGTGCTGGGCTGGAGCCCTTAGAAAACAGAAAGGGAGGCACATCAGGAGTCAGAGGTGTGTGTGTGTGTGTGTGTGTGTGTGTGTGTGTGTGCGTGCATATGTGGCATCGGCAGAGAATCACTGCAGCTTGAATACACTAGACTGGACTGAAACAACACTGGACTAAAACAATGATCTTTCCGCAAATCTCTTTCTCGCCAGCAAACATTTGACACATTTGTTAAAACCATCCAATAGAAAACTCACCTTAAACTGCTCAAGATGCAACAAGAGCTCAGGTGCTGAATGGTGCTAAATGGCTCCCATATTAAGATTACAAAACAGGTGCTTTTAGAACGCCAACATTTGTGCACTAACTAACGTAACTAACTGTGATCCTACACAAAGGGGCCCTCCACCTATTTGGCTTCAGCTCATCTCAGTCCCCACCCTACACCCCTGTAGCCTTAAGGTACTGCTACATAATGAATGGATCTGTCTGGATATTAATGTGGGCAAAATCTCTTAAAAAGCATAAGCCCTAATTACAGAATTTAACACAGCATACCAGCAGTGACCTGAAACTAATACTGTGGCATTCACGTTTTTAAAAAGGACACTTATTATGATCAAACAGTAACATAAATGAAAATGATAGTAAAAAGAATGCTTAAATGGAACATTTACTGTAAGAAGGTTGTCCACAGGTAGTCAGCGCAGCGTGGCGGACTGAGGGGGTATAGGTATCTGACAGAAACGTAATATACACATACACTTCTGGTTCTGCCAGGAGATGCTTGGCTTTCGTCCTCTAAATAAAGCTTCCAAATGGAGCTGGCAGCAATAATTACATCTCTGTGCAGGAGCTCTGATCCTGAACTCCAGACCAAAGTCATTCCACGTACAGTCACAGCACGCTTCAAATGCAGTTGACACCAGTATAATGGGATAAGAGACCCACTCCTTCTTTGAATCGCAACCTTGGGCGGGAAAGTATTCCACTCACATTCTTTCTGAGGAGGTTCCAGCATCAAACTGCGGCGTAATTTAAAACATGACACACCAAAGTGCTATTTCTGTATATCCTCTCCAGCACACACACACACGAAAAGAAGAAATCACAATACGTGGCCTGCGGGGGCTGGAAAGAACTGAGTGGCCCAGTAAGCAAGCAATGACCCTGGAAGTGTAACTTATTCCCAGCTCTGCTACGAGGACCATCCATTACCTGGCAGAGTTTTAACACGCAGGGGGGAAAAAAGAAGAAGAAAGAGCCAGTGGTGCTACGAGCGAAATGTTTCTCTTACAGTGACGGGGTTGGCAAAATAGGAACAGAAGAAGCTGCAAGCCAAACAGAAAGCAGGCCTCCTCGTCCCCAGTTTAGTGTGCAGCTTGTACACCTTGCCCTGATCCCGTGAGCCCAGCCCCACCCGCCCACAGACCCCTGCTGTAAATCACGCCAAACACGGGGAGGATGCTACATTTTCCAGATGGCAGGGCATTTGGGAAAGGCGACCACTCTTTGGGAAAGTTCTGGGAAAGAATTCTGAACAGGTGTGGAGGGGGTCTGGTGTAGAGGAGTGGGAGAGGGGAGAGATAGATACAGAGAGGGAGAAAGAAAGAGTGACAGAGAGACGGAGTCGGGGAAAAGATATGAATAGTAGTGGTGCACTTAGTAGCATAGTTTAGTGGTATACTGTCCCAAACATCAAGCATTTCACCGTTTTATTTAACTTTATATATGTTTCTTTGATTGTGCTGTTCCACATCTTTCACTGAACATTGTCTCACAACCTATTCAAAGTTTTTCATTTGATTACATATACAGTCATTATTTAATACTGATTATCATTGCATAACTGATGTTGCTTCATATTGCCGTTGTTATGGTAACAGCCATGCAAGGTTCATTTGTGGCACTGATCCAAACTGTGTCTGCTACTCAGCCGGTTACTGGCACATAAATGCATTGCTCTGATGTTAAGAGTGTACCTAACGTAACGTCGTGGCTTTCTAGGTTTTAAGGGAAAAAGTGTCGACGCTATTCAGTGATATTTACGGTAGTGCAGAGAACTGAATCAACACATCAAAACTGAAAACATGACATTAAGTTGAGCTAAGTGGGAGCGCCAAGTAAGGTCGGAGAAATGGGCTTGGTCCCGTTTTTTGTGCAAACATTACCATATACGCACGCAGTCTTTCACTGCACTACAACACTTACTCGACTTTAAAACCACTTCACCCAATGGCTGAGGCAATGTTTCACCAAGAAAGGCTAACGCTACTAACAACAAACCAGAAGGCAGTGGCCACTGGGTGCCATGATCGTATTAGCCTTCTCCTGCTAGCCTTCAGTCATTATTAGCACTTCCAGAACTGAGGGCTAAGTATTCTTTTAGGTCTAATGAGGCAAATTAAAGTCCGTCCCCTTTCCCTGTGATCCTCTGTGCTCTGCAAGCCCCCCCTCCCCGGTCCCTCAGCCAGCCTCAGCTCCCCGCTCAGGGGCTTGTAATTAACCCCCGGTGTGCCAGTGCCCTCTCATCTCCGCAGGCCTTTATGTTCATGCTAGTGACCCTCTGCGCCGAGACGGCCGGACGCCCGCGGGGACGTCTGAAGCAGGCCCTCCACACGCTCAAAGAGAAACCAGATGTGCGGTGTCATTGTGCAGCCGAGGTTCAGGCCAGTCTAGGGAGAAACAAGATGCAGCCCAAAAGAGCGGCAAACAACTTAGCGACGTCTGTTTCAGCTCCCGGCCACGTCTGCTGATTATCCAGCAACTCGGCTGACGGCTTACTTTATTAGCTAATCTCAAGAAACAGGGAATAACACCAAGATTCACAGCCTGACCTGGTGTGTATAAATCACAAGAAAATGTAACCAGGATTCATGTTTGAAAGGTAAACGATGCCATGTTGAGACGGCTTTTTAACATTTTTCTTTGTCTTCTTGCTACTATGTTGTCTCAGAAACATCTAGCCCTTGTCACACCTTTTAACCTTTAACCTTTACAGTAGTTTTATTCCTATATTAGTATGTTTAAGTGCATCTGTTTGTTTCGCTCAGGCTTTAATCAGCTATGCACTTCTGTTCCCGTACCGGAGTCATGGCAAGGCTAAAGAAAAAAAAAAGCCGAGCAACCCAGACAGAGTCCTGCATTATTGATAGGTCCAGACAATAGACCCCGCTGGCTCACAAGATAAGAAACAGGCCAGGGTGCTTTTCCTAATTAGGAACAAGTTAAAAATTCAGAGAGGGTTAAAAAAAAAAAAAAAAAGGACGACGAGATAATAAAAGTCAGCCCAGGGAGACGTACTTCTCGCACAGAAAGGCGCAGGCAGCAGGCAGCGAGCGCCACTCATTTCTGAAGTGGCACTGGGCCATCGAGGCACGAAGGAGTGCTCCATCACGGGCAAGCGCAGGTCAAAGGAGACCTGAAAGCTTTCACCCCGAAACCCCCACCCCTCATTCCCATCAAACACAGTCCTGCTTATGAGACGGACACCTAACCGACCAAATTGCCCTCCCATTACCTTTTGTTATACAGAATTGACAAATGGTTACAGGGACGAGGGAAGGGCAGCTAACACAGACACAGGGAAGGAGAGAGCACTTAAAGAGAGTAGCCCGGGGCCCGGGGCCCGGGGCCCGGGGCCCAGGACTAGGCACTGAACAGCTTTTTAATCTCCATTGTCCTAGGTGTGAAGTGACCTAGCCTAACGCCCGTTTACCTTTCAGTCATCTGATTGCTTGGGTAGATCCATGTGCCAAAGCTAAATATCAGATTTTGTGAATTAATAAGTCATGTGACTACTGCCCATGTGACTAGTACCTTATCAACCTTTTACCAACTTACACCCAAGCAAGGACCGATTAAGATAAGAGGATTGCGATAAAACTGCCAACTGATACTCTCCGTTTTATCTGCGAAATTACCTTTGTGGAGATTGCTTGCTGCAGAACTTTGTCTCAGTACATAGCGCTATCATTTTGACTCATTACTAATGACAGGATTAATGTGGATTTTGCACTCTCTTAAATACAGGGAGCATGTTTCGACTCCACACAGCGCCTCATAAACACAGCGTTGACGCGCTTCCTCTACAGAACGGCCCTGTTGGTGACGTTCAGCAGCATGCTAAAAAAAGCCACATGGTTCTCTCCTCCCAAAACCAGTCCACACCCTCTCTCCTCTATCCCCCATTAACCACATCATGAAACAGGCTACATTTAGACTTTTTTCCCCTCTGTGCTACACTGAAGACGCGTCTCTCGTTTATCCACCAGGAGAGAGCAGGGACACCTCTCAGACGGGCCCTCCGAGAGCCTGCGCGGATTTTCGAGCTCCACCTGCCGTGGGCGAAAGGAGTGGCCGCGGGCCCCGCTCTCCTGCGTCCTGGCTAATCCCAGCAGCGCTGCGATCCCACAGAGGCACGCAGTCTGGCCCGATTCCCGCGGACTGGCCCGGGCCGGAATGTTAAGCTCTCGGCAGCATGAGCGATGAGTGAAGCACTGGGACCTGGTCAAGCACTTTCAAAGAGCAAACAGAAGGTGTGTGAAGATGCAGGGTTTTTTGTCTTGGCTAGAGGCACCGCGTGCTCAGGGAGCTCAGCACTCCAGTCCTGATGGGCCTGAGCCAGGCTGCTTTAGGATATTAAGAGCTTAGAATTCAGCTCACCAAGGGCTTGATGAATGACTAAAGGCTGATATGAATTGAGAGTGTTATAACAAGGAAACCACTGAGCCGTGTGCGACTGTGACAGTCCAGTCTTACAGCACTCTGGCTTGACACCATTACTACTTTTTTGGCATGTTCACCTCTTTTAGCTAAGTTATTTTGGCCAGGGAGTCATTAAATCACTCATTCATCTTCTGAAATGCTCAATCCAATTCAGGGTCACGGGAGGCCAGATCCTAATGGCAGGAACCCTGGACATGACGCCAATCCATCACAGGTCATTAAATCAGCATAGCTTAAAATATTACAATATTTAGAATGTTTGGTATTTTTGTTACCAGAAACACCCAAAAACAAACATCAGCTGTATTCAGTATATCTCTGTGGGAAAGGTGTGTCCTCTTCATGCTTCAAGGCTAAGCACCATTCATTTTCTCCACCTTCCTCTGCCCAACAACAACACATCTCACACATTTCTCAGCAGAGAGCTGCCAGGAGTCACCGTGCGTTTTCACATGTCGCTAACTGTCAGTGTGATGTGCCAACCGTTTATTAAGGTCACCGCAGCACAGCCTATGTGTTGCGTTAGCAGCACGGGGGCGAACAAGTTCTGGGTGTGGGGGAGGGGTGTGCTCTGACCCCCCCCCCCCTGCCCCAGGCTGTTTCATTCACCCAAACCTCAGCTCTGCCTGCAATACCAGCAACGCACTCACTTATCTCAGTTGGACTGAATGGAGAGGCTGGGCATAGATTGAAATGAAGGAGCACGTTAGCAAACTGTTACACTCCCTACCGCCTTTGTGTTACAAAGCTGTCGGGAAACTCCTTGGATGTCTGATACTGTACTTACAGACCTATTCCAACAATGCATGAGCTATTTTTCTCATTAATCATTTAGTTGGCAGTATTCAGCGCAGACTGGTGTATTTTCTTGCGTTTGATTGCTGTGTATTGCCTCTGACCTTTTCTTTTAAGCAGAGGCCATGCATTGCAGTTACGTTTTGGACTCTTGACTGCAGATTGTTCAGTGTGGCAGGTCTGGTTGGGTGCTGTGCGATAGCTTTGATACTTAACAAAAGACAACATGGCCAGAGTCCCGATTTACTTGGCTTTGAGCCATTCTTCATTTAAACACCTCAAAGGAAAAACCTCTCACCATGTGGTCAGTAATAAATTAATTTTGGCACCCACCAATCTTTACCATAATGCTGATTCTCCAGTTATAGGATGTTACAGTTCAGCTATGAGGGAGCTTAGGTCATAGGTTTGATTCCAGCTGATAGCTGCTACCATTGTGCCCCTTGAGCACAGCACTGAACTGTCCTCACACCCCTGAAGGCCCCTCTTTGTTGATAGGTTAGCATATGTATGAATAATGCACGCCTGGTTACTTTACTCCAGACACTAATAGTAAATAGTACATTTGAGCTGCAAAATATGGAGAAACACGGAGTCTTTCTGATGTGATAGATAAAAATGTATTGTTATATTGTTCAACCTTATACCTATATGTTTCCAGTTGTAAATAGTTTATTTTAAGAACATTCTGTCCATAGTAAAGGACCAGACCTGGGTCTTGTGGTTCAGTAGAGTGTGATGCATTGCGCCTCTGCTGTCTTCTCAGCCAGACACTGGTTACAAACAGACCCACAGAGGCACTGCAGCAACACCCCCCCCCCCCCCTTTTCCTGGTCCACGTGGCTCTCTGAGATGGCATCAGAACCAAGAGGGGACAACATGTCTTGTGATCTGTCGTGTGGGACTCCCGGCTCCTCTTCGCTCTGATCAGTGCTGGCAGGACTGTGGCATTTAGCCGGAGCTGCAGCGGGCGATCAGGTGAAAGAGCAACGTGCGAGTGACACGCGAGCAATGTGAAAGCAACGTGTGAGCGACACGCGAGCAATGTGTGAGCTGTGCTCATAGCTGCCATATAGCCAGAGACGACTTGAGTGAGGTTTTTTGAAGATTCCTGCAATTGATTATTTATAATAAAGAAAGTTAATGAGTCATGAGCTTTATAAGATTATAGATGCTACTGTGGTGGGGAAGAGGATGATGGCAGACATTAACAATTGATAAACAATGATTGGTTAATAATAAATGACTATTTAAAGATAAATAGCAATGTGCCAAAATGAAAAACAAAACAAAACATGAAAACCTAAGCAATAGAATAAAATCCATTTTTTTCTGTATGATTTCATGTTGTTCTGCGCTTCACATCATTCTGTCTTAGAGCTGTGTGGCAACAGCTCTTTTGTGGAAACAGGCACAAACACACAAACTCACAGAGAGGCTTGTGTAACTTTTACCTATTGAGGTAGAGGAAGATGATGTCATCTGCAAAGGCCCAGACCTGTGCCCTCTAATTAGAAATATGAGCCTCCTGTTGTAGGTGTGGGGGCTTTATGAGTGGCCCTGTTATGTACGTTTTCCCTACTAATATGGACTAGCTCTCTGAGAAGGACGATCTGAACGAAGAGCAAAATGCTGCTTCAAGAAACTCATGACAAAAAATTAAGAAAGATAAACATAACATTTTAAAACATTTTTAAACATTTTACATAAATTGTAGGATCGTGGGATCACACATTCCTGGTAGTCCAGGCCGACATGCTCAAAATGATCACGTACCATTATGCCTGAGTGATCCTCATAAAAAGGAAAAATGACAACTGGCGCGGTGGGTGATATTCCGGGATAGGGAAATGCAGATGGTGGAGGGGCCCCAGTGTGAAGCCTGCACAGCCATATGGTGCAGGCAGGGGAGCGCAGCGACATGGGCCAAAGACTAACACACAAACCTACTGTACGCAGAAGGTCACCCAAGGCTTTGTGACCTTCGGGGGTCAGAGTTCAGCTCTACAGGCCTGCCCTTCACTCTTCTCCTGGAGGTGGAGGGTATGAGCACCCATCCACCCCCTTGGCAGTCATCCACAGTAGCACCAGAAAGGCTGAAAGACTGCAGATAGGACTGGAAATCACTGATACAGCCGCCGACAGACCTTGTAAGAGGACCGTCTGACCCAGACTGATAAATGTAGCGATCTGTGAATGTCCGATATCAGAACACAAGAACCACAGTGAGGAAACGTGAGAAGGACATGCTGCCATGCGTTCCCTGCCCATATTTCTGGTTGAACTCACCTAGCCATCTCCATGACTTCAACCCTGCTGTCAACATTTTTACATGGAAGCTGGCTGAGGCTTGGGGCTCCTCCTCCTCCTCTCACTATACTGCCCCTTCTCTTACTATACACTCCTCTTAATACACTGCTGGAAAAGTGTTTGTTTAGCTGGGCACATCTAACAAGACCGCACGTGCCTCATAAACAGGCATGCTGAACTCAACGGCAAGTTTGGGTGACCTCACTGACCGGGCGGAACGTGCTGCAGAGCCCTTCCCCACGGCGACAGAGATCAGTCAGTGCTGCAACAAGTTCCTTCTCTTCTCTACCCCGTATCTTTGAGTCGTGACACGGACAAATCTGGAAACCAGTGACTATGAAATGGGAAAGGCAGTCGGCACCCATTTCTCCGTCTCTGTACACAGTCACTCTAACAGTGTCTGGAGGCCGTGCTGTGTGCCAGGCCACACATGCTTGCAGACGAACAGATTCTGCAGTTCCTCCCACTCGCCAGATGATGAACGAAAGGCTCCACCACACACTCCTGTGTTGGGGGAAGGAGGACAACACGCCCGCATTATCACAGGCTCTCTGGTGGTTCGAGGACAGGTGATCTGTTTAAGTTTGGTCTAGACCGCAGGTGAAACGCTGAAGTTTGGTCTGGATTATCTGTGTGTTTAGACTGGCTTTGAGTGGTTGGTGATATTAACCCTATAAAACCTGAATCCACACCTATATTCTGAAACTCCGAACAGTGGTGCCGGTGGAGAGCATAGTCACATTTCAAGAAACAGTGATCTGAACTTTTATGAGGTCGCCAGCTCTAGTAGGTAGCCAGCCCTCACAGTAGATAAAGGCTTTTTAAATCTAAGATATGCTGTTCTATATCAAGTTCGCCGTGTTGTGCTGGGTCATGTTAACGCAGATCCGTATTTTATGCATCTTAAGGTTCCCAGTGGCTTGTTTGCGGTTTAGAAACAGCAGCGAGCACAGCGTTAACAAACTCGTAAATCCTGCCACATCCGCTGCTAACTCGCCGATTAAACTTGTAGCCATGCACAAATAAGCAACAGCGACAACACTGACAAATTTGCCTTCTTCGAGTGATCCGTGTCATTAGAGAAGTCTCTGCAACAATTTTACACCCTTCTCCCCCTGAATGGCTCTATCTACCCTTCATTCGTTTTTAAAATAGGTATTATTGCTCCCATAACGCATCCCAGATCACAAGTGATTAACTGATTGCCAGAATGTAGAGTTAAGCAAATCAAAGATTTTGTATAAATGCTTAATCGCTCATTAGTATGTAAATGCGCATAATTGTTCACACGTGTTTTTTTAAAAAGGTGAATACTACCAGTACTCAGACTCGAGAACTTTCCGTTTCACATAATCGATAGTACTGTTGCGAATGAGAATTTCTCTCAGTCAACTGCTTATAATCTACAATTTAGGCACTAATGTAGTAGCATTGCTATCGAGCAGATCATTCACATTGCGAAAACTAAAAACCGTTATATTTTTTAGCCTGTCGTATAGTTCCTCTTCAATCTGCATCCTGCATGACAGCCGAATTAGTGGTCAGGCTGCAGCGTTTAAGCACATAACTACATTCATAAACCTGTTTATTTAACCTGTTTAACCTTGTCGAAACATACGGATTAGCTACATACATCCACTTTTGTTTATAAACGCATAAAACATAAGAAAATTAATCAATTTCTATTCTCGGGAAAATAATTAAAATAGCTGTTTAAATTGCAGTTCCTGGGTCTTCCAAAGAGTTGACTGAGCCCAGCTCCTCTACATTTAAATGCGGTTATTCGGTGCCCACCTTATATACAAGTCATTCTCGGGAGGGCAAATTCTCACCTTAATCTGCTCCGTATTATCGTCTAATCACTTCCGAATAATGTCCAACTTTCCAAGGAGAACTCGCTGTGTCTTCTTGCAGTCTGAGGATCGGAGCGCAATCGGATCGATCGGAGAAACTTCTTGTGTAAGATGCCAGATTGTCAAACGTCCGCGGTGTTGCTGGCTCAGCGCTCGGGTATCCGCTCGCACTCACGGCCAGCGAGCAGTGTCGTGCGCTTATCGTGATAGCGGTGAAACCGGACCTTCCCTCCCCGCCAGGGGGGCAGGTGGGTAGAGAGAACCCTCTAAGAACCCCTCAGAGAACCCCGTAAAGGGATGAGCAGAAGTATCAGGCTGTTAATGAGGATATTATGAACAACGGAAACGCGGTACTTTTAAAATTACAAGACACGGACCTGAACTGAGGCAAAAAAAAAAAGTTCTTGATGTAGACAGACAAGTAAGTTTAAAAAATCGGACAGCTGCTTACAGAAAATTAATTCTCAGAATCCACATGGATATATTTGGTCCTTACTTTTTCTTGCCCCTTCATCCTAAATTCCCACAAGGATATGGGATACCCACTGTGCAGTTTTGGTATAGTTGTGTGTGAATGTGTGTGCTCACACTACACATACTAGGCAAAGCACTTGTTGCTAGAAGAGCTCACCGAGTGCATGGGAGAGTTGAGCTAGTCGTTTGATTGAGAATTCAGAACCAAACTTTGCCTCCATGGAACTGCCTTGAGCATGCAGAGGTGATAGTGGCTTTGAGGGACTGAAGGAGGTCTTTGGAGAGTGCAGAGAGTTCATCCCCAACTCCTGTCTCTCCCCGTATCGCTGCGCCCACTGTAAAGATAGATCAGCATGTCAACCTGCAAGAGGCGAGAGATCATCATGTTTCTCACACCTGTTTTTCATCCTCCTCTCTTGTACTGACAGGGCAAATGGACACTCCCATTCACACACACACCGCAGAGTTTCTGATGTTGCTAGGTGTCATCGTCTGCTGCCCTAAAAACATGTAATTTATCTGAACTCTTTTAGCGAAACCTACTTACAGTGTAAACCACAACTCTCATCTCGACCCCGCTACAGAACAACTCTTTTCCTTCTGAGTCCACCCTGAACTGCTGTTCACTAGTGTTGATCTCTCTTTCACATCTGTACACAGAACCACCATACCCTTTGACCCCTGACCCCACTGACCTCTGACCCCAAATTGAAGAGAACCCAGACTTCCTGTAGGCTGCCGTGTTCTAGAGATGGGACTCTAGACCTGCTTGACGATGTCTATATCCATGCACCCCCCCCCCAGTCTTCCGCAGCCTCTCTGCGCCCTCTAAGGTCTCCAGCAGGTGACCTCAATGCAGGCGAAAGAACCTACACGCGACTGAATCTGAGTCTGACAGCTGCCCTAGGCCCTGTGACCCCATGCCACTAAGCTCAGGCACCTGTGAGTGCTCACTCTCAGGACGGCAGGGGTGCCGGAGCTGCTCAGAAACACCAGACACTGACACCTCTAACAAGCTGGTGATGGGCTAGTCGTGAAAGGTCCAGAGCAGAGAGGGGTAAAGAACCGTGCACCAGTGACGAGTACCAAAGAGTGAAACAGTCCTGATATCTTTCTAGATTTGACTGGACACTGACCCTAAAGAGAATTGTTAATGGCATAGTTTAACCTTTTGGTGACACCAGCAATATGGAAAAAATGTTATGCGACAGTAATTAAAGGAAAATGTATAATACTATATTGCAATAATTATATATATATATATATAAATTATAATAATCAGAGGATTAACACACTAAAGGACACATGTACACCTTAACATACACACACGCATGCACACACACAGACACACATACTTACATAGCAATTAAAGCAATTTAGTGATGGTTAGTTTTGAACACATGCAAACATGTGCACACAATTATTTGCCCTCTGATACACATATAAGCATGTGCATACACACACACACACACACACACATACACATGCTCCAATTGGAGATTATTGACACCTTCAGGGTAGGAAATAGGAGAAGCCGATGTCTTGTGTCCTGAAGGCCTGCACCATTTGCTTATGCTGTTCCCACTCCGAGGAGCCTCTTCTTAACCATACGGCGGGTATTAGTAAGCCAAGAACCTCATCACTCCTTTTGTGTCCACACTGCATTTACCTTAATGATGGAGTGTCATAACCAGAGAGAGATGCCATCCTTCATGAGAGTCTGCCCTGGATCACAGCATGCACATCTGTAAGGATGTGAATGGAAGGAAATGACCTCATTACTAGCCATAATTCTCAGCACCCCTACTTAAATCTTTCCATCACATTGCTGATTTCTAACACCTCCTGCTCTTGTAGCTGCTGAGTCTTGCTCTTCTGTATCAGAGGGAGCAGCTCCTGTGGTTTCAAACCTGGACCAGTGCTCAGGGTGAACTGGTGCTAACCCCGGGGCCGGGCCGGCTGGCGAGGGGTCATCTCCTGGATGCTCTCAGCTCTCTTCGTTTTTTTTACCTTACCCTGACCTTTAACCCCTCCCCCTCCTCCATCCCTCAGTGCCTTTTGTTTAGAGTTCACATCTGGTCTGGAGTTCTGTTTACCGCATGTTATCTCAGAGACAAGGGGGAGGAAAGGGACCCAGGAGAAGCGACACCCCTCATGGCTGGGCTTTGTTGACATCAGTGGCTTGTTTTGTTTTGTCTGAAGAGGGTGACTGTGTATGGAAGCCGTTATTCTGTTTAGAGGTCAGTGTTTTGCAGTGTTGAGGGATATGTAGCCCTTGTGGGCTAGAACATTTTTCTCTTCGCTCAATAAATTCCACCACTCAATGTCCATCGCATTCTGGACATTGTTGTACTCTGTTAAAATCTGATGCTCTGATGGAAATCTAAATTAAGCCTTTTTTTTTTTTTTCATGTACAGTATGTGCAGTATGTATATTCTCTTTCTTCCTGACAGGGGAAATCATATTTTAAGGAGCACTGTCCAATTTTTTTGACAATACAAACAAACCTTTGTATGAATCGAGTGTGTGTACATCTCAGACCGGGGATTAACAATACATTTGTATAATGTTAATTTAAAAGAACAGTTTATCCTAATATGCTAAATGTTCATTGTTCAAATGAAAACTTGCTAACTGTCGCTGGTTATAAGTCCTAAACAGCATTCAGCATTTTTATTAATTTTCTACTGAACTATTGAACTATAGTATATTTGAAGTATGTGTGAAAAGCTCCAGGTAGAATGTAATAAAACATTTAGGAACATCTTTGCTAAATCCTGAACTTCCATCATGTGGTGAAGTGTGAAACTGACCTCAGTTCTGTGTAAACTGGAAACTTCCACCAAGGCCTGGAGAGCCAGTTCCTGTGATGCTGGTACAAGAACAGGCTCCACCAGAACCAGCAGCCTAATGAAACCCACACGGACACTGGGAAAGAAAAGACAGAAGAGAGCTACGATTAGAGAGCACATGTGTACATGTCAGCACGGCCAACCAGATAACAGCAAATCTGGCTTTTGTCCAGACCCCACCTGAGATAGTGCAGGCCCACTTCTGAAAATAAGCCTTTAATCTTACGACTGTAGATATCCTCAGCTCAAGAGTTTACCCACAGACGGATTGCACCAAAATAAGGTGGAATCCAGTAGATCCCGGAAAGTTCGAATACCTTTTTTAAATTAAGGTGGTTTTCCTACAGTGCAAGGCGTATCATACCTTCATACCTTTTGAAGAACAATTCCCACGATTCCCATTGTGCCCTTGAGAATACATATGCGAATCTCAGAGCAGATACTACTGCACAGTGCTCAGCGCTGGTGATTCATTGCCCTGTTCTGGCACTGTTGTTTTGCTCAGACTGCAGTGCGGATATGGCCGTCCGTTCCTGATATGGTCTTGTGCACTTGCCAGTTTGAGGTGTGGTCAGGAGCTGAGGTGATTTATATTAAACTGAGCAGACTTGGCAGTAGATCAGGACTAACACAGGAACTGTAGTTGTCCCCAGTTTTAATCAGAAGGTCCTTTTTTCACCCCAGACGCCTCAGCAAGAGGGGTATCGCTAAAGCAGGTCTGTGGACAGATAAGCAGAGAACTGATATCTAATGATGAATGTGAGACTAGCACAGTGTAGTGCAGTAAATTGAGGCTCTCTGTTTTGCCAAAGTGTGGTGAACAGACAGGTTTGTGATCACCTAAAGCAGACCTGACTGGAGCTGGATAACTAGATACTGACCATCAGTCAGGTGCACGTAATCCACAACAGAGTGCTGATTACTGCTTAATATGAGTTAGTAGCTACAGCAGGGGCCTCCGTGTACCACGTGATCTTGTTCCCTGATAAGCTACAGAGCTGTGCTGAGAGGCTGAACTGCAGGCAATGGTGTGATGATAGAAAAACCTTCTCTTACTTGACTTCATACTTGTACCTGCTGGGTATTGACTTACATGACTGAAATACTGCCATTTTCACAACATGTTCACATCATCCAGGTATGGTTACATTCCGCTAGACGTCAATAGAACACAAAGAAGTACTGCTCAGATACTCACCTTGGTCTTTCTGGGCTCAGTAGCTCAGAATTCATAATGGATGTTGTCTATCAGTCACAAAACAACTTTCACAGTCCTAAAGTTGATCAATATTGCTTTTTAAACCAAAAGTATTTTAATCAGAATATTTAAAAACTTTTTTTTCCCTCTCCTTCTTAAGTCCATAAAGGTTTAGGACGTGTTATTAAATGTACTGATCAATCTTGGTCCTGTGCAGTTATTGTCTCCACCTCCGAGGTTGGGCGGGCTTTCCTTCAGGGTGGTCTTGCTGCTCTTGTCACCTTCTCCACCCAGAGGTCCGGAGAAGCAGTAGGTGGTATCAGGTGTGCTGCAGGGAATGCTGGGTATTGGACACGCCTCATTGTCTTGGCTCTCCAGGGACCCGCATGAATGAACTTTGTGTCTGGCAGGAGGACCGGCTTGTTTCTCCCATCATTGCCTTTCATTGCCATGGCGAGCTGAGCTTGTTTGTCTGGGGCTTCCGCACCAAAGGCCATCAACACCTGTACTGTCCCCAAACGCAGGACTAAGTGGACGAGCTTGTTTTTGTGTTTTCCCATCCTGCTTTGCTTTTTTTCTGATCTTGTTGCGTGACGAGCTCCTTTCAATGGTGCAGTTCAGGTTACTGGCAGATAAAGAGGCTTGACATCTTCACATCCAGTCTTCGTTAGGTTTACTTGGGGTTCTCCAAAAGTGGAAGATCACAGAGTTATAATTCGCTGCCCTGCCTCTTCTAACAAACCACATTCATGAAGCGCCGGATAATTCACTGATGACTGAAGTCATTAGCAAAGAGGAAAAGAAATAACACCACAGCTTTGTGTCCTGACAGGTCAAGGGTAACTGGACCTATTTAACGTTCTTCTAATGCCCTGCTGTTGCAGCAGTCAAAAGTGCTCCACCAGTTGCAGATACTCCCAGGTGGCACTTTAATGACCATCCTAAGTCAACAGCATGGAGGTGGCACATGCTCCGGGGGGGCAGCATACTGGAGAAACAGCTGCTGTGTGTCGGTGGACTTGTCTCTTTGGGTGGCTCGCTGTGCCTGGATGCTGTGTAGTAGCCAAGATGGAGACTGAATGCCACCGGGCCAAAACTGGGTCACATGTGGGCGCCAAAGCTCGACAGCTCATCTCAGCTATGTGAAGAGGGTGAGATGGCGGAACATCTAGTGCAGCCGCACGCCAGAGCCTTCTCACGCTTTCCAGTGACTCCGGGAAGTGCGTGAGGCCTGCTTGTAACTGCTGTTTGGGAATCCTCTGCAGATTCCATAACTGAAGTGTTATTTTGCCATCAGGGCTGTATGTCGGACCATCCGCCCAATATCACATGGCCAGTTGTTGTTCTGAACAAAAGCATACTGTAATTCTGAAATGGATTGAGTGAAGCACTGCTGGCGTGTCTCTAATGAGGCTCGGGCTGGGGAGAAGCAATTTGCGGACACTCATAAAGGGTTGTTCCCACGCTGCCAAATGTTTCCTGGGTTGTTGTTCACCCTTGCTGACTCTGCAGGGAAAAAGAAACAAGGACAGAGGGAGACAAGAGAGAACAAAAAGAGAAAGAGAGAGTAAGGAAAAAGAGAAAAATTAAGGGTGAGAGGTAGGTCGAGAGAGAGAGACTTTTACATTCACCATCTTCAGCTCATCTTCAGCTCATGTTCAGCCCACGTTCAGCCCACGTTCAGCCCACGTTCAGCCCACGTTCAGCTCATGTTCAGCCCATGTTCAGCCCACGTTCAGCCCACGTTCAGCTCACGTTCAGCCCACGTTCAGCCCACGTTCAGCCCACGTTCAACCCACGTTCAGCCCATGTTGAGCCCACGTTCAGCCCATGTTCAGCCCACTTTCAGCTCATGTTCAGCCCACGTTCAGCCCATGTTCAGCCCATGTTGAGCCCACGTTCCTCCACAGTTTCCATGAGGAGACAGATGTTCTGAAGCCAGAACATCTGTCTCCTGATGTGGGTTAAGCAGCAGAATCGGTTCATAAAATGGATTCTTTCCTTCTTTCTTCTTCTTCAAAGAACAAATCTACATCGCTTGACCTACATGAGTATCATGTGCCCTGTCATTTAAACAGCCTCTTCCTCTGCCTTTTTATGCTGTACTGGGAACAATAGGAAACACGGTGTGCTTGAGCCATGTGGGTTTAATGAGGTCGGCTGTTGGCATCCTTCAGAAAGCTCTCTGCTGTTCCCTGTGATCCACTGCTGAGTTTAATCCTCTTAATTATCTAATTATCTAAGGGTCATAGTAGTCTAGTCTACCCACTGACCTGCGTGTGTGTGTGTGTGTGTTTGTATGCGCGTTTATGTTTCTGTGTGCAGCTGAATACAACTACTAGCTGAAGCAGAGGCCAACCTGTGACTGGAGTATGTGTATGGTGGTGGGAGGTGAGGCAGTCACTCTGGCTCCAGGTTTATCTAACCTGAGGGCACACTGTTCCAACACTTGTTTGACTCGGACTCCGACATTAACCCAAACATGAGGGGTCACTTTTGACGCCACAGCCCACCACGCTGGTGCCAGTCATGTGGCTCATTACAAGGCCTGTTGGTCAGTGTCTGTGCTGGGCAGTTGACATAATGAGGTCCTTTTATGACCCTGGAGGGCTCTCACATGCTCACACATTTCTGGGTCTTACCACAGCCTGTGGGGATGGGGGGTGGGGGGTGTCTAATCCCCTCTGCAGATTAACTTTCCTTGTCCTGAAACTGAGATGCATCACTTTTTATAGACAAAGGTCAATTTCATGAAAAGAATAATTGAACAAAATACCATACTGACATACACCTACATCTGTCCACTCTACTGATGGAGACAGAATTGCTACTGTCTGTATCTAGTCATATAATATGCCCGGAGGCTTAAACACACTGGAAACCGCCAATGGTATTGATGCTAGTAGCTTCCCTAAAATAATCTATGGAGTGTAAACTCAAGCAAAGCTCAGGATGAAGACACTCGGTTTAGCATAAGCCCAGTCGAAGCGCCAGTGTCTTTACGACCTGAGACAATGTTTCAGATGAGGCCTGATCTTTGACCTTTTAGCACATGACTCCCGGTGAGGCGATGTTTACGGTGACCTCTGTGGCCTTGTCCCATGGATGCTCCCTGCAGATAAACACATCGCTGTTTCCTGTCCCACAGTTAGGTAGTGTTTGACTGTGTTTCAACCTCCACCAGAGAAGATGTACTCAACATGGTAAGGAACTGTTTTGGATTAACACTTTCTAATAAGCCATTTAATAGAATCAGTGTTTTCTTAAAGCCACCCTCCTCTAAAGAGTCTCAGCACTGCAGAGTTTTTGGCTTCCCTAACACACCAAATTCCTTTTGTCCCCTAATCATAAAACACTGTGAGAATTGAATTGGGTATGTTACAGTGGGCCCGGCGCCAAACCAGGCTGTGCTGTGACCCTCCAGGAGTTGGAAACTGCCTGTTTTGAAGGCCATATGCACTGCAATTGACCAAAACTGAAAACCACATTTTTCTCTGGTCATCTCAGATCTTCTAAAATGCATTTAGGAAAGAAATGCATTTAGGAAAGAGAGACTCACATCAGTAAAGCTGCAACATGTCAAATGATGAGGTGGCTATCAACTCTCCTGTTCCTCATAGCTTCATCACAGCACTTATACTTATGTAATCTATATACAGTATATAAGCTCTAACTTGTCATTTAAACGTTACTCTCTGGAGTTTTCCAGTGATGATTAAGAACTGGCACTGCAGTTTAGTTCAAGAATAGGCTAATCTGTGTCTGGGAAACTGTCCTTATAAAGTGCATATATTCATTTCCTGTTTTTCACTTCATCCTGTATTTGAACCTGCGGAGCAGTTGACTCAGCCAGTGATTGGTGGAAATGCTATGTCCAGTAGCTGTCCGTTTGGCTGGTTTGAATCCAACCCTGAATGCACAGAAAGTCCATAATGTTGCAACAGAGCCCATCCGGTTGTGGGACTGCCCACCGGGCAGAAATAACGGCTCTCTTCCTGTCCTTTCTGGGCTCACTTCCTGTTTGGCCCGAGACAGAATATCATTCAGTCTTATCACGCTATTATTCAGTTCTTTCATCTGGTGTGGAGTGGGATAATAATGCTTACCTAGTGTGTTATCACTGCT
>NC_137497.1:40232005-40334505 GCF_041902795.1 Electrophorus electricus | reverse complement strand
TAGTCACAACCACCTCTGTAACAGTCTAGTCCAGTTCTACACAGCGATCATAGTTAGTCACAACCACCTCCGTAACAGTCTGGTCCAGTTCTACACAGCGATCATAGTTAGTCACAACCACCTCCGTAACAGTCTGGTCCAGTTCTACACAGCGATCATAGTTAGTCACAACCACCTCCGTAACAGTCTGGTCCAGTTCTACACAGCGATCATAGTTAGTCACCACCACCTCCGTAACAGTCTGGTCCAGTTCTACACAGCGATCATAGTTAGTCACCACCACCTCCGTAACAGTCTGGTCCAGTTCTACACAGCGATCATAGTTAGTCACAACCACCTCCGTAACAGTCTGGTCCAGTTCTGACATTATATATGACCTTCCCAAACTAAAGCACATGATCATCTCTGCAGAACAGGCCATAGATTCAAACACAGTATTTACAGCCTGGTTCCCTGCAATACGAGGCAGTGGGCAGAGAAAATCATTGCTGACCCTTCACACCCCGAAAACACCTCCTATTCCAGCTTCTTCCCTCGGGGAGGCACTTCAGTCTCATGGGGGTCACAACAACAACCAGGCACCAGAAGCATTTCTTCCCGCTTCTTTCATGATCAACATACACGTGTGTGTTTTTTATGGTGCTGCCACATCACGCCACGTCATGTTTTTAATCTTGCATGTGTTACTTGTATGTGTCTAACTACAGTATTCTGCACTGTATATCATTTTATTTGCCCTGATACATATACTTTCTCCATTTGTGAATCTTCATGTTATTTTTTGTATATTTGCATGTGTGTATGTGTGAAATATCTGCGTTCCCATGTGAAATTCAGGGAAAGATTCTGCTGTGTGACCATAGACAAAAGTATGTTCAAACCCACATGTCAAATAAAGCCTGATCCTAATTCTTTTGATGCTTCACCGTAGAAGTGGTGCCATTTGCGCGCGTGTGTACATGAGGTCCTGGATCCACTCTAGATCATGGTTAATCACGTCTATATGTCTGTCTTCAGCAGCAGATCCTGGTAGTGTCCCAGTGGAACAGTCAGTGGTTAACCACCATTAAACGCTTTGATGCACCACAGTTGACAGGAACAGCTTGGCCAAAGCAGCCGGCGTTGTTAATAATGGATGAACGTCACTAGCATGGGGAGCATTATCATTCATTACAAATGACCCCATTCGAACCAGGCACTGCTAGCTTATGTTCACTGTCAAACACACTTCTGGTGTGTTTGCTTCTTCTATACATCAGTTAGGAATCTCCTTCCTTTATCTGTCACCAGTGTTAAATAGTGTATGATTACTAACAGCATTTTTTCTAAACTCTACTTTTTCCACTTTTGGACAGTGCCCTCTAAGGAGAGGAGGTTAGAGGGAGTCTATGTGACTTAAGGGCACTGTGGTTAGAGGGAGTCTATGTGACTTAAGGGCACTGTGGTTAGAGGGAGTCTATGTGACTTAAGGGCACTGTGGTTAGAGGGAGTCTATGTGACTTAAGTGCACTGTGCCATGAAACTGTCAGTACAGCTGCACTGAGGCTGCTGGAAGTGGGATTGAGATAGAAGTTCCCGAGGAATTATTTCAGTATGTGATGCTCACCCTACTGCTATTGCCGGGGCAGTAGCCAGTTCCTATCAGTCTGTTGTGGTTCATGGACCCCTAACACACACACACACACACACACACACACACACACACACACACACACACACACACACACACACACACACACACACACACAAACACACAAACACACACACACACACACACACACACACACACACAAAGAGAATTATTCATGTTCATTCTGGCTCATTCCAGTCAAAATGTCAGCATCTTCTAACCCCAAGATGACAGTTAAAGGCTAAAGGCACTCATGCACATGCGTGCACACACACACACACACACACACACACACACACACACACACACACACACACACACAGACCCACCCACCCAAACAATAGCGTCTACATTACATTTTAGCCACGGGCTAATTGGGGTCAGTAATTAACGACATGTACTTTGTCGTAGTTAGCTAAATTTAGGTGTGAAAATGATCCTCGTGAGATCCTGAAACACCACGTAGGTTATCAGATAAACCATTTCATCATTCTAACACACTTTGATCTGATAGCCTATATATGGACACAAGACTGCTAACAACCCAGTAGCTCTTGTGCAGCTGACCCCACCAGCTACAGGCAAGTCTATAATGCAGTTTAAGAGTATTTGTGTTACCCATAAAAAGGAGTTAAATGCTTTTGGGTGCAAGTCCTCAATGTGTGTGTATTTACAGATATGATGGCTCAGCCAATGGTCTTTGCTTCTTTTGAACACGACAGAGCAAGCTCTATTGTCCTCTTAAACTCATATAAAAACCCAAGTGTAACATTTCCATGTCTCTAAATATTCCCGTGACCCTGTAACACACATTTTGAGACTCTTGTCCTCTTCAAATAGCACAGTCTCTTTTTTTATCCTCAACTTCCGGCCATGTTTGAACTGTGGTCATCCCAAGAGGAAAGAAGTTCTGTTTATAGCCCAAAGCCCACACTACCTCTCTCATGTGGGACCACGCGGCAGAAGAGTGACACGTTGCATTCTGGGATATCCGGCGCCACTGCACTTTCATGGGTGGTACCTTACCACAGCCTGATTGAAAGGATCCACACACTGCTCCCTGATTGTCTGCCCAGAATTCCATTGACATTTAATGAGAGAAGTTTATCTAGTCTACTGTCTCATGGTGGGTTTCATAGTGGCTCTGCACTGATCAAATCCCTTTGCATTTAATTTGTGGGAGGGAAGTGAATTGTTTGCTGAAAACAGTGTGAAAGTATAGGTCTATTCAATCTATATACAGCAATTCCCATAACATCTCTGGGTTTTTTTGTGTGTATCTGTGGCTCAAAGCATAAAGATGGTTTTTACTCACTACTAACTCTGATGGCCTAAATGATGGGTTATAGTGCTTAATAATATATGAAGGAGGCATTTTTACCAGGGTGAATTATACATGTGCGCTGCAGCCATGAGTCTTTTCATGAGTATGGAAAAGTGAGTGTTCAGACATCTCTGGGCTTTGTGCTTGTTTAATTCAATCACTGGAGCAACATGTTCAAAAAGACGTTTATAATCACTACATAAACTGTCCTCTACAACATGTACAAGTACAGAGAAAGAGGTTCCCATCTACAGATATTGCATGAAACCTTGAGAAATCTGAATCTCTGGCTGGAAAGAGAAACTTTATGGATATTTATATCTACACACCGAATAGAGCCAAGAGGCCAAAGTCCCCCTCGTGTGTTTCACATTGTGTGTATTAGATGCTGACAGAACGAATGCATAGGGGCCCTCTAGAGGACACTTGAGGAACTGTCTGCAGACATTTACTGAAAAAAGAGCAGTGTGTGGCGAACAGGAGAGAGAGTATCCTATAGATAATACATCTCCTTAAAGGAGAGGAACATTCAGATTTTCTAAAGTAATCCATTTCCTTCACAGAGGTAAAAGAGTAGCACACAATAGCTCCGGGTGAGTTCTGCCACCCTCTTTGAACTTCAAAGACGCGTCTTCCTCCCCTCCACTCAAGTACCAGATGTGCCATGGCTGAAATGCTGAGGAAGCACACCTTTCATCATTAAAGAGTTATGGGTCACCCTGGAGGTCTGTCTTCAAAATAAGCAGAGAGAAGCGTTCCAGAAACTCTTACCCACTGCCGTTTCACACAGGCCTGTTATTATTGGGAAGTGTGTTTCCATGCACACTATATAACTGCTTCATTGTAGATTTTAACATTCATTCATTTTAACATTAATTTCATCAGAATATATGTATGACAAGCTGAATACATTATCTAACAAATTGCAATAGTGTTTCGGATGCTGATTTGTAATGCACTCACTGCCAGACTAAATGGGTCTTTTGTACCACTCACAGGGGTCAGAGTGGGTCAGGTAATTTAGAGCACTTAGGTTATACAAATCACATCATTACTTTCACTTTCTGCTTAACTATTAAGTAGTGCAATCCTTGTTAAAGATCGCCATCTGCTGGTAGAAAATGAAAAATACAATAATACACTGTATTGATGCGCAATAAGAGGCGTTGATTTGATTTTTCTAAGGGGGCAGTGGTAGCCTAGTGCCTGGTGCTTCTGTGAGCAGCACTAGGCTAATATAGTACTGCAGATTTCCGAAGTTCTTGTTGGTGTTTTGGCTACTTGAAGAGTGCCTGAATGGCATATGCATTGCAGGTTCTAGAAGTTTCATACGGCATACAAATTAATTTTATGTGCTCTTTTTCATTGGATAATTTGATTTTATAGTTAAAGTTCAAACCCATTTAAAGAAGTTCATTAGACTATTTTATATTGAAATTCACAACTCTCCACTGGAAATGCCACTGCCTCAGGATGAATATTGTAACAGTGAGCGGTAAGGAGGTGGAGGCATATGCGGAGAAGAGTGAGATTTATTAGGGGCAAATCCAGATTCTGAGTCAGTCCAGGGTCATTGAGCCAATATGGAGAGTAAGAGGATACATGATAAACAAAAACACACAAAGGCAAACAGGGGAAGCAGAATATAACAGAGACTCGGAAGAACTCAGAGGCTAGGAAACACAAAAGCTAGGAAAAACACTCAGACTAGGATACACAGAGTACAAACTTACAGGCATACAGATACAATCTTTCAGACATTCATTGAAAAGCAAAGACACAGGGAACAAGACAGGGTTCAAATATATGGACTTAGGACTAGAAATGGGGAAGAGGTGTGGAAAACCGAACGAGGGGCAGAGAAAACGAAACTACAGAATGGAACCCAAACACAGGACAGGGAAACCATGGAACAGGGAAGCTAGGAGGGACTAACTGTGACAAATATGATATGCAACAAAGATTGCCAAGATGCCAAAAAAATGACAAATTTCAAAGATGCCATGAAACGCTGGCTGTGTGATGCTGCTGGGCCACTTAATGTAGAGGACACTGGGTCTGGGACAAGCACTGACACAGAGCTGGGTGACAGCAGTTCAGACCTTTCTACTGAACTAGAGGTCATTACGCCTCTGGCTATGAAACCTCCAGTACAGCATCTGCAGGCCTAAAATCAAGCAGAGCGGGCAGCACCGTGTGCCTGTGTGCCGCAGCCCTCCAGGAAAGGCAGAACAGGAATGTTTGGAAATGGAAGCTAGGAGACTCAGGAAAAAAAAAGGGAACAACGAGACATTGATGCAAAAATAGCAGCTACCAGTGCTAAACAATCTCTTTGATTCAGACAAGATTTAATGGTAGCTATACGAGCCATGCTTCACCAGGTGCAAGTATCCCAGAAGCGTCAAAGCAATTCAACTGGTAAGAGACCTCACTTGCTTATGCAAAGAAAGGATTCTTGTTATCTAAGAGGATGAATAACAGTCAAGCAGTCCCAGCACGCATTCCTGAAGAACGCAGGTCAAAGACAGCAAAGGAATGAGACTTGGACAGGGGCAAGTTACAAATTGACACGGCTCTCAGCCTTCACTGGCGTGTAGATCTGTGGCCTTTGTGTTCAGGCCAGCAATGGAAGATCATCCATATATAAGACATGAGATTTTGCCTGTGGTTTGTTCCATCTACGATCCTGTGGGATTCCTGTCTCCACTCACTCTGGCTCCAAAATTGCTATTTCAAGAGATGTGTAAAAGAAACATTGGCAGGGATGATAACATACCACAGCCTTTCTCACTGTAGTGGAGTGTGTGGTTGAATGATTTGTGTAAGACATTTGGTTTAAAGGTAAATCATTGTATCAAGCCATAAAAATGTGGTCAGTCCAGATGTGCAGTTACAACAGGTGGATTTGTTGTATACGCAGATGCTAATGGCTGTGTTTTTGGGACAGTGTCTTACTTAAGAATAGAATCTATGGCAAAGGTAAGCCTTGCTTTTGTGCTTGGAAAGGCCTGAGCCACACCTCTTATAACAGACAAAAATTCCAAGGCTTGAACTTACAGCTTCTTTACTAGCCATCAGAGCCTAGTTGGACCAATTGGTCTTCTGGAGATATAGCACAATGGTGTGGAAATACATTGCTATTGGGACAATGAGGTATCGTGCATTTGTTGCAAACAGAGAAGCCTTTATACATGAGGTGTCCAATGTCTCTCAGTGGAGAAACATTGGAACAAATCTTAGTCTTGCTGACAATGTCTCAAGAGGGCTGTCAGTTAAAGACTTCCTTGAAAGCAGAAGATGGCTGAAGCCTATTTCATCTGAGTAAGGCAGATCTGCAGATAATCCAGAGGTTAAAAAAGACACAAAAACAAATGCTTTTGTATTCAAAGAGACTGAACGTCCCAGCAGCTGACTTTAAAATTACTTTTCAGATAGGAAGAAGCTGAAAATTTCACTGGTATGCTTTCCCCAAGTTCAAAGATATTTTAATGAAACCGAGAATAAGGTTGAAAGGAGTTGGTAAGGTTCAGAATATAAATGCAGGTCCAGTCATTGAACACAGAAAGAGCTAAAACCGCTACAATATCCTTGTAATCGCAGGAGAGATTCTCAGAAATGTCTGCCATAGAAAGTGAAATTTCAGTGAGGGCTGAGTGTAAGAGTAGGAGGCTGATTACAACGATCAGCCATTTCAGATGATCAAACCATATTTAAACTTATTAAAACCATAATTCCATTTACTCAAACAACTGGGGCATGCTGGAAGTGGTCTATGGTATCCTCACTTTTCTGCCTTTCTGCAATTTCTGCCTGCAGGAAAGTAATTGCGTTTTGTGCAGGTGTCAAGTTCATGCATAAATGGCATTAATTGTTGCATATACCATCAAAGTCAAATATCTTGCCTAAGATCTGCCAATGAAACAAACTTCAGTGGCGCTGAAATGGAGCTAAGGGAAGTCTTTGAAACACTGGACCACAACAGAATTCAGGATGCTCTCACACAAGAAGGAGTTAGGTGGAAGTTTAATCCAGTTGAACTAAAGACTCTCCCTCCCAACTGCATTCTCCCAAGCCACTTCTTCTCCCTGGACGCTTTCAAGAAAGAAATCTGTCCATCAGAAGTAGATGGAGACCTGCCTTTGTATCCGTTTCTGTCAGGCCTTTTCTGGAAGATCTGTATGAGACAGTATTTTCAACTATTAAAGGAAAGGCAGGAATGGGAAAACATTTGTGTTCTTTTGGTAGTGGTGCTCATAAATCCCCCAACACGGGGGGTTTCTGGTTGGTGGGAAAGGTAAACCAGGTTTTCCTTGGCACAAGAGCACTGTTGCATTCAGCCTGGCTGAAAACCAAGCCTGGACATTTGGATAGACCTGTATCTAAAATTTGTTTACCATTGGAAGCATCAAAGTTAGGAGTGATAAAGTTAGGAGTGAAATACCCCCCTTGTGTAGGAAACCTCTGGCCCAAAGAAGAAAAGACACACACATGTATGCATACATTTAGGCTTCTCCTTTAACTAGTTTAATAATTGTAGTTATTTATTACAATTATGAGGCTGGTGGGTAGGGGCCATTGTTTGGTGTGTAGCTTTGTTTGTATATATTGTGTAAATATCACTTTAGATCACTAGGGGGTGAACTGTACTAACTGATGAGTCAGGTGTTGAGAGAGACAGAATAGCCTTGAGTAGCAAGAACATGCTGTTCTTACATCACTCATAAAAGAAAGCATGACATTTGAATTGTAGGTGCTATATTATGGTTCTGATGACTGCCATCTTCATCTGGGATGCATGTGACAGGTTTGTTTGCATAGGAATAGCATCAATAAATGGGAACCGCACCACAGCAATGTTACCTTTGGACCTATTCTTTACACTGGATGCATGTAAAGAATACTGTTGGATAAGATTTTTCCTTGTTTAACTCACATTCAGGCACGATATCTTATCTATTGTAATTCCACCATTTGGCAAGAAGAGACATCACCTTGTTTCTAAGGATTCTAGACTATCTGGCACCCCTTTTCTCAAATATTCATAACACCAAATGTAATGTATTAGTTAACTGTTAAGTGTACATTGCATTAATGTATATTTATTAAAGTGCTAATGCAAAAAAGGTTAGATGCATTCAGTTATATTTTCCAATCTGCAAAATTTGCATTTTACCTACATTACGTACATTTACTCATTATATGAATTTGCACAAATTTGCATCTCAGGTTTTATATGCAAACCTTCGACAATTTTGTTTCACTACTGTCAGAATCATAATTGTAAGCCCTAAGAACTGAGGCTGGTATATACGTTAGCTCAAACGATGTCACCTCCCACTCAGAAGTGCTTGTAATATTTCACAATAAAAGACTTGCTCTTGTTTAGCGTCAAAGGGTTTTATTTGTTATATGCTCAAAATTTATATTTCCAGCATTTGGCAGACACCCTTGTCCAGAGCAACTTACAGTGGTGCTTTGTAATCTTTATCAAATACATATTTTTATGTGACAATAAATAGAACAATAAATAATAAATGAATAGGTGAAACAAATATACAATAAATAATTAAATGGGTTACAATAGGTGTTAGAATTCTCTACAATGCAACTCACTTTTCTGTAAATGGTTCTTTATATCTCTCGCTTTCTCTCTCTCTCTTTCTCCCATGTCATGCTGTACTATGCTGTTTAGTTTTAGACAGGAGCAAGGCTTTGTCAATTGGTCTGGAGTTACTATCTCATTCTAGACACTGCATATCATATCATATCTGAACATCATGTCTGGAAAATTGCACCTGCTATGTCATTTAAATATTTTGTGTACTCATCTGTTTTGCTCTACCATCTATATATTCTCATGTATCTCTGAATAACGTGTAAATAAAGTGAAATGTATCCCAGTGCAGATGGTGGCACCAGAGGGACAGGGTTAAAGAAAATAGGAATATTTTCCTTACAGTAGGCCAGTCTTGAAATGACCAGGGATAAAACAAGCATCTAAGTGGCTTCAGGGGAGAGAAATGTTCTGATGTTGCTGGAGAGGAACATCAAGTTAACAATATGAGGAGGAGAGAACAATAGTTGGTTATAGTTGGAGTTATGATCGCTGTGTGACACAGAATGATAGTTGGTTATAGTTGGAGTTATGATCGCTGTGTGACAGAGAATGATAGTTGGTTATAGTTGGAGTTATGATCGCTGTGTGACACAGAATGATAGTTGGTTATAGTTGGAGTTATGATCGCTGTGTGACACAGAATGATAGTTGGTTATAGTTGGAGTTATGATCGCTGTGTGACAGAGAATGATCATTGGAGTGTGCTGCTTTAAGCCCAGACTGCTTAGGACCCTCTAGTTCATTCAGTGTATGATAGACAGACATCTGATTATAGTCAGACCATTCAAGAACTTTAGTAAGAAAAGACAGAAGTGATACTGGTCGGTACCGCTCAGTGGCAAGGATGGGTTTCACCCTTGCTGTTTGGAAGGTCCTCAGTACTTAACCAGATGACAGATAATCAATCATTCCTAATTGAAATGACGAAGGGCAGCAAGTCTTTTGAGATGGACTGGAGAGCTGTGGAAGGGATGGGACCCAAAGGTCAGGTGCTAGGGTTAGTGGACGAAGGTCAGGTGGTAGGGTTAGTGGACGAAGGTCAGGTGGTAGGGTTACAGGACGAAGGTCAGGTGGTAGGGTTACTGGACAAAGGTCAGGTGCTAGGGTTACTGGACAAAGGTCAGGTGCTAGGGTTACAGGACGAAGGTCAGGTGCTAGGGTTACTGGACGAAGGTCAGGTGGTAGGGTTACTGGACGAAGGTCAGGTGCTAGGGTTACTGGACGAAGGTCAGGTGCTAGGGTTACAGGACGAAGGTCAGGTGCTAGGGTTACTGGACGAAGGTCAGGTGGTAGGGTTACAGGACGAAGGTCAGGTGCTAGGGTTACTGGACGAAGGTCAGGTGCTAGGGTTACTGGACAAAGGTCAGGTGGTAGGGTTACTGGACGAAGGTCAGGTGCTAGGGTTACTGGACGAAGGTCAGGTGGTAGGGTTACAGGACAAAGGTGAGCTGGTAGGGTTACTGGACAACAGTAAGCTGTTGGATTTCTTCAGTGGAAAGTGGGGAAAAACATGTGATTAATCTGTGCATGCAATATCTGTACATGCTAGATGGTTACATGTTTTATAATGAACTGGATGAGAGATCTTAGCATTTGTTGGAAAAAACTAAATAAAACAAAACACTAAACTATGTAAGAATACTGGCATCCAGGACCTGAGCTCCCCACCTCAGCTATTAAAGAAATCTTGCACTTACGATTACCACATGGACCCTGAAGCTCAAAGAGGCGCTGATGCTAGTGAGTGGCCTACATTTACAGCGTGTAGATGACGCTTTTACCCAAAACAACTTACAATTATGACTGGACAGAACTTGAGCAATTGAGGGTTAAAGGGCTCCAGGGCCCAATAGTGGCAAGCTGGTGGTGGTGGTGGGACTTGAACTGGCAACTGTCCTATTACTAGTCAACTACCTTTGCAACTGGGCTACTGCCCCTGCTGGCCTGGAAAAAAGGCAGTAGACACAACACAACAAGTTGGAGGAGCAGTGTGGTGTGAGATGGATAGGCCATCACATGCACCACACTGTAGACATGGCTACTGTAGCTATCCAACAAAAGTACACAAAGCCTTGGGTCATGTCTCGGGAGCTGCTCTGGAAACATCTGACCTCAGTGGAAACACCTGACCCCTCTGGAAACATATGACCCCGCTGCCATTGACAGCCTCTCACCTTATTTGCTTCTCTTTAAAGATGACATTGTGTGTCTAAATGTTTTCTGCATTGAATGCTGCAAGGATTGTCGTGGTCTCACCTTTCCCCCCCAGCAGATAGCTCTACACAGGGCTAACCCACCTCCAAACTGGTCTTGCAGGCCTGTCTCATCACAATTCCAAAGATGTGATATCTCTGGTTTCAAGCTCCCCCACCAGGTCTTCATGCTGCTGAACCCACTTTCCAACCACCTCAGGGTTCAGCCCTGATGTTCACGCTGCTAAAGAAAGAGCCTCTGGTTTTTCAATACTCAGGTCTGGATTCCATTTAAAAAATTGAAATCAGTAATACCCAGCAGTACATTTTACTTCTAAGAAGCCTTTGATTTTATCAATCTTTGCATAATTAAAATGTAATTCCCCAGATGGGGGAAACCTCTTTTGGAGAGGGCCTTGATAAGTTTGGCCAGTTCTTTCTCAGATCCCTCTGGCAGGTATTGCTTTCTCCCAGCCACATAGCCAAAGACAGCAATTTTGCTGCTTTGCAGAGAGGTCCTAGAAATGTTTCAAACCCTTGCTAAAAAGCGAACATTTGGTGTTTGCTCTCTCTCTCAACTTTCTGTGGATACCCCTCCTTCTGTCCTTACACCACTGGTTGTACTGAATTTTGAATGGTCATTATCCACGTTTAGCAAGTGAATCCTTTTATGAACGGCCTTCAAAGTTTAACTGCAAACCCAATTGTAAATGTTTTTTTTTTTGGTTTTTTTTTATTGTGTCAACCAGTACCGGCCACCGTAGTTTGTGCTACCGTAGTTGCCAAGGCCATATTTAATTCCGTAAGAGATGCAATACAATTTAAAAATTCGCACGCAACAAACTGACCTTTACAAGCTCATCTGAATGAGTAAAAAATGCATAATGCAGGTTAAATGGATATTTGAAGATACAAAATGGAACATAAGGTACCTTTCTTTTTACGATTTAATCATTTTAGGAACTATATTAACTCTACTCTAAGGCGTACGATTCACCAAAAGACTTCCATAGTTTTTTTTTCTCTCCACTTTAACAAGTTTATTTCACAGATTTTATAGTACCAATAATAACCGGTTGTAACGTATCCGCTGGACCGAGTGCCGAAGGGCATGGAGCAGGACGCACAGACTCCCTCGATAATGCGAAACATTTATTAACACAACATACGAATAACAGTGGCACTCACACGCAACATTACCAACATTGTGCAAACATAGAACTAAACACCGCCTACAATAACGTGAAACAAAGACTGAATACGATAGCAGACTAACCGAGGTTTAAATAGGCAATGAAGGTTGAACCCCGTGCAGGTGCGCGCAATCATGAAGGGCGTGGTCATACGTGAGGTGAAACCCCTGCACCCGGCAGGCCGTACCACGTGACTTGTGGGGGAGGAGGGGAGGGGAGGGGAGGGGAGGGGAGGGGAGGGGGGGGCGTCCCGTGACACCGGTACTCAAAAGTAATGGTTAGTGGACGTAGCAAATGACTTAGACATAACGCTGGGCGATACGTGCTGAACATTTACATTTAAAATTAAATCATTTAAATAAACATATTACTCAGATACTACACCCTTAATGTCAGGAAGCCCAATCCACCTCAGCACTGTGGTTATATTAACACTTTTAAACAAACATATTTATATTGCAGCCCCGATAAAGAAACTTTCTCACGAAACAGCATTTTCTATGGAGGATTATTCAAAAGCCTAAACAAAGACAAACTATGAGAAAATGAGGAGGAAGAAACATAACGAGGGTAAACCCCCAAGGGAACTAAGGGTGACAGTGAACCTAACTGAACATTCACATTACTAAATGATAAACATTAAGTTTCGAACTAGTTTTCAACCTGCAGAGTGGTGCACCGCATCACAGGAGCTCTCCATAGCTGCCTGCCTCTCTCTGTCTCTGTCACAATATTACAGCCAAGGTCTGTGCACCCATTCATTTTAAAATTATGGCAGCAACAGGCCTCAATGTCACTACTGTCTATGAAACACAACAAATGCATGGTCTGCACACCACAGCGTCAGGGAGTCGCTCTTCTTAAACAGAGGCGCCCATGCCCGCTACTCAAGATGTAATCAAAACCACAAAAATTTCCACAGACGTCCTGAGATTAGAGGCAGGTGAGGGTTGGAACTAATGTCAGGTTTCTAGGTTGCCATGAGCAGTTCTGGGTAGCCATGTTTTAAATAGCCGTCAGGATTCCATCCGCACAGTAATTTCAGTCCTGAATGCAGCAATAATTGCAGTGACTGTGGTCCAGTCCCATCTAGAAACAGCCCAGTCATTTAGTAGTCATAAGCAGACCAGACAACAGTGCAATCGAGACTGTACCCTTGCTTGACTGGAACACACCTTAAATGGATATTTGGCTGTATAGTGGGTTTCTTGACTTTCTGCAAGCAACAGAAACTCAGCATTTGGCATTCACTGTGGCTCTGGATCACATCACACAGACTAATGTAGTGTAACATGTATTGTAATGTATAACTAGTTTAACTAATGTGTCCAGGTTGCATCTTTAAATTAATTGACCTGTGTCTGTCTTATCTTTTTTTTTTTTTTTTTAATGTCCAGATAACTTGGACATTTGAAATACGTTAAATTAACAGTGACACCGATTGTTTCCATTTTAAAGCTGTCGTCAGGGCCTTTAACTCTGTGTGAGCGTGTGCCATGGTGAAGACACCTGAGCAAAGAGGGAAATAGTAGCAGGTAATACTGCTGTGTTAAACGTGAAAGGCCATCGTGCCAGGGGAAGCAGTGCTTGTGCTCGCCATCCCTGAATATTTGCATAATGCAAAGCCCTGGGCCTGTGGGTTAACTTACGATTCAGAGGTAACCTACAGCCTTCTAAAGCTAGTGGTAAAGTGGTGAAGTAGTAAGGGGACAATAACTTACATCATGTCTGCTTGTCCCTTGCTAATCGAAAGGGTTGGTATGTGTCTGCAGAAAGGGTTTACATTAACCTTCCCCAATGGGTACCTTCATTGACACAATAAAGGAAAACACAAACGTGGTACTTATATATATTTTGGGACACAAGACAAGACTAATAACTAGGATGTGTTAAAAATATGCTATTTACAACAGCTTACATGGCACATAATGGCCATAATACCATCCTTCCAATCTATCTGCTGAGCATGTGGACACAAAGTCAGGTCACTAATAGAAATGCCGTAAGCAAATCAACCATTTTCCAGATGTCTGAGCAAGTGACAAACAACAATTTACGACAGAGTATGTATGTGTGGTCACATGTTACATTATAAAGGTAATTGCTCTTTAAGTGAGGAGGATATAGCTTTGAATACTACCATACAGACACAGGCCTTAAACCGGTACAGTAACTTTGCTAGCACACATTTACTATTTGCCAATGAGGCTTTGCAAAGGCTTCACAAGTGTTTTCTGGGAATATGTGTCTAGGTAAACTGTTTCAGTTTAAGACTGAAGAAAAAAAGGAGAAAGCAGATCATTTGCAAGACAGGCAGTTAGCCAAAAACGGACCTTCAAAGAAGTCATTCTGACCCCAGCACAGTGTTTGGTTTGTTTGTAACGTATCCTCATACGCTCCGTGTCGGCTCTATGACCCTGGACTGCCCTAATGAGTCTGATTTTGGATTTGCTCATAATAAATCTCGCTCTTCTCCGCATATGTGCCCGCCTCCTTACTGTTCACTGTTACATGTGGTAAGAATCGCCAACAGTCTTATTACATTTAAGGTCCTAAAACAATTCTATTTTAAAATCTACTTTTATATATGGTGAAAGAAAACGCTAAAATACTGAACCAGTTCTCGGAGCCCTTCTTGGACGTTGCCTGACTGAATATTTGAAAAATGGCTGCAAACAACAGACGAGTTATTTTGCTACAAGGCAGGGCACGTTTTAAATTGAGTGACTCAAGTAAAATTATGACTGCAGTATTCCTAATGCTAAATGTAAGTGGGGAGCTAGCTTGCGATTGCGGTTTCTGCAATTGTCCATTTTAAACTCATGCTAACTGTCATTGTCTTGTGTTCCAACAGAGCTTACGTTTTCAGTATATGGGTGCAAGTGAAGAAGCCTAGATATGGGCTACAGAAATTGCATAAATCCCACACTAACCAAATACATAAAACTGTAAGTAACCCCAGTAAAAAAAATGAAATATCTGAGCAATCAGCCAGCACAAATTGTTGCTACTTTGTAAAAAGCAAGAACAATGCGTGCACATGGACTTTATTGGGTTTATTTCATTTTGTTATTCAACCAAAAAGGTGGTAAATGTGACGAGCAGTAGTTGTTTAATGTATCAGACGTATTCTGATTGAATCTTGAAAACGCACTGCATGATTCTATGGAAACCAACCATTTAAAGAATGTCGGAATCTTTGGATGCAGCATGTTCGCAGCTGACAGTAGAAATGAAAATGACCACAAACTGTGTATAGCTTGGATATTTCTTAAGCAAAAGAATATGGTATGGTTTTACAGATACTGCTTTCCGGTGGATTCGCCATACAGTTGGCCATGGGTGCACGGCAACCACGCAACCTACTATAGGTGCCAAGTTTGTATTTTCTGTATTTGTCACAAAATGTTCCCCATTTTGGAAGGCTAACGTAAACCTAAAGGTTTTACATGGTGAACCCTTTCTGCAGACGTGTTCTGACCTTTATCATTTGAAGCAGACATGAGGTACTGCAGTTTAACTTACCACAGCCATGGAACTGAGAGGTTTCCAAGAACTCCATGCGCAACATGTATTGGGGGCCTTGGGTTCACTTGCTCCCTATACCCTGATGGATGTACAGCTGTGAAGCCAGAGGAACAAAACCAGGAATACATGGATAAATGTGGCTTGTGTTCCCTGGCTACATCAATATGTGCCCTATTATTTTTTCAGAATGTTTTAATGCCAAATTGAAATCACACCGAAACTTTATTGTATGTCGAAAATAACACATTCATAAGGAGGTTAATGGGTCAGCTATAATCATGATCAGCTGTTCTACCCACCGGACCTCTCAATATCAAACTGAATACACTTGTTTTACATTAAACCAAGGCAATGGAAAACGTGTTATGTTGCACAAGTTATTTACAGCAATGCAACATCAGGAATCCTGATGCCCTTGGATCAAGCATGGACCTCACTGGCCTTCAGAGTCCATCATGCACAAATTCTCAAACTAGTTTGCATGGCTTGGGCACTTCACGTGAAAGGTCACATAGAGAGCTACAGAACTACAGATATCTTTACACATAACCTGCAAGTACTCAAAGGTCATTCTGAAATAGATCAAAATTCCTTCTTGCTCAGAGGTGACATAATAGATGCCATGGACATCAAATGAACAAATAATGAGCTCTTGCATATGTTTACATGCTAGAATTATTAGCAGAATAAAGTCAAAGTCAGAGTAAGCATTGTCATTCCTTTTCACGACAGACATGTAAGGTGAGACAAAAAATAGAGTTTCTCTAGGATACGATGTAATATTTGACATAAAATAGAAGTGCAAACAAGAAATAGAGTAAATAGATGTTAAAACATGTAATGAACTGTGTACAAGACTGAAATAAATGATACAGGTCACTATACAGTAGTTAAACTATGACTAAACACAGGACAGGGCGGTAAATGGGGGGCAGTGGGTTGTGTTTTACATGCATTACATGTGTAATAGCAATTAGCTCCCATGTTCTTTACAAACAAACGTGGGCATGATGGCTGGAGTAGAAGGAAGTGAAGTGTTAAAACATAGAAAGTTGTTCAATTCTTGATGAATGGGGCAAAAGCTGTTCCTTCAAGCCATGTTTATGGTGAAAACATAAGAATAGTTGCAATGAAACAGAATTGTATATTTCTTAAAGCTAATCCATATGTTTCACATTAAGACACCCCAGAACTGGATTGTGAAACTCCTGAATTCATAAATATGGATTTACTATAAATAAGGTTGATGTTTGTCCCAAAGGCAGTAAACATGGAGCCCCCACAAGATCCTCCCAGTATGACCACATGTACAACTTCTGACAGTCTGGCTTGAGGAATGGCATTTTGGTACAGAATTCTGCTTATTTGTCATTTAACAGTGGTACCTAGTTACTTCCAACAATGCATAACAATTAGATTGTACAACTACATCAAGAATACTACAACATGCACAAACATTTATCCTGTTTTACACAAGCAAACATTGGTGAATATGGTTTGGAGAATAAGAGACACCCATGTGTTTATCTGATTACCATGTCATCATACATGGTTAAAAACAGTGCAGTCATTTGGAAGAACAGGTGAGCATGTAATTAAGGCTGTTGCTTTTTTGCACAATGATGTGCTTTTTTCACCTAGTTTAACAGAGGGGAGAAGAACACTAGTTAGCAAATGTGTTATTTGAGATGGTAGGCGTGATTTAAATTCCTTTTAGGCAACACTTTTGCATGCATAGCTAATTAAAATAGCGCTTGATTTCATACAGTATAAAAGCTTTACATAACTAGTCAGCTATGCTTTATGGAGAGGAAAACTGGGATGGTTCTAAGGGCCATTGACTGACAGGGCTCTAAAAATGATGAAACCATTCATTTTTAACCTATCATCACTAACAGAATATTTTATTTACAGTGTACTAGGAAAAATACATTATATTTACAATTGTAGTATTCTTTCGCAAAAAGTAAACAACTGGAAAGACTCTGTTTGAACCCTTTCCCTTAACATGAAATGGTTCAGTCCCACCCCAAAGCAGTCTTGAACAGTACTTACTACAGTGCATCTTGTCTCAGCTTCCTAAAGATAAATCTATTTTCCAAAGACAAAAAGAAAGACAATACATCACCCAACTGAGAACAAAATATATCTGAAAATAATGGCTGGACTGCCACCAAATTTGGTGTGCACAATCCAAACCCCAAGCGGAAGAATCCTGTTGATTTGGTAGACATTTCCTCAAGCGCCACCAACAGGCCTTTCCATCGTGTGTACACTTTGTTCCAAAATCTGCTGCTGAGCAAGATGATTATTCATTTGAATTGAAGAGGTTAATGTATATTTCTTATATTTAAATTATTCATTAATGTTATGATAATTTTCCATTCAATAATTTTACAATTAAGTTACATTTAAACTGTTTTTATAAAATTTAAACAAGATGGGTATCCATCTTGACTCAATAGTGAGTCCCACAATAGTGAATGCAGAATGTTGCATGCATGCCTGCACGGTGTTATATTTTCAGGACCGGCATGGCCTCTGGTGATGGGGCCAAACATTCTTGGCCGCGGTCCAAGCTGCATTGCAGTTTTAAATCCGTTTGATTCAATGGCATTGGGCTAAAGAGTGAAGGGTGAAACGGGATGCAGCTCTTTTGTGCCCGTGCTTAGGAGGAGCGCGTGAAACAAAGAGAGGCCCGGCAGTTTTTAAGCACAGACATCAAAGCTAACACGAAATGACTAGAGCACGAATTGCCTGCGTTTGCAACAGCTCAATCGAGAAGATGCGCTTTGAATGGCTTCTTTTAAGACAAGGTCATCGAAACCCTCCTTCCCACCGGATGTCGCTGTAGTCGCAGTAAATAAAAGGAACTCTCCACCCGCTTATTTTCTTTCTTGCATTATTTCAAACGTTTCCAAAGCGTGTTTTATCGGTTCTGTTGAATCAGCACCCCAGTGATCCTTCGACGGTATGTTTAGCTCGTTATCGCACTGGGACTGTCTGTGGTTAGGAAGTCTGCGCGGATGACGTCAGGCACGAGATCGACGGGCTGCGTCTCCACTCGAGTTTGATGCGAGTCTTATTTTAGTTTTCTCGTGCACACCGGACAGCGCTCGAGTCACGCGCTAAATTCAAACCAACGCGGGTCCGAGCACTCTCGGTGTCTCGGCTGGGGATCTTTGGACGCGCTGGCAGTGAATGTCATTTGCGTTTTCCGCCGTTGCCGTAACAAGGCTGATATTGAACAAAAATGAACATGTACTCCATGCGCCCTGAATGCTGAGCGCCCGAGCGCCGGCTGCGGACTGCGTCTCGAGCGATGACACTGAGGATACTTTAACATGGTCAGCCCTCGGTCAACAGCTTCGCACTTACACAGGTCGACTTTTAGCGCAGGAAGTTAGTGGTATATAAAATGTCCGAAATGGCGATTGCATTTCTTCGGGAGCTGTACAGTCGTGGCTAGAGATGCATACGCTCCACATTTCCTGGTTCGCATACAGCTAACGTTGGCTAACAATCTGGAAAGGGTGTGTACCTTATAATTAGCCTGCGAGATAAGCAGCGAAGTTTCCTAGAGTGCCCGACCAGTGGAGCAAAGGCTAGCAGTTGGACAGGTAACGAAGTGTCGATAGGTAGTCCGTTTCAAAGCGTAGCAGCCTAGAAGATGATGCTTAGACTGTTTGGCGTAGCACGGCTCCCCTGACTAGCATGCGCTGTGGCCCTGAACATACTTTAGCGTGTAATTCGGCGGACATCTTCGCACTTTATTTCGTTTGCTTGGAAGCGTGACACGCACAGTGCCGTTGCAGCATGCCACTTTTCCGCGCGCCCGCAATGGCAGGCTGCAGGGTTCGGTCGGGCGCGATCGCGGCGGCGCTGCTCGCGGGGTTCTTCTTGATGCCCCTCGGCGCGGCCAGCTCTCCGGACATGCCCATCGGACACGGGGACGGGGAGGGCGCACACCGCGATCACGCTCCGGCCCACGGGGGTACCAACCAGAGCACCCACACCAAAAAAGCTTTCCCTGTGCTGTCCTTTGATTACAAGGCGGTCGAAAATCCTTTCTTGATATTGCTGTGGATTCTGCTGGCTTCCCTAATGAAATTAGGTGAGTTGTTTTTGTATATATTTCTGTTTGGGGACTTTCTCCCTCATTATATTGTACGTTACTGATATTTCTGTACAGACGGTCCAGTACTTCATTGACCTTCGGATGTGACAGGTTGATTTGTCGGTCCTGAGTTACTACTTGTATTGCTGATCTGACCTCATTGAACTCTACACATTCACCACTTTTATTAGAAAAAATCCCACTACGTCAAGCAGCTACGTTCATAGCGCAGCTTCTAAGGTACTCGTATCTTACAGGTGTGTCAGGCTGGTTTAACGTAATTCCAACGTAACTCACCACCAACCTTATTAAAAAGATTTAGATAATAGAAACGTCTTGTACTTGAAAGGCCTACAGTTACTCTGTCTGTTGACATGCATTGTTCATGTTCTTCACTGGTTAGTTTCTGACCACTGCTGACCAGGTATTGTTTGGGTGCCGGAGCCAACACAGCAGTGACCCTGACCTGGTATACCTACTTTTGCACAGCTAGAAGTGTACCAGCAGAGCAGTGTTGCAGCTGTTTGTACGTATGTCCGTGCTGCGGCTCTGTTCAGTGCACTCTGCCGTCCAAAACTGTTCTGCCAGAAACATTCCCATAATCAGACACGGCCGAACAATTGGACATTGGTTCACACAAACTGTTCATGGTGGTGGGTGTGTTACAGCCTCTAAGGTGTTTTTAATAAATAAATCTTTGTAAATAAAGAGCGAGTTTTGGCAGAGCTTCCTTAAATCCCCTCATTCCTATAATGAATGATGCCATCCAGCCTGAATGTGCTGCCTTTGCTTGTGGAAGTATTTTGGTGGCTACGGTAGTGAGGGGTGATTGCCCCACATCGCTTGGAACAACTTCTTGGGTCTGCTTAAAAATGGATGTGTACAATAGGTCACAAATGGGTTGTGTTTGGTAGCCGGTCAGTTCCCTAATTAGCTGTTTCACACTGTGCTCATAATGTAATGCTATGTGTGGGTTGGTAGGGGGTGGAGCCCTCCTAAGGTGCCACATCTCGGGATGCCCTGGGGGGTGCAGTCGAATGTTCCATCCAGGCTGACATATGAGCTAACTGTCAAGCCCTAAGTGAGGTGAAGCACTTTGTACAAGGAAAGCTCTAAACTGTGCCGCCACGATGTGGCGGCTTTCTAGCATGAGAACCCGTTACACCTGAAAGGGCGGTTTGTTCTGCCTCTTCTGCACCCAAGTCCCATTCCTCCGGTCAGCAGCCGGTCTCTGGCTGCCTGCTGGCCATGGATGGCTTCTGCACCGGCGCACGAGCCCAATGGCTGACTGAAGCCAGAGACCCCGTGACATTCTTGTTCCTCTTGCAAATCAGGGTGAGAGGGGCCCGGGGCCCTCAGACAGTTGGTTGGTTTGTTCAGTTCTCATCATGTTCAAACAGACTGCTAAGGGAAGAATCCAAGTGCCTGCATCAGTTCTGCAGAAGCTATACAGACCGATCTGATATGATCCCCTAAGGCTTTCTGAACATGACCATCCTCTACCTGAGAGGAGGAGGGAGAGAGAAAGGCAGAGAGGGGAGGAGAGGAAGAGACAGTTATGCACACTGCTGGCACTTTGACTGCCTTCACTGTCATTATCGCTCCCTGGGAAAAAAGGATTTTGAGTGTTTCTGTTTTTGCATTGCCACTGTTTGCTGGACAAATGACTCATATGAGACAAGGGGAGACGGAGGGAGAATAAGGGAGAGATGAGGAGAAGGAGAGTGAGGTGAAATGGAGACCCACATGGTGCACTGAGCACAGGGAGGGAAGAAAATGAAATGAAATGAAAAGTAAAGTGGCATGAAAAGCTTGTGCTGGTGAAGCATGTGTATGCAAATGCCCCTGAATGTCTGCCTGTGGACGTGCTTACCTTGTATGCTGCCCATAGTACAAATGACATTAAAAAAAAAATCATCAAGCAGTTCTGTTTCCTCGTAGAATTTGTTTTCCTTTCAGCGTTGTGTTAGACAAGTTTGTTTGGGTGTTTGGTTTGGTATTGTCTTACTTGCTCTGAGCCAAGTTATTATCTTTTATTATTAATACTATTCTGTTCTTTAGGTGTGAAACAGTTTCTGCTTCTGTAACTCACTTCTGAGTGTGGTTTATGCGAGGTGCCATGTCACTCCACAGATTGGGGGTGGGAGACAACAACTGATATCTGTTCCAAAGAAGTTAAGATTGGGTATTTACAATAGCCGCTCTTAGTTTTAGTTTTAGTTTTGGCAAACAGGAAGCGTTTCGGTGTAGTGTGTAAGGATGCTTTTTAAAAATTATTACATATGGAAGATGGTTCAGTTTTACCACACTACCTTTTTTCCATTTCCTAGAAAAATGTATCGACTTGTGTTTAAACATGCCTACTCATCCGTTCCCAAAATCGCAATGGATGCATGTCAGATTTCTGGCACAAGACATCACCTAGAAATTACAGGGGCATGACATTCTACTGAACATTTTTAGCAAATTTGCCTTAAATTGGGGAAGTACAAGTCACGCAATTGTTTGGCAGTGGCATTTGTAAAGTGCTTTGATTACACAGGCGACACAAACACAGACCATCACTCCCACGAACTGCTGTGGCTGACCTGAGAAGGCTGTAATTAATTCACTGTCTGTGAAGTAAAGCAATATCAGAGGTGACCCCAGGCAACTCTTGAGTGACAGCTGTACACATGATAAGCTTCACACAAAGTGTTTTTCCCACAAAGTCACACATTACATTGGTGTTGCAAACATATCTAGTTTTGTGTAGCACACATCCAACTTGTTTCTTAGAGCTTCCCTTAAATAGTTTCTCAAGGCGTTAACAAATAAAAAACAGAGCTGCCTTCTTTGGGTGGTGAATGATTAGCCATGGTGAACATGTCGTCAAATGAGTAGTGAGCTCATTAATATTGCTAACCGTTGAGTTTCACGCTTTTGTAACTGGAGCTGATCGCCTGTTTTGTCATCACTTCCACCATTGCACTTCCTTGGGCTGGACCTTCTATTTATTACATCTTCCGTCAGCGAGGCCCTAACTCCAGAGCTCCTGGACTGCAGGACTTCCTTTCCCCGGACTGGGAGGTGTGGCATGGCTCACAGTCTCTGCTTCTTTCGTGGTTTGGATTGCTGCAGATACCCTGATGGATACCGATGCCTCTCCCTCCAGAAGTACTTGATTGGTTAAATTGAAACTCTGATGTAAACGGCATTTTTCGTTCCCGCTGCAGGTTCACCCTCAGTGTTCTTGTTATGCAGGTGAAACCTGAACCACTTGCTGTGTCAAGATTTATAAGCATAAATGTTTAATGTCTATACATTATTAATAACTGTTGGTATGTGGGTTAGTTCTATATGAACTTTGCATTGATGTTTAAATTATTGCTCATCAAATGATAAATAGTTTCTATGTGTTTTGGTAACATCATGTAATTTAATATTTAATATAAGAGACTTCACTTCAAATGGCAGTAAACAAGTGTGTTCACAAAACATAAACATGTTTGATCATGCCACATGAAAATACTGAAAATAAGGTTTTATAAAAACCTACGTTTTCAGGGGTCCATGTAATTTATCCGGTCAGCCAATGATACGAAGAAGGCATTAGCTGAACATTGGATGCTGCTGCTCTGTTCACTTCTGACTTCACTTCCAGTCTGAGTTTCTGGATCATTGTGCTTTGTTTTGTTTCTGTTGTGGTGTCAAATGTCAACCAGAGGAATATGGCTTCCCCCTGTGAGTCCTGCAGCCTCTCAGGGTTTCTTCCTCCCGTTCTTAGGGAGGTTTACTTTGCTACTGTCATCTTTGACTTGCTCACAGGGGGCTTGGACTCGCACATCTGTAACTGATGTGTAACATCTGCTGTTGTAAAAAGTGCTGTGTAAATAAATGTGCTTTTAGCTGGCTGTGTGAGTTTAGTTGGCTATGCTGTGTGTTTTATGTAAGATGCACACATCAGTCAATCATGGCACTATGCCAGGTGAGCTCAGTTTTTACACAAGAAAATATCTTTTAGGTAAAATAAAAGTGAAAATGTTTCCATATTTTTTACTTTGTGGGTCATGAATGATGCTGTACTGGAGGCTCTGGTATCTGTATTTTTCCTTCCAGTTGCATCATTGTAAAGGGAAGCGCAAGCACCATCAAGCCATCAGTCGATAACGATTTGTTGCCAGCTGCATTTTAGTAGTTGTTGCAGTCCTACGGTAATGTCCATTAACATGAAACCACTTCTCTGTCAGTGGGGAATGTGATTGGACAGGCTTTCAGTTAGTTTGAAGATTTTTTTAGTTACCTTGTTTAAAGTCTTTCATGGTTAAATTCAGTATTCACTCAGCTTTCAGTATGTATTTGGTATAAAGGAATATATAACATTTTAGACTAATGAGTTTTTGCATATATATATATATATATATATTATATATATAAAATTCATGTTGCTCAAAGCAGAAGTCAGTAGGAAGCATTTCTGTTGTATGACATTTGTGGAGGCCTTGAGGGATTTTTACTGTTTTCTGGTCTGTGCCACTTTAGTGAGAGTGAAGTCATTCTTTAGAATATAGCATATCCCGCAGATGTCATCGGCAGTAGTCATTTACATAATAAAAGCCCTATGATAACCTGGCATCTGAAACTGCCCAGTGCCTCTAGCACGAGCTGAGTTTCCCAGTAGCAGTGAGGCATGGCAAAATGGTGGAGCAGGTGTCACTTTGAAAATTGGTCTGGTAGGTTAGGTGACACTGATGATGTAACAGGGTTGTTTAATTTGTGCCATTGGTCCAGCCAGCATGAGAGACTAGGGCAGAGTATGTTTCATCACACCCATGCTCAAGTTGTTCTTTTGGGGTGATTTTTGGCCAGTAGTTTTCCATCATATTCTAAGGTTTCCTGCTTAGTCCTCTTTTTTTGTTTTTGTTTTTTTGTTCTGTTAGGCTAGTTTTGTTATGAACCAATTTGACAAATGGGTATTGGAACATTTTTGAATCCTAAACTGAAATGAAAATGTAGCCCATGTGGGCTATGACTGTTGACATGTTCAGCAGCACCACCCCATATTGGCTCATATAGTCCATTACCACTGGTGTTGTTGGTGATGATTTTGCCCCCAGGTGTCGGTCACTCCCATGTATAAACTGCAAGGTTCTCCTGAGAGGTGTATTAGATTGTTGTGTGTGACCAGAACAATCAGGACTGTGATGAGATACGTGTGGATGTGGCGCTCCAAAACTTAACGCATTGTGTACCAACGTGGAGTCTCCACCGATTATGAGAACGTGACTCCTTTCTCCAAGGTGTGACTGCATCATTGAATCATTTGCGATCATTTGCGATCTAACGCAGTAACAGTTGATGTGGTTGGCAGCCATTGCCTCACAACAGGGCTGTGTACTTAAGCCCCTGCATGCAACTAATGGGTGCTGATAAGGAGGTCCTGGATTGGTGGTGAGATGTTTCTCTTTGTCCTACAAACAGCTTAAATATTGAGTCCCTTTTTAAAAAATACAATCTTGACTATATTTTTTTGAACAGGTTTCAAAGGCATTAAACCATTGTTAAAGTCCAGATGTCAGCAGTGTTCGTGTTAAGTGCTTGTTGCGTTCTTGTCTGTCACCTCACACATCACCTCGTCAGCTATATCTGAACATGTAAAATGTGTTCTGTTGTTCATAGCCCTGTTCCACATTTCAGCTAAGAAATGTAATGGATCATGACATCCTTAGACTGACTGGAGGAAACTAGATTTTTATCTGTATTAAAACCCTGCACATTTTTTTTTTCAGCTTCGTGCAGTATTTGCCATAAGCAGCACAAGCTGTGTTGCCCTGAACAAACATGTACAAAGCCACTACAAAGCAGTTCCTGTTTTCTGCAGTTACATCGACAGGTCTCTGTTTTCTCACTTTTCTTTGCAGTGGATAAATTCACCACGGCTAGTCATGAAACACTTCGGTAACTGCGCAAGCCACTTATGACCCAAATACAGTGATGGACTACACAGGGCGTATAGGAGCAAGTGGCTCCAAAGCTGCTGTGTTATCTGTTCCATCCTGCCTCCCCTTGTAGCTCACATTTGCGTTTACAAAGTGACACTGATCTGTGGTGGAGGGAAGGCCAAAATCACCCTTAATCAAGGGGATCATAGAAATGCTCTGCCCCCTTCAAGTGGTCAGTGAAGAGGGTGGAGCCACACCACTTAACAATGCCATCCTAATACATCTGTATGGGCAGTCTCAGTCCAGTTCTCAGTTGACTGTCCTGTAACCTTAGCAAGTTTCTCAGCCCCAAAAGTGCGAGTCACCTGAGAGCTTGCTGACTACTTCAGCCCACCATGACTCACCGTTTCTACTGCTGGAGTCTATATCAGATTAGTTAACAATCTAAACCTAAACATATGCATGCCTCAAATACAGCCTGCCTGTTTCTTCTCTCCTGCCATGTTCTTCAGGAGTTTGTTGTTCTCTATAGGAACTACAGATATTGCAAGAGTCAAATGTGACCTTAAGGCCCAGTGTTGCTTAAAATGTTTTGAATAAACAGAATGTACTCAAAGAGACTTGGGATTATGCTGAGCTTCCTGATTTTGAGAAGGAGTTTCTAGCTGCTGTAGGCTGTTTGTTTTTAGAACACTTAGGCTAAGCTGTCTTCAGATTTTGCCCTGTGTTCTGTTATTTTGCATGTGCAGGCACCAGAGTAAGCAAGCGTGTCTTTGTGAGGAGGGCCTTTTTCAAAAGAGTTGAGAAAAGAAGACAGATATCAGTTTCAGTTAGCGGGTGCTCAGTGATTTCTGTTTATTCTTGTTTTTAGTTGAAGTGCATTTAATTTAACACCCTGTATTCACAGAGAGTGTGTGAAACTGTTTCATCTGGTGTGGGGATGTTGCATAAATATTGGAACTGACGCAGCAAACTAAAAGTGAGGTACCAGGAGCTTACTGCTGACATGCTCCAGGTAGGCCTACTGGCAGTGAATGCACAATCGGACATGAAGAGACATATTTATGTATTTATCCGATATATTTACTAGTATGGATTCAGTTATTCTTGTCTGTTGTTATGAGTTAAAGTGCTCAACAAACATTTGGACTTGTCCTCTTTAGAGTTATTGAGCTTGGTGAGCTGTGGTGTAAATCTCGCTGAATCTTTGGTCTGCTGAAGGAATCTGTAGGATTACCTGTTCTGCCTGGGGTTTGGAGCTGTACCTCAAACACCTGCGACCTGTTGGTGAGCTGTTTTCAATTTACAACGATCAATAAAGGATGTAATAGTTCAAAGAGACATGGGTATTTTTCATGTTTTGTTTTTAGAATCTTATTGTTTATTTTGCAAAAAATACATATGTTGTTAATACCTAACCTACAATGGTATTAAGATTTGTTAGTGGTTATTGTTAATATACAATAAATATAAAATGTGGAATAAATTATAGAGCTTGTTAATATTATTGATATACAGTATTTATAATGCAATATCTCATCACATCAGAGCACAGAACACCGCACAAATTCTCTTGAAGCTGTCAAAGCCAGAGAGAATGCTGGCGAAATCAGGGAAGTGGAAATTTTTTGACGATAAGAAAAATACATGGTGCAAAATACAAAATTATTGATATATGATGATCACTTGCATATACATATATATGCATGCAATGCTAGTGCTTACTGGGTAATGATTATGATTTATATTGAAAACTTTCATTTTATTGTTTTTGTATTTTAAACACAAGTTTTCAGAAACACCAACAAGCAAGTGAGGGGTATTCAGTACCACACAGTGCTACAGTACAGAATACATAAATTAGTTATTGGCACGTTTATCCTTTTGTCTGCAGTCATCCCTTAATCTGTCTACACATCACCACATCTTAAAGCTCAATGTGTGAACAGAGGTTTCAAGAGGTTTCAAAGCGCATTGCTGTCATCCTGGAACATCTTTCACAAATACCTCTCAAAGTTTTTTCCTTTTGTTCTTGAGAGGTCATTAAAAAAGTCTACATCAGACTCATGACGTGCTCTTAAACCCACAGAACTGTTCGCATCTTTGTTCTTATAATGATTAATCCCATTAGCCTCGTAAACTGAAAACGCTGGCCAGTTGTTCCCAATTAGCAGAAGTATTCGTTTCGCCAGTCCCCATATAAAGGCATGAGACTTCAAGCGTGACTTTGTTTATCAGTTGACCACGGGCTTATTTATTTTTGGGGCTCGCGCTCCCAACGTTAGATAAGGTTTACAATTATACCAGCAATAATTAAGCTCAAGGCAGACTTTAAAACGATTCTTTGAAGTTGTTTGATAACCTTTTTAGTAATGTTACCTAAGGGGAGCAGAGAAGGAGTGAAGCCAAGGCAGCGAGTGTGCAGCATCATAACTGTATCGGTTCACATGTTCACGTTCACTAATAGTAAAATGCCATTTTAGCCGGGTTACCTCTCTATAAATAAATGGGGGTGGAGTAGCTAACTTTGAAAATTAGAAAATCTTTGCACAAATATGTCAGTATTCAAATGTCAGTGCTCTTGAACTTGGATAGAGTCTGTTCTTATGGTAGAACAAATCCTAGATAAAACTTTGCTTGAATGTCAGAATCTTCATGAAACCAACATAAGTGGGTTTTGAGAGGAAATTTCTTAAGCTTGGTTGGTAAATGAGCCTCGAGTCCCTTGAAAGGAAAAAAAAAAAAAGTGTGAAGTGTACCAGTCCAGTTCTGTTAATGTATCAGTGGACTGAAGGATGGTGGCAGTACAGGAGCAATGTAAAGGAACAAGCAGTTTTATGCAGGAGACGTGACTGTGGCAGATTTGAGACCCGCAATGCTAGTGGACTTCATTTTCCCCATTTCACCCCCCCCGTACTCCTTCATGCAGAAGAGTGGCCACTTAATCCAATAGAGAGCTCCCTGTCATTTATCTGACAGCTCTCCGGCCCTGTGTTTATCTGCCCCAGACTTGTCCTTTAGGCCTGTCCTCCCTCCCTCTCTCTCTCTCTCTCTCTCTCTCTCTCTCTCTCCCTTGCTCATTCCCCCTTTCATACAAACAGACCCCTGCATCTATATTGTGTTTTCTACATATTTCTCACCTGGCAACCAGTCGCAATCTCTCGTTGAGCTGGGAACGTTGAAGTACAGAATGAGGTGCTGGGCGACAGAATCGGTATTAGTCATACTTTCTGCTGGTGCTTGGCTGATACTAACACCACTGGGTTTCTAGATCGTCATGTACATGCGACTCCAGTGTCATGGTGTCAGCCATTTTGGGGAAGGGGCTACATATTTTAGATGCAGAACTACTTATTTTCTCCTGCCAAATTGTGAGATGACGTGGCAAGATGTGTAACCAATCACACTGGTTACTCTGACTGATTCTGCAGACTAATTGTACCTAAGCCAGACGTCACTGTAGAGTTTACCAGGGCTGGGTTTGAGACTGTCTGCTTTGTCTGAGAATCTCTGATGGTGTGGTTGGGCGTAACCGGATAGAGGGATGTGGAAACCCTGCTCCATAACCTGAAGAATCACATTCCTCGGCAAGGCACGGCATAAGTCTCCATTTGTTTTTCTTATGCATGATGAATAGCGCTGAGGTTTCCCACATTTTCCGCACTAGCCTCGCGGGATAGCTGTTGGCGGGATACAGGACGCCGGAGGGGAAGCTTCCACCGAGTGCTGATCGGTCTTTTGCCCTCTGTAGCGTTACCTACAGATACGATGGAAGCATTCATCAGGACTTTACACTGTGCAGCCCTGAGATGCAGCCACGTGAGGACACCACAGCAAATCTCAGACCGCTGTCTGAAAATCCCAGTAATCTAGACAGCGACAGTGCTGATCTAACATTAGTTTTCACCCTTTAATCTCCAGTGAACAGAGATGTGCAGGCAGTGACGAGCCAGCCTTGGGTCAGCAGATTTTCCTGAGAACAGTGATAAATAAATATGCTTTCAGTAATGGAGACGATGTCTGTCTCATGTCGTCCGCCTCATGCCACTCTTAAAATTTGAAGTGACTCGGGAGAGATTCCTGGACGACGTCTTTTTAATGCTGTGGGGTTGTAAACTCTTGAGTGCATTATTTAAACTGGCTGAGGTCAGGATTGTGTGGCTCAATCAGTTGTTTTTGTTTGTTTTAAAGTCAAGATTTTACCCAGTGGCTTGACTTGTGCACCCTGTCGTTCATTGCTGATCAACAAAACCAAAGCCAAGTGTGAACAGTGAACTTCACTGGATGGCAGGACGCCCTCGGGACCTTGTCAGATACAAAGCAGCTGCTGAAGAATGTGGCCAGGTCGTGTTTTGATCGAGGTGGACAAACCCTTGCCTGTTTGGCTTAGAGCCCCCTGTTCGTTACAATTTCCATGCAGCTTCCCTGGCTCTTTCCGCCTGTCTGGTGGCACTTCTATAGCCGGTTCTGTGTGCGTGGGCGGTGTGACTGCATTAAGGAAGACTAGGGCCCAGAGCGGTGGAGGGGACGGGGCCGTCCTTTCAGGAGTGCTGGCAGAGGGCGCCGATGAGTCACCCGCTCTTTTCTTTCTTTCTAATTCCCAATAAAGCAAGCAGGTCTACGGTTCTTTTGTGTTGGCATGGGAACAGCAAAGCATGGTGGGTAATTTTACTGTTCAGGCTCTGGTGGTCACACTCTTGATCAGCATCTTTCCCCCCCCCTCCTTCCTTGGCTTGCTCGCTCACCCTCTTACTCTTGAGCTCTCTCCCTCTCACGCTGACACTGTCTAATTATGATGTCTACTCAATTTTCTCAGACACTTGCTGTGACTACCTCTAACTCATAGATCTATTCTTATGTTACTTGTTCACTTCTTGGAGAGAGACACATTTGAGGTTCATCCTCAAACCTTAAACAGCAACCATTTTAAAATGTGCCCACGGCCTACTGCATCACTGGTCTAATACCTGGTTTGGAATCAGTCTTCTGCCCCGTTTATGGTGATGGTTATCTTAAAACTGATGCTGGATGAGTAATTCTGGTCTAAGAAGCTTTGCAAATATGTGACAAGTCCTTCAAGTTAAGAGGTTTTTAACCATCATCATTCCCACAGCTTGTGATTATAGTACACTCTGTGCTGCTTCATACCTTCAAAACTAATGTACAAGTAAAAATGCTAAAGTAATTTCTTTTTCATACAGAAAACAAGTCTGATTCCGTCGTATATCTCCAGTGTCGTATATCTAACATGCTATGTGAGTTTTGTTATGTGTATGTAAGTGTCCGTCCCTTTTAGTGCTTTCGTAACATAACAGAATAATGGAGTTTCTTCCTGAAATAGAAGCCATTCCCTGAGGGCCTCACGTATCCCTGACTCAGGCTTCTACAGAAGGCAGGGTGTGGGAGACTTTAGCCTGAACTTTCAAAGGGGCCGTGTGTGCGTGCGAGTGTGCGTGAGTGTATGTCCGTGCGTGCCAGTGTGTGTATATTCGTCTGATTGTTTCGTTGTGTGGCAGATGGGGCCTTGTATGGGTGAGTTGCTTCATACTTCCTCTACATTTCCACCACTCAGCTGGTAGCTGCTGTGGGCGCTTTTGTTTGTCTCTCTGCTCAAGGCGTACCAACTCCCATCTGTATGTTGAATGAGCTTCAGTAATTATTCACTTCAGTGCCTTTTGAATTGGAGGAGGAAAAAAACCCCAAAAAACCTTCACGTCCTTGTAATGTAATAATCATTTCTGATAGTCATGTATATAGACTGACATCTTTTACACAGATTCACTCAATCAATGCCAATATGCCTTCTGAATAATTGAATATAAAAGGGCTTAAATGCAATATGCAAATATCGTTTCTTCAACAGGATGTCTTGTCCTGTCTTACCCGCCATTTGTGCCAGAGTGGGATATTGAGACCGAATGCTACTGGCCTAAGAAGGGAGTCATTCAGCCATACACTGAACCATGGCTCAAAGTCTGCTGTATTCCTAGCCTATCTTACACTGGGAGTGTTGATTCAAGATCAGACTCTGTCCTTCTCTTACAGCTCTTTACGCTCAAAACCATAAATGTGCCACCATTACTCCAAATGATTAAATGTAAGTTTAAGTGCAAAAATGTGAATTTGAAATGTGAATTTGCCTCATAGCCTTGCATTGATTGCAATTCTTTTTTTTTTTTTTTTTTTCTTTTCTTTTTTTTTTAGGGCTGGTGTGTCTGTAAACTGCTGTAATCTATGTTCTGGTTCTTGCTAAAGTCCGTCATTGTCCAGATCTTCTCCTGCCTGACGTTTGTCCCCGTTCCTGCAAAGACGTGCACTCTTAGTGCTTACACTGAAATTCTACAACTGAAGCATTCGTGACAAATATGGTTGAGAACTTTCCTCATGAGTTAATTCAGCTAGACCATGCGGAAAGTTTTTTGTATAGAAGTTTGGTGGTTAACTAACCCACACTGTTTTAGCAGTAACAACCAGGACGTACAATTTAGCTGAAATGTTAAGAAAATAAATTTACAGCATCTTTAAGGTAAGGAATCACTTCAGAGTGCAGTAGTGTTAGAGCTAAAACCTAGCATCTTTTCCTAACCTAGACTTCTCTGTAGACAGCGAGTTGAGTTAGGTGATGTGTTGATTTATGGCAAGGGTTGGGAAATTGCTCGTAAATCCGGCATGGGTTTAATCACATCATAGCAGAGTCGCTACAGAGCAGCTGTAATTGCTCTGTTTGAGATGATTTTGAATGTGCTGTATATGCAGGCTGTTCTGCACATGCACTTTGGCTCACCTGGCACAAGGACAAAAATACACTTTGTTTAAAATTAAGAAATAAGAGCTAATCTAAAGGGAGATCCACCTAGAATGTTAATAGGGGTTCACATTGCGGCTGTGCTGAAGTCCTTCTGCTGCCCAGCATGTGGCGTTTGCCTAAGTCTCTTCTTTTCCTTCGGTGGCGGGCTATTAACGTGTATTTAATCGAGCTTGTTGCCTCACCCAGTTGTTGGGAGAATCTGTTTAGCAGAACATGATTTATCCGCACAATTAACCACAGCACATAGAACAGCCACAAGGGGCCCTTTTAGTAGCAAAAGAGGATAGATTATACTGTGAGAACACTGTAGATGATGTGTGTGAAAGCTCTCTGTGCCGTATGGATGCAGTGCTTGGCAGGAGCCATGGAATCATGACTTTTGCTCTCTTTCACTAATAAACCTGAGACGAGCAGCATGATGCAGTCATGGCCTTTGGGCCATTGTGATGTAGCGTGGCATGAAATTGTGAGCAGCAGTCTTTGTTTGGGCCTGTTCCTCTCAAACATGTAAAGGTGTAGGCCTCCATTTTCTAGATGGAGAAAACTTTAACTTACAAACACTTAAAAAAAACCCATTCATTTCTGTCTGATAAGCAACTTGTTTGGGTTTCAAATAAGATTGCATAATGCTGAGAAAAATACTTTATTGCAATTTGATTGCCATATGCTGTTATGATATGCTTTGTATGTAGTAACGACATAAGATGTGATTCCTTAATGTGTTGTGATGAAGGATTGCCCTGCTGTATTCTTACCCAAACTATTTAAGCTTCTTGGATCATGAGTGGTTTGATTCATGAAAGTGCCCAGTGAACGTTCATCTATGGAATCTGAGGTTGGGCAGGATTGTGCAGCACAGGCAAAAAGAGAAATACTGTACATAAGAGACCTCATGTGTTTTGCAACCTTCTGTGTGATCAGTATTGTGAAGACTATTATTGCGATATCGAATGGCAAATAATATCACACAGCCCTAGTTTTGCTGAACTGTGTTTGAGTGCAGTCTGGTCTGTCTGTACTGTGGCGTATGATTTGCAGATAAGCTGATGATTTGCAAACATACCGATCTACTTCACTGAGTTTCCACCAGCAAAGCATGTCTTGCAACTATCTGTTCATACAGCCACAGATGGACTGGCGCCAGATAAAGGCACACTACGTATGCACAGCAGGCGATGAATAACATTTAGCACACCGAGGCAGATGACGGGGTAGAGTCGTGCATGTTAAGTAGCCATGCAGTGTAATTAGCAGCAGGCTGCTGACCGCATGTTGGTCTGTGCCAATTGGAAAAAAATAAAAAATAATTTTTGGAAGCCCAGATCCCAGCTGGGTTTACTCCTGGTGTTGAAGGTATGGCTGTGTCATGCTGAAAATTCCACACGGTATCAGGTTGTCTACTGCAGTAAAGGGTTGTTGTGTTACCCAGTCCTGCTTCTAAGAAGGAGCCATTCACTCTGAAAATTTAGCTTCTTCCACAATCTCATTAACACAGGTTAAAGGTGGGAGAAGTAGACATGATATTAATATGAAATTGTATAACAGCATCACAGCTGAAAAGCTTCTTATTAGCAAAGTGATTTTTGTATGTTTCGGTGATGCTGGCGTTTACTCAGGGCTAACGACCTGGCATTAATTGGGCATTCAGCTTGGTGGTACGTGGATGTGTTAAGGAGTGGATGTTGTGCCCCCCAGGCTGTGGCTGGTGTGCGAGCCTGTGCCCTGGACACTTGTGATGCTAAGGTTCGGATTTCAGATTTTTCCAGGCGCTCTTTGTGCCAGGGATTAGGGCGTTCTCAGAGGGCTGCTTCGTGCCTAGGCGCCGGGCCAGTGCGACGGGTGCTGAGTCAGAGCTAGCGGCCCGAGATGCTTCTGGCTGGACTGGTCAGTCCAGCATTCGTGGGTGTACATGAGTGTGCTGGATTGGCCTGCGAGGGACATGCTTGCTTGCAGACGTGCAGAAGCAGAATGGCTATAGCAGATCTGTTAATGCTCTCTCTATATGTGTTCTGTCTAGCTTCTTTAACCTAAGGCCTCTGTGCACAACCTGTGAAGACTGGGCATTATCTATTGTACAGGAATAATTAATCAAATCTGTGGAGATTTGAATGTTTGGGACAATTACTAAATCATGCAGTTTTCCATGGGTTGGAAAAATGTTAATTACTAAGCTATGTTAAAAAACTAGGCTATTATCTAGACAGTCTTGTATTGTATCGTGTGGGTGTGTATGTGTAAATGGCTTGTTTGCTTTCTAAAGAAAACTGGACTAAGCTCATAAATTGACTTATTCAGAATAAGAAAATCTCCTGCGGTCATTTTCAGTGGGTTGACCTACCTGGTGTCACGGACATGTTGGATTAATGCGCATTATTGACTAAATAATTTAACGCGGTCTAGCTCACTTCAAAACCAATTAGGATGTCTGAGGTCTGTGCTCACGCATGCATCTTCCTATGGGTACAATGAATGAGGATGTTTCATACTCACACTCATGCTTCACTCGTACCGCCGTGCATTATCATCTTATAGTGTCTCTTCCTATTTTTTGTTAAAAATGCCATTGCATCTACTAGTGTGAGTCAGTCTGTACTAGTCACACATTCAGATTTCAGTTTTAGGGCAAGTTAAGGTTTGACAGATACATAATTATCACCCACACTGTGCTAGTGTCTCATTTTGCTGTTCTCTCTCCCTCTACCACTACCTCTCTACCCATCTGAACTGCAGGGTTCCACCTAATACCTCGCTTGTCGTCCATCGTGCCGGAGAGCTGTCTGCTGATCGTGGTTGGCCTACTGTTGGGGATGCTGCTCAAGCTCATTGGACAGAACCCCCTTTTGCTGAGCTCCAGACTCTTCTTCTTCTACCTTCTGCCCCCCATCATCCTAGACGCTGGCTACTTCTTACCCATAAGGCCCTTCTCTGAGAACCTGGGCACTATCCTCATGTTTGCAGTTGTAGGTACCCTATGGAACTCCTTCTTCATTGGCGGTGTGCTGTATGGGGTGTGCCAGATCGAGGGCACAAACTTGTCCAGAGTTACCCTGCTGCCCTGCTTGCTTTTTGGAGCCATCATTTCAGCCGTGGACCCTGTGGCGGTTCTCGCCGTGTTCGAGGAAATTCATATCAATGAGCTCCTACATATCCTTGTCTTTGGGGAGTCGCTGCTCAATGACGCCGTCACCGTGGTGAGTGCTCCAAGGCACACCCGTGGGGCCTGTGCTTGTTTGTCTGTTCTCCAAGACCAAAAGCAAAAAGAAACATCTTTTGTTTACTCAGGCATTTTGATGTATTTCACAGGGTCATTTTGAGAAATGTTGTGCTTTCTTATAAAATATTGTATGTTTGCAATCTAGAGCCTAAAAATGGCTTTTGGAGATCTCATGACAAGCTAGACGCATGTCTATAACCTCCTCCCACCTACACCTCCCAGGTGCTGTATCACCTGTTTGAGGAGTATGCACATGTGGGCCAGGTGACTTTTATCGACGTGTTCCTGGGCATCGTGTGCTTCCTGGTGGTGTCCCTTGGTGGCATCCTGGTGGGCGCCATCTATGGCCTCCTGGCGGCGTTCACCTCTCGCTTCACCTCACACATCCGTGTCATTGAGCCGCTCTTCGTCTTTGTCTACAGCTACATGGCTTACCTCTCCGCTGAAGTGTTTCACCTGTCTGGCATCATGGCGTAAGTTCCAGCCAATAGTTGGTATTATAAATTAAATGTGTGATAAAAAAAAAAAAAAGAAAAATCTATGATTTTGACAGTAATTAATTGTATATTGTAGTACACAGCAACAACATTTGTGCATGCCACTGACACTATGCTAACATATTTACTGACAGAACATATAAGATTGACACTATACTAGTATATCCTAGGAAGAGCACATCTGAGACATTGAATTTGGCACTGATGTGAAAAAATGCCTGTGAATTTATGCCCCCTCTGCACTTGTACTATATGTAGTTTGAATTTGATCATTAAAATCACTGCTATTTGTGGTTTACCCACTTTATGTAATTTTAGTTTGCAATTTGTTTCTAAATCATTGTTTCTAGATATTGTGATCAGAGTTAGTGCTAACAATAAGGTAACATTATTCTGTCGACCCCTATTGTAGTGATGATTAAAGTCATATCTTTGCAAAGATTATTAAGAAATTGGGGGTTGTATAGCATATATAATATGTATTAGATGTTTACGTATATTAGATGCATAAGCTTAGGAAAAGTGTTGAAGGAAGCAGTATTATCAAGGAGATGTTTGATTTGCCAAATCAGATGCATAAAATAAAAATACCTTGCAGTAAAGGTGCTGTCATGAGGACAATATTATATTAATAGTCTAGATTTAAAATGCCTATACTAAATCCAAGCAAGATGATTCGTAGTGACACATGCAGGCTTGACAGTTATGCAAGTTGGCCAAAGCAAGACTATATGCTTTGCTCAGGGGAGAGGAAACGGTGCTCACCAGAGCAGCGAACACTTATAACATGAACCTCAAGGGTTGTGGTCTTCTGCCTGTCAGGAAACCTGTGCTGCTTGCTTGCTGGGTCTGCTGTTGCATGTTTGCTTAGATCATCAGTGTCTTACATACTAAACTTTCTTTCTGAAAATGAATCATGAGGACCTCATTTCAGAAAACGGAATTCTGGATCCAGGTTTTAATGTGAATCTAAGGATTTAAAAAAAGAAAAATCAGCAATAATAGTAACTGTAGCAAAGTGATGTTGAGAAGTACGAGTTGATCCAGCAACACCGGAGCAGGGAAAAGAAGTGCCTGATAAAGAAGTCCTGGATCACGAGCATTTATGCTCACAATGTCTGTTGTTGTAATTGCTATTTACTTTCTTTTCTCAAGCTTAAGGGAGAGGGATGAACCTTCAGACAGTCTATCCCAGCTAAAGACACTTCTTTATAAGCAGATAATGACCACAGTGCGGCTGATTTGGTAGTATTATCTAGAACAGCTTTGGACTTGATGCCTGAGTGTCTATGACCAGATGTGAAGGGATTTTGGCCCGTTTCCCTCCTGTGTATCCATTTGCAGGTTAATCGCGTGTGGTGTGGTCATGCGGCCCTACATGGAGGCCAACATATCCCACAAGTCCCACACCACCATCAAGTACTTCCTGAAAATGTTGAGCAGCGTGAGCGAGACGCTCATCTTCATCTTCCTGGGTGTGTCCACGGTCGCCGGTAATCACAAGTGGAACTGGACGTTCGTCACGGTGACGGTCATCGTGTGTATGGTAGCTCGTGTTCTTGGTGAGTTAAACCAATGTGCCTTGGTATTGGCTGCCATATTGGTCTCGGACTGTCAGGGAGTCAAAAGGTTTATTTGGCTTGTCTGTTTCTGGCTTCGACTGAATGCGCGTGTGTGTGTGTGCCAGGCTTTAGCTTTCACACGGTAACATAGTCCATTGCTTTGTACAAGCAACCAGGTTCTTATTGTGCTTAAGCCAGGTGCCAGGTAATCGGGGGCTTTGCAGTGCTGACTCACTGGCCATTGGAATGGGCCAAATTGTGCAACAAGCATGACTTTCTGTGCCTGTGTGAGCATCTCCTGTCTGCTTCCCCCTTTCTGGTTTGCACTACTTCTTCTCCTCAGTGTTAGCTCCGTGGCTGAATGGTTTTTGTTTGTTTGTTTGTTTGTTTGTTTGTTTGTTTGTTGTGAAAACCCTTTCCCACGTTACAGGCCAGATAGCCAGATTTGCAGTGGCTGGTCCCTGGATAGTACAATCCCACCGGTGGTATTCGAATGCCGCTTTAGAACATTGCATTTTGAACGCTGAAGCCACAGTCATCTTTAAATTTACTTGTTCATCAAATATGTCCACTAATCCAAATCACCCCCAAAATAAAATGTCGACTGGAGCTTTCCCTTGCTCATGTGGCAGCGACTGGAATTCAACTTCCTGTACCAAGCATGTTGCGCAGTGCAGCTGCGCCTATACGACGTGTGTCTAGGCTCTGCGGCCATGTTAGAAGCATGCTTACAAAATGCATTCCTTTCATGTTTTCAAGTCGTTGTTAATAAAACAAAGTAAGCAAGGAAATGCTCCGCATTTGTCTGCTGTGCTGGGCACATCTGGAGTTAAAGCAAGCTTGCCTAAAGCCGTGATGCTAATGAGATTCTGCGCTCTGTTGCACTCAACAGATACAGCGTGCTGCATGCTAGCCAAAGCTGAACTAAGATAGCTAAATGTAAAACAGGATTTTTTTATCTGGCTGGGGTTGGGGTTTGGGATTGATTTTGGGATTGATTTTGGGATTGGTCTTGGGGGATTGGTCTTGGTCTTGGGTTTATCCCTTGGGAGGTTTTCTTCCAGCCATGCAGGATCACACCCGATACAGCTAATCAGTTGTTTTAAGACTGACACCAACTGATTATAGCAGTGGAATCAGTAGCTGTGGGCCTTATACAGCCAACCCCTGCCATGAGGTGGACATGGACATAATCTCAGCTAGGGGTGGAGAGGCGGACACGACCTCAGATAGGGGTCATGGCAGACTGCTGTGGGAAACTGTGAATTGCAGACATGGAGGCAAATGAGTGGTTTGAATCAAAGGGGCTTTTAACCAGTGTTCCTCCTTACAGGAAACACGTCTCATAAAATGACTACATAAGATTGTGTGCTTCAGAGAGGAAACGACGCGGTAGCTAAAACCATCTCAGCATCGCGTAGTGCGTCATCCATCACGTTCCTTAGCTGATGTCCTGTGTGACTATGCCGATGTGTCATGATGACGGCGTTTTCTGCTTGGTGGTACGGGTTCATCGGTCAGCTTCTCAGACAGTGCCCTGCAGACGTCAGTCATGCTGTCCTTTATCTAAGTGTGGACCCATCTGCACTGACGACCAAGTGCAAAGCCTTTCTGGGTCGCTGCTAGTGAGACTCCAGACAGCAGAACACATGCTTGTGCTCCGTGTGGACGGAGAAGCAGCCACGAATCGCAACATGAGTTAGAGAACTGCTCCGCCACTGCTGTTAATCAGTCCTAATTATCCATATGGCATGAAACCAAGTGATATACAACTGTAGTTCTTAAGCCTGATGGGAAATCTTCCCAGGATAGGAGGCAAGTTCTACCTCCATCTATCTACTGAGTGGAATCTGGTGTGTCCATTCAGGGACAGGATGATGAGCCATACATAGGCCTTTGAGGACAGGTAACCAGATCTACCGGTTCGGTTGTATCAAAGCTTAATTTCCTCCCCATGACAGGTTGGCAATTTTCTATCCCTCCCCAGGTGTCATCTTTTTGACCTACGTGATCAATAAATTCCGCATAGTGAAGCTCACCACTAAGGACCAGTTCATCATAGCCTACGGTGGCCTACGAGGGGCAATTGCCTTCTCCCTGGGGTATCTACTCAACACAGACCATTTCCCCATGAGGGATATGTTCCTCATTGCCATCATCACCGTCATCTTCTTCACTGTCTTTGTGCAGGTGAGTGCTAAGGCGTGTTTTCATAGCCCTGAACCCTGTCTGCTATGTGAATTTTACTGTGAAAAGTCCGGCAACCATTTCATAGTTTGTCCGAAAAGGTTTGACAAAAACAACTTAGCACTACATTCCTAATTGTGAGTTTGTGAACTTTAACAGTGCTCCAGAGAGCTGGAATTCATATTCAAATATAAATAGAATTTATGTGAAATCAACTTTGCTCACCTCATCTTAAATTGGAGTTGTTATATTGCTAACCAGTATAATCCCTTCTAGAGGAACCTACTGCTGCAAACTGCCTTCAGTATTAACTGATCTCCCTGGACCTCTTCAAACAGTCAACAATTTCTGAATTTCATGGATGAATTAGTTTCAAGGCAGCAATTTCAAGGAGCTTCCGTTTTTGCTGAGTTCTGCTCTCGCGTGGACTGAGCAGGGAGTGAAGCGTGCACGTGGCTGTGGAATTTTGCCATCGTGGCCTGCAGGAAGGTGTGCTGAGGTTTGCGGTTTGGCATGTGATCTGAACACTGAGGGTGTTTGGAAGCCTGCCTCTTTCCAAAGTGCAAGTTGAATGATTCATTTCGGCCTGTTCCAGAGCCACTTTTAGCTCTGGTTGTGTTGGTGCCATTGACGCTGATGGCAGGACTGGCTTATGAGATGATGATGATGATGATAGTTTTATCTACAACAAATGCCAGATATGAACAGAAGAGTCTTCCAATATAACCTAACCCAAGATCCTTCTCAATCTGGAACGAGCCCTCAGACTTAAAGAAAGATTGTTACGGTGAATCCAGTTTCCTTAAAGGCATTGTTATACAAATAATTGGCTACTATAGTGTAAATGCTAGGACTTGCAGTGATATTACTATTACACTGTTACATGTGTCCTATGTAATAAATGTGTTGTAATAATTATGTCCCAGTAGGCTCTGCTGTTTCACAGACACTTCAGAATGAAAACATTCAAAAAGCAAAGCTCCTCCCAGTATTGTTAACCTTTGCTCAAGCCAGCATGTGGGAATATTTGGTGTGACCCACTGAGTGGAAGAGAACCATGGCAGGATTTTCTCTCATCCCTTCCATCTTTGGCTAGTTTTGCGCAAACTTCATGGCTGTTGGGCTGTGATGGGAGCCATCGTGTAGCAGCATGGACTGTTGTTTCCACATTGACTGTTGGTCGTGTACACATGAGGGAGCCGAACTGATCGGTTGAGGGTCAGTGATTGTGTCATGCACTTGAGTCCTGTTATTTTTTAAATTTTTTTTAATTATTTTTTTTTTTTTACGCAGTGTGAAGCGCACTCACCACTAAGCTCCTCTTACTTGCACTGCGGGAGGAGAAACCGAACTTATGAAGCGAGGGCACTGGAGTTTAATTATGTAGTAGAACATGGGTTAGGCTATAGACATCAGACCCAGTTTGTGTTTTTAGTAGTAGCGGATTTTAGCCGAGACTGCAAGAGCTCGACCGCTGAGGAGGGGGTTAGATTTTGTTGCTGTGCAGGGCTAGGTGTTGGCTGTTGGCTTATAGCTGCTAGCTGTTAGCTGTTAGCCTGCAGCGACAGCATCTACGACCTCACACACAGCATCATCATGAAAAATCCCATTCAGCATAGAAACACTCATGCACTGTAGGTGTGTATGTGTGTGTGCGTGGTTTTAAGCATAATGTCACACACACACACTCACACCAACATGGAATGGAAAAGAAGACAGGCTAAATGGTTGCATAGCCCCACGTGGTTTCATCAAGTGGATCGTGGCTCACACTAGGGGGAGTCTGACAGACTGGGTAGGTGTGGTTGTCAGAACTAGGAAAATTTGGAAGGTGGAGTGAGTTTACTGTGTGTGTGTGTGTGTGTGTGTGTGTGTGTGTGTGTGTGTGTGTGTGTGTGTGTGTGTGTGTGTGTGTGTGTGTGTGTGTGTGTGTGTGTGTTTCATTAGGTGCATTTATTTTCTGTGTGTTTGCGGTTATATGCACTGTCCAACGACCTTGAGAGACACCCATAGCACCTGGTGCAAAGACCCACAGCCAGTGGGCCTGAAGAGAAGTGACAGAGGTGTAACAATATATTGATGCCTTTGAATAAATCCCCTATATATTGCATTCTTTTAGTGTACCGATGCGCATTTTGACATTTCAGTTAAACTTGAATGTCGTTATAGAATAGTTTCATATTCCTGTTTCCAGTTGATACAGAGTTCATTCATCAGTTCTGTTCATCAAATTAAAAGTTTAATTGAATGTATTCTGTGTGACACAAAATTGATCACTGAAAATGCATGTGAACCTGTTCTGTGTATGTGAGGGTTTGTGGGTGATTGACAGTTTTTGAGGTGTGGCTAATTTTCCATCATCACCACTCCTATACCTCCCTGCCACCGTAGTTATTGGTCAGCTAGGTTTCATGGGAGAATTTTGGCCTTGGAAGTTGAAGACATGCTGTGACTTGCCTAGCTGGCAGCTGTCATACCCAGATTGTTGCTCTGAGCCGGAGGGAGAGGATCAAGTCATCAGAGGCGTCTAACACCATGGCCTGGGGTTTGGTCAGATAGATGCTGTGCGCTCCTACCCTGGGCCAGGGTCGTGAGGGGCCAGGGTCGTGAGGGGCCAGAGGCCTGCCAGTTCCCATCATCTCCGAACACACCCGCACTTAGCAGTACAGCTCCGTGGCTCCCAGTTCGGTCCAGTCTGGGCCTTGATCCTGTCCCATATGCGTGCATCAGGTATTCCAGGGCTGCTGCACACTCTGTTACAGGCCAGCAGGCACTGGGAATCCACCAGGGTATCTAGATGGAGTGAGGACGCTGAAGACTCCCTGGGTTTAGTGTTTTCCAGGGGGACACCAGGGTCACCTCATGGAGGGCTTGGTCACTAAGGGACTTCAAGGCCACTTCAGGGCAGAGGCTGGAAACCTGGATGTTGTCAGGGTGCTTCAGGGTACTGTATGCATCAGAGAATGCGCGGTATAGAACAGGATGTAGTGAACTGCAGCACAGTAGCCACATGTCTACATAAAATGAATTCTTTTTTTTCTTTCTCATATTCTTTGTGTTTGTGTCATTCTAGGGCATGACCATTCGACCTCTGGTTGACCTGCTTGCTGTTAAGAAAAAACAGGAGACCAAACGTTCCATCAACGAGGAGATCCACACCCAGGTAACGTCAGATCTCGTCTCGGCGTCTTCGCACCTCTCTCGCTGCTACACCCCGTCTGTCTGCACGCTCGAGACCTGGCCCGATCGGACGCCAATTCTGCCTTTAAGTTCAGAATGGGGCAGCACGCCAGAACTGCTGGGTGGGAATTGATGGGAAACTCTTCCCTCCAGCCTCAGGGTTACAGAGGACAAGGCCCTTAGGGAACGCATGAAGCAAAATGAGAACGTCTTTATATTTGACCTCACAGAGTTGCCAGATTTGTTTTTCCTTCTCAGGCTCCTCTTGTACCATTGTGTGTATTTGATCGCCATCTGCTGGCTAGTTGTGAAATGTCCTCTGTTTTCATAAACAACACTGCAGTGTGCCTTCAGTAAGGGAGTTAAAAGACTCCAGCTGATGTCTTTGCCTTTGGGTTGTTCTTAAACAGTGTGCAGTGTTGAAGACATAAAAGCTTACCGTGTTACAGGTGCAGCGTTCAGACAGAGCTACACCAAACGCTGGCTTCATTTGACTGGTACTGGAGCTCCCGGCCACCCTTCTAAAACTATCTCTGTTTGTAGCTTCCTGTTTCTACCTAAGGCTAGCACTGCTTTGGGTAATTATTTGCAAGTCAGATTTCGACCACTGGCCACACCTGCACTGCCCCAGGCACATCCCAAATCATCACCACCAGTGCAGCTATGCTGCCAGCATGCAACCTGCTCACTCACTCGCTCTCAGAATGCCTCGGGAATGCTTAGACTGAGGGAGATCCGCAGACCAGAGGCGTGTTTGCACATCCAACACACGCGTGCACAGACACACACACACAGAAGAAGCCTCGGGGTGTTGAAGGTGTCACTGAGTCATTACACTGGGGAGACGCATTCTTAACTTCCACCCTTTAAGTACAGCCTGTCTGTGAAAGGCAGCAGGAAACGGCCATTGGGTCAGAGGCTTGGCTTCTGAACACTCGGCTGTGCCGCAGTCTGGGTGTAGTGTGCATTCCGATAAGCTCGTGACTGTAACTTGCATTCACCGGCATAATTTATTTGTGCTGTAAACGTGTGCGTCACCGGCGTCTGAATGCCAGGGCGAGCGTTGCCATCACGACTACTGCACGTCCCAGCATGCCTCTCATGGAACCGCTTCAGAAGCAGGACCGACACACCCAGAGTCCTTCGGGCCAGAGTGTGTACATTGCCGTGGCGACGGTTGGCTAGGCGGTTTTCTCGTTCTTTCCATGCTGAGACTGGCGTGAGGCCTGTTCTCCACTGCCACCCTGTGTCTCTGTAGAGGCTGAGGTGCGTTACGGTCTGACACTGAGCTTCGCTCTCTTCTACTCTTTTGTTCTCACAGTTCTTGGACCACCTGCTGACGGGCATCGAGGACGTCTGTGGACACTATGGCCACCACCACTGGAAGGACAAGTGTGTACCAACAGACTTTTGATTGTGCTTTATCTCTGGAGTTGGTTATAATGGGAGTATTTTCCAAGCATTTTGGATTATAGTTAAATTTATGCATATGTGGAGATAACATGCTTTTCTTCCAGCTTTCTCAAATGCAGATGTTTTGGTGGGTGGGTGTGTGGGAGAGAGAGTGTTTCTGAATGTACCCGAGAAGTATTATATCACATCGGTACTGAGGTACCTCACAAATACTGCAAAATGATCACTGATGAGTGCCTCATTACTGCCTCTTGTGCAGCTGTGTGTGGGGAAAACGTTAGCGTTCTTAATATAGCATCGCCATGGAAGCAATAATGTCACCATGGCAGCAGCGGAGGTGGTGGGCTCACTCAGCGCTGAGCCACTCACCTAGGAGAGCCCTGAGGGGAGGAGCTGGTCGAGGGGCGGAGCTTCGTCCCTTCAGGCCTAAAGTTGAGACTGCTGACATCTGGGGTTTGAGCCCTTCCGTGAACCAGATGAGGCCCCGTGAGTCCGAGACCACGCCAAAGTGCAGGGTTTCAAATACATCGACGGGCTGGCAGGTTTCTGCGGTTTTGAGTAACAATGAGTCAAATCCGTCCAGATCCCAGCACAGTGGCAGAGCCTGGGATGGCTGAGGCGTGCCGGGACCAGGAGATGAACTGTTCCGTGGTCTGATGCCGCATGCATCGATATCCATCTTGACGGACGGCCTGTTAAGAGGCGGAATTCAGTTACAGTGTAACTTTTAGCAATTGTCAGTCTTTCTCCTCCTCGAAGCTTCCTCTTTCTGATCCGAGGACCGATCAAAGATGGCCAAGGCTGTTGGAAGGAGGTTGAGTGATTATGCTCTCCAGGAGCAGTACACCCTCATGCCTCATGAGCTGCACACTGGTACTGACCTTCAGAGGCCCAGGATCGATCGGAGAGACCCGTCCACGACCTAACGTGCCTCCAGCCTGGAGCTCATTATCTGGAGCTCAGCAGAAAAAAAAAAACAAAAAAACAATATAACCCTGCACAGGACTCCTCCACAGCTCCGGAGAAGCTCGGCATCAAAAACCTAATGCGCTTCTTTCTTTCTATTTCTTATTCATTCTCTGTCTATCCGTCTGTCCATCTCACTCTCTCACTCTGTGTGCCCTTAACAGGCTCAACCGCTTCAATAAGAAGTATGTGAAGAAGTGTCTGATTGCTGGAGACCGTGCCAAGGAGCCCCAGCTGATCGCCTTCTACCACAAGATGGAGATGAAGCAGGCCATTGAGCTGGTGGAGAGCGGAGGCGGGGTCAAGCTGCCGTCCGCCATGCCCTCCACCGTCTCCATGCAGTGAGGGGCCTTCCACCTTCCTCGCCCGGCACTCCTCATCCTCAGCCATGAGACCTTTTGTTCTCTGTTTAACCTTAGTTTCTACCTTGAAATATGAGCAGTAGTTTATTGTGGCTGGGATTCGGATGTGTTCCATAGAGTAACTAAACCATGTGTGATTCATTTCAATCTTGATATGTGAACCGCCTCCGGTTCGAAGAACTTTGCTTATAAATATTAGCAACATGGACAAAACACGTTAAATCAGACAGTGGTTGATTTATTTCTATACATTTTACAGTGTTGTCTTTTTCTATCCCCTTCTGTAGAAACATCCAACCCAAGAAGCCTCCGGAGAGAGTGCTGCCTCAGATATCAAAGGGTCGGGAGGAGGAGATCCGGAAGATTCTACGCACCAACCTGCAGAGGACACGCCAGAGGGTGAGTCCAGCCGGTACCCTCTGTGACCTCTCTAGTAACACTTAAAATAGTAGTGAACATTATTATTGTTTGCAGCAGTAATAGTTCCAGTAATTTTTAGTGTTTTTGTCTTTTTGATTTCCAGTTGCAGTCCTATAACAGACACACACTGATCGCTGACCCATACGAGGACGGCTTCACTGAGCTCATTATGAAGAGGAAAAAGGTGATAGAACTGGAGAAGAAGGTGAACTTGCAGGAAGGGGCACAGACACTGGGACTATAGGAGGGACGCGTTTTATGCCTTAACTTAATTTGTCTTAACTTTCCCTTAATCTTCAGAACTTCAGAGTAAAAATGAACAGTTTATCTGTGTATTGTACCAACTAATCTAGAAGGGAAATAACTGGAACCCTAGCTGAACTTTGCTTGGTTTCTTTTTAAGACAAGTTGAGTATGATCGTGATTATGTCTCTGTACTATCAGCTCAAACAGATGAACAATTACCTCACAGTGCCGGCCCCGCCCCCGGACTCTCCCACCATTACCAGGGCCCGCCTCTCCTCTGGTGAGCTGCACACGTCACTGCTGTTTTTGTTTTTAAGGAGGGCGTTTCTACTTTTCACAAACATTTCCATACTTGGAGTTCTCTAAATGCACAGTGTATATGAGATGTTTATTAAGTTGGATTTTAAGAGGATTGTATAATCAGTGCTAAGATGCAATGAGTTCTCATGTTTGTCTCACAGTCAGTAATTAATAATTCATTATTCAGAATACAACAACTGTTCAACAGCAGTAAGCTAAATTAGCTTAACCCTGAATTTTCCCAAAATGTGTGCAATAGCCATGAACCTGCTTATGATAAACATCGCCCGTCGGTTTCAAGGCCAGGGAAAGACTTGAGAATGTCTGTAGTTCTGACTCGGGTGTGGATTCGTACTTTTGTGGGCTCATTTGCTGCGTTCTAATTTTCAAGGTGCTCGCACAGCTGGGAGATCTGTTCAGTATTTTGCTCTCATTTCTCCTATCTGCCCACAGACCCTCAGCCCTGGAGTGCGAAGCCATCGGCGGACAACGTCCCTGCCATTAAAGTGGACCTGGCCTCTCCGCAGAGCCCCGAGTCGGGCAGCCCCGGCAGGGAGGCCAGAAAGCCTGTTCTGCAGGTCACAAGGGAAACTGAGGAGGAGGAGGGCCTGGTGATGAGGCCTTCATCCCAGGAGAAGCCGAGAAAGGGACCAGAAGACCCGGAGAGTGAGAAGGAGCAGCAGCGTCTCCTCCGCTGCCTGAGTGACCCTGGCCCCGCCGCCAGTGAAGAGGACGAGCCGTTCCTCCCCTGAGATGGGGGGAGGTGGGTGGGGGGGGGGGTGAGAGTGAGTGTGTGAGAGAACGAGCGTGAGTGTGAGCGATGCACGCTACCGGCTGTTTAACTGCCTTCACTGTTGCGCTCTCTCGCTGGAAAATGTCCGAGGGGTTTCGAGAGTTTGTGGTTTGGTATTGCCACTGTTTCTTGGACAAATGACTCAGAGATTTTTTTTTTTTTTTTGTCCTTTTTTCCTCCATTTGGGCTGTGCGGAACACAAGCGAACTTTTGCAGTTAGCCAAAACGAGAACTGTTGAGAAATCACTGTCAGCAAACCAAAACAGAGAATGGAGGGAGGGTTGAATATAGCCATTTCTTTTCTAGCTTTATCATTCTTGTTATTATTAAGACACAAAGAAAAGCTTTGAGGAACCTCTGGAATAGGAAAACACAACTATGCATTACCAAAGGTTCATACTGTTGTGGTCTCTGACGAGTGTTCTGCTTACGTCTGTTTTTATTTTTTATTTTCTTTTTAGCGTGCATCACAACGAACTGTTTGTGTCACTTGAATCGCATTGTGTGGCATGATGTTGTCACCTAGCACAGTGAACCCTTCACTTCTGTGGAGCAATATTAACCTGGTGCCTCGTGGTATTTTGTCATCGGAATACGTCCGGTGTGGTGGGATCTGGGATCCGATCCTTGCTGGTTTTTTGTTTTGGAGCGTGTGTAGACTGGAAGTGTGGTTCTAGCAGCTAACAGCAACTAACAGCCTTGTGATTCAGACACTCGCTTAATCACTTGTGGCATGAAGCTAAATGCAGAAGGGGAAATGGGATTTAAACTCAGTTACACAATGCAAGTTGGTTTTCATAGGAGACTGAATGTAACTGTGGATTTATTGTGATTTGTAAATATAAACTAACGTGGCGATTCAGCAGTAGTACCCAAATCCAGTCCTGGCCCTTTAGCATAAGAAATGTCATGTCAGACTTTAGGATCAGTGTGATCCATGTGGTCGCACTGATGGATTATTCAACTTTGTGCTCTTACTTTATAAACTATAAACTGTGTCTCGCTTACAGGCTTCATCCCCTCTAAATGCACCTCACCACCTGTGACTAACACTTCTACCCATGTGCCTCTGGTTACCTGCTTCTGGTCTGTTTGTGGTTTTGGTCTGTTCAGTGCTTCGGCTTTTGTGTCACAAGTCTCTGATGTCTTTGTGCAAACAGTATACAAGTATACAGTATACGGACGCTTATCGAGCTTGCCGGCCCAGCTGTCTGCGTCAATTTGAATCCCTTTTGCTTGGTTTATTCCCCTCAATACATCGGCGTCATGTGGTGTCACTCCAGAAGGAAACGATTAGGGTATTAATCACTCGTCGTTCCGTCGGTGCGTCAGATGTTACTCAACGGAACTTGAGACGTCCAAAACTATTCTGCATGCAGAGTAGACTAGATTTATTTTATTATGAGATGTATAAATAATTTTTTTTTTTTTCCATGTAAAACCTAAAGGTCCGATGACGTCCGTGATCTGTTTGCCTGCTCTGTCTTACATGTTGCTGTTGTAATTCTGACACATGACGACATTGGGCTCGTCCCTCAGAGGCTTGTGGGGGACGGGACGGGGGACATCTTTCAGCAGAAGCAGCTTTCTTTGTTGACTGAAAAGGTTTGTTGAGTGTGGACTATGGAGGGGATTGTGGGATGGATCGGGATGGTGTGGCATCGTTTGTAATAGACCCACACCCGTCGGTCCCCGTTGTCCCAGGAGTGGGGTGTGGTGGGCGTCGCCTGTGCGCAGGGGTAAACCTGACTGATGTCGCTTGCCGACGTTTTCCTGTGACCTCTCGTGTGTGTGTGTGTGTGTGTGTGTGTGTGTGTGTGTGTGTGTGTGTGTGTGCGCGCGCATATCTGTATGTGAGATGCAGAGCACATGGGGACGGGGGGCATAATTGAGGTTGAACATTCCAGATTGGCGCGGACGGACGAAGACGCAGCACATGCAGGTGTCCCTGTGGGGGAGGACGGACAGCAGCCCATCCTGTCTTGGTATGCAACAGTGAAAGTGACCCCCAGGTTTAACAGAACACGTCTGCAGTCAGACCGAACCCAGGCCCGTGCCATCAAACCTGGCCCGTCGTATAGCCGGCGCTGCGTGGGCCCTATTCTGGCGGATGGATGTCTGTTTTTGTTTGTTTGTTTGTTTGTTTTTTAATTGCTTAAAGAAATGGGTTTGTCATTTTGAACTGTAACATCTCCCTGGTTCATTTTGAACCTCCTACTATGTCTGTGTATATGACTAACGGCTCAGACGCATGCAAATGAAATAACAGTACCTTTTGGCTCCACAGAAGGCAGAGTACTAATCTATCTCACCCAAGGCCTGATGCCTTTAGATTACAGTGATTCTAGCGCTTTCCGTCACGAGGCGCCGTCAGCCGTTGTCCTGTCGTTGTCTAAGCTGACGTCTCATGCTGCTTCCCCCACCCCCCCGGCTGCATGTGCGAGCGCTCGTCCACGTCTCTGCCTCGCTCCGTCAACCTGCACAGCACCAGTGCGCTGACATTAGCCATCGCCGTTCAGCACAAAGCAATAACAGGAGCGGGTTAAATGTACTGTGAGCAGCATGTTTGCTGGTATGTCGCAGCTCACAAGGCTGGTGATGTGGCCTGTCCAGTCCAGAGGTATGGTACCAAAAAGTGCAGGAAGAAGAGTTTCCTGTCCAGCTAATGGACCACTGTGAGCCTTTGCTTCGTGGCACGTGGAGGACAATTTTATTATTAGGATATTATATGAGGACTTATGGAAAAATCTACATATTGTACCATTAAAAAAAGCTGAATTTTGTTGATGTTTTATTCATATTGATTCTTTGTTTGTTTGTTTGTTTTGTTTTTTATTTGCTTCTGCCTGTTCTTACTTCTGGGAAGGAGAGAATGAGCTTTAATGATTGAACTTGCGGAGAGGTTCCCAGACATCGGTTCATTCAGCTGACAATGTACGCCCTGACACAGCTGTCTCTGTGTGATCTGTGTTTTAAGATGTATTGATTGTTGTTGATTATCCAGACATAATGGCTTATTGCCTTTTCCCTTATTATTGTGTTTTGACTACTCCACTTTAAATAATGATGCAAAGGCATTTGCAATAAAAAATATTTTATTTTACAAGAGAAACATGTAAGAATAAATCTATATTATGAAAATGTAAAATGCTATAGATCAGAGTTTACTGAATAACAGCCCAATCCACACTACAGACTTGTCCACTGTATTGGAGTCCCCTGGCTTATTCCATACATACATCCTTCTTTACCTTTTGGAACTAGCATACAGTTGTGATCCAATGAAAAATACAATAAAGTTTTCACTGAATAAAAGTAGTCAATTTTACTTACTAAAATGTGTGCTTTTAAGACAATATTTTGAGAGGACTTGGAGACGGCGCAATGGCGTTGTTAAAGTGATGCTGCAATTCGGAATGTGAACAACAGGTGGAGCTGTGGACTCACCACAATAGCCTATTATTGGGTGAGGGAAACGAAGGGTGGGGTAAGATTTTGAAAAATAATGCAATTTTGAAAAATAATGCAATTTAGGCGCAAACTCACACATGCACTTAATGTTTCAGGAAAGCGAGGACACTTAAAAATATATTTAACGTGTTTATGAATACGTTTCCCTTCTGCAGCGAAAATGAAAATAAGCAGTATTATTTAGGCACATTGTGAGTGAATTTCCGTGGTAGTTTTTTAAACAGCAAGTTTATATGCTGTCAGTTATCACTACGTAAAAAATACTAAGTGGTCCGTACCCGGAGCTGCATAAACCTTTATTCATTCAAAATTGTATTCCTTTAAATTGTCTCGCTATTAAATTTAGGTGATTAATTTATCTGTCGCCCGGCCCATTCTATAGGATTTATGGAGTTAAAAACAGTCCTGTTCCGCGAGAGTCACGTGATCTGTGTTTATAAAGACGTATTTATTTTCCTCCGATTAGTTTAAAAGCTGAGAGCTGGCGCCAGTCTAAAGCATTTCCATGCCGTTGTTGTGAGACTGTTCAGATGATACATGAGATGAGCGGTTTGGACATGTTTTATGACGTGCCATTTAAAAGGGAAATGACATCACGACATTAAACGCTTTAGGCCTCGCGCTCCTCACCCGCGTGCAGACATATGACGCGCCACTCGTCAGGAGCGCACCATTTAAAAGCGCGCACGTGGGACATCAGCTCGCTTCTGAGCGCGCATCGATGCAGCTGCCGAAGGTCTCCTAGAGGGTGCTCGTGAGCACCTCCGTGATCGCCTAAAAGGGAAATGGGATACCCTATGACCTCGCATTCTTGAGTGCGTGCGCAATTATGGACAACAGGACCGCGAGCGCGCCGTTTGGGACTGTGCCTTACTATTCATCTTTTAGGACAGAGACGCAAGCGTGCAGGTGATACTTTACGTGTCCTCGAGTCACTAGGTGAACGTGCTTATTTTGGGGACGTGCTCCTTTGTGTTACCTCTGCGGTTGCATTCTGGCTTATTTATAGCTTCCAAGCTCATTGCAAAAAAAATAATAGAGATCCTTTTTAGGTAATTTAAGAGGCGCATATAGAATATGTATGCGCTAAGGGGAAACCCCTTGATCAGGTCCCATAAAACACGGTAAGGCAGGTATGAGCTGGATAAGTGTTGCGGCTTTGTAGAATTAAGCCAAATGGGAGCATGGAATGAATAAATATGTACCAAGATCTGACCCCCGAGGGCCTCGGCATGTTATAGCTATCAGACCCACAACTGCCAATCCTGACGAAGCCCTTCAAAATACGATCTGAACCATTTGAGAACCGTGTCTGACAATCCTGCACAATTTTCCAACATGTCTAGAAATATACTGTGATCTGCAGTGTCAAATGCACCGAGAAGAGCCGAAGAACTGACATTTTACCGGAGTCACTATTCAGGCATATGTGATTTAATACCATTATAAGACCAGTCTCTGTACTATGGTGGCATCAGAAATATGATAGGAATTTGTCAAGATATCACTTATATTTAAAAAAAAAAAAAAAAAAGTTAGTTAGATGGTTGAAAACCACTTTTCATATGATCTAACTCACAAAAGTAAGATCTGAGATAGGTCTACAGCTGTTTAAAATAGAAGCATCAGAGGTTTCTTTTTCAAAAATGGTTTAAGAATAGATGAGAGCCATTCACAACTACTTGAAAATGTTTTTGAAATATAGGTCAGTAGGCAGAATATCAAGACAGCATGTAAACAATTTAACTGTTTAACTGTTCCTAAGGTATTTTACAGTCAATTGTATTAAATAATAATCTCGTCATTTCTGGGTGATGATAGAGATAGCATTGTCTCAGTGAGGTTTTGATGGTAAGTCTAATGTTTTTAATTTTATCATTGTAAAAATATTGAAAATTCATTATATTTTATATGGAGAGAAGTTAAGTGACTTTCTGTTTTGGTGGTTCTGTAAAATTGTCTTACAAGGGGCACCTTTTTAAAATGCAGATTTTAAATACACAATATAAAAATAATGACAGTACACTGAATATATGATGATATATATAATGAGTATAATCAATATTACCCAGGATGCAGCACTAGTACTCAGGCACTAATTCTGATGCAACATGAAAACAAACCAAGAGAAAGAAGACACGTGCAGTCTGAGAGGGACTATAGCAGTGCCTTGACCATTTCTGAGAAATACATGGTTCATTAATCTCATTGCTTTGTACTTTTCTCTTGCTGCAGTTTTCAGTTGCAGGCCTCATTCCCATCACTTAATACATTTTGCCAGCATATCTGATAAAATGCTAAATGAAAACTGGAATCTAATAGTAATTAAACTTGATATTTTGGTTCTCTCTTTTTTGAGACGGAATTAATATGACGTCAATGCCAGAAGGTGATTCACATTTGTTAACCCATTGTTGCACAAGCAACATGGTCCATAAAGCAGATCCACTTAGTGATCTGGGTCTTTGCACTGAGCATGTCAAGAGAGCCAACTTCAAGACACCAGGAACTTCAAGACCCATGTTTTGTGTGTGTGTGTGTGTGTGTGTGTGTGTGTGTGTGTGTGTGTGTGTGTGTGTGTGCGTGCGTGTGTGTGTGTCTGTGTGTGTGCGTGTGTGCGTGCGTGTGCGTCTGTGTGTGTGTGTGTGTGTGCGTCTGTGTGTGTGTGTGTGTGTGCCTCTGTGTGTGTGTGTGTGCGTCTGTGTGTGTGTGTGTGTGTGTCTGTCTGTCTGTGTGTGTGTGTGTCTGTCTGTCTGTGTGTGTGTGTGTGTGTGTGTGTGTGAAGTCCAGTCCTGCAGACCCACTGCCTGTCACTTTCGGGTATCGTATATGTGTGGGCTCGTTAAGGGCTCGTTAAGGGATAGATAATTAACTGGTTTCAAATCAAGCAATGCACTAAACTGGTGGCAAATCCAGCTATAGATCAAGGACTCTTAAAAGCTGTACAAATCCAGCAGTTCACCATATTATTTCATGTGTTTGTCTGCTTAACAACGTGCTATCAGTAAAACTCAGACAACTCATAATGGTGCCTTGGATTACATTTTTAGGCTTTGTGGAAATCCAATTTGACTGTCTAAGTGCTTTCACAGTCTGCTTGTTTGTTTCTTTTATTTGTTTATTGTAGCATTTGAATTAATGTTACCAGATACAGACCAACATAATTACGTTTGAGCAAAGTTCATGATTTAAAAACGACTACTTGACCCCCAACCACTGAAGTAACCTTCTATCAACCCTTATTCTCTCAACCATCAATATCCCCCCCATCCTGTGAGCAAGTCTGCAAGGCTAGCTGTCTGCCTCCTGTTTCTTCCCCTTTAACAGTCCCTAATGAAGGAGACCCCGGGGCTCCGCTGGGGAGCGTGGTTAATGACCATTCCTTGGGGCAGCTGCAGTGATTGGCTACGGGGAGAGGAATTACGCGAGCCGCAAATGTTATGCTTCCCCATGCATTTTGCATCCCTCCCGGGCCTCCGTGCGGTTATCTTCACTAACTTTCTTTGTGCTGTGTTTGGTTCTTTTAGTAATGACCACCGTCAGCTTAACTAGAAACATTGATCTAATTTTATCCGCAGACAATACGGCCGAAGTTACACTGCGTCGCTGACCCTTTTTTAAATGTATATTGGAATAGAATTCTTGCTGGACTGAAGTTATTAGCACAGCAGCAAAGTCTGGGGTTTATATATATATATATATATAAAAGTTGTCCATTTGTAGAGTGTGCCCGGCACACGATTAAACTTTCCTACTCTTCACACCCAGACTAAGGCTATACGCGGACGTGTGTGTGAGAGAAAGGTCCTACGTTGTATAACTTTGCGAATAGTGGAGCTTTTTCAGTACACCATGAGGAGCCATTTATTCTTCAAGTAGCCTAACGTATTATGTATTATGTAAATTTATACTTAACCCAATACGAATACTACATCGATTCATCACAGAAATACGAGTTTTCTAAACCCTAACAAAATAAGTAATTCAGTAGCGAATTTATGCCTCATGTCGCAAAAACAAGAGTATCTTTATTACGCGATTTTCTGGTTTCCCACCACGTTTATATGATTCTATTTGCGTATATATAGATTAATTAATTACCAGGAGTTAATTCTACAATGCCATTTGGTATCAATTAGCCAGTTGCCCGAGACTGTCTCGGGGTCCCTCTACAGAATCAGCGGCTCTAGGATGATTTTCTTAAAAAATACCCAGACACACCACACGATGGATGTATCAGCACACACTTGCTCCCATTATCTGACGCTGCTAGTCCTAATCGGAGAGACGCACTCCCCTCAAATATCTGCCATGATAAAACCACACGTTTGCAGCAGCCCGCGCGGTGAGCGGAAACAGAGAGTCACACGTTTGCGTCTTTCACCCTGCTGGATGCATATGGGATCAGGATCATAGCGTTCGCTCAAGGATCGTTTTGGATCCTTCTTTGTATCCGGACGCGATCCTGCGCTGCAACAATACTCTCCTTTTATCCAGGTTCTCCTCCCGCGCGCTGTCCTCTTGCGCTGGTAAGCGGGCGAACATCGCGAGTGCGCGCGGCGGACCGGGCAGCGGAAGGAAGCCGAGGGATCTTTCCTCGGGATTAGAGTCACATCACTGTGCACGGACACAACTCTGCGTTTAGCCTATTCTGGGAATTCTAATAACCTTTGTGCGAGTGTGTGCGTGTGTATGCCTAAAGCGTAAACGCATCGTTTCTTGGGAGGAGCATCTCTCCAGTTTGAGGCATGTTTAGTTCATAAACAAGGAAGAGGGATCGCGTGCTTTGAGGGATGTAATAGGCTGCTTGGATGGGGACACAGCTACCTGACGCGATCTCTGGACATTACTGAACCTGATGCCTTTGCGGAGATTTTACTGTGAACTCGGATACCAAAAGAGCGGACGGCGACGCTGCGCTTTTGTAATTTCTCAACTGCACGTACGTTTACTGTTCGGCTTCTGCAAAGCACGGATCATTTCGTTGTCGGGTTCTTCTGAAGATAAACTTAGGTGCGACAGATGTTTGGCTGTCATATCTTAGGGACTGTGGCGAACATCTGTCATTACCAACCACTGTGCAGCGGCTTGCCAGTTTTCATTTCTCTCGCTTTTCGACCAAAGATATTCTAAGAAGCATTTTAGCTTTGGGTAGCATTGCTAATTCCAACTGCCATTGAACCAAATATCCTTCTTGTGGACGCCGCGTGTTAAATGCAGTACTTTCGCTCGCTCATGTGGACGGAAACTTGCCCGCAACAAACCCATCCGGAGGACAATGAAGCGTCTGCTGAGAGTCAGCGCAAAATTGTTGACGCAATCTGCGCCCCCGAAAAGCCAATCGATAGCGCAATAAGGCGCACTCAATTTGATTAGGCGAGAGCGAAATCTCAGGTCATTCCTCAAACATTGCCATCTATGTAACCAGAAATTGTCCGACCGGTTTTTCTTGGCAGATTTAAAAGGACAGAGTTTATACCAACTTAATAATTGTGTGTAACGCATACACTCTAGTGTAAATGGTGTTCAGAAAGTTACCCGGTGTCTCTGCATCGGGGATGGGGCTTCGCCTGTCGCAGAAATTCGTGTTTCTACTTTTTCTGTCGGGTTTGGTCACTTTGTGCTTTGGAGCACTTTTCTTTTTGCCCGACTCGGTTCGCCTGAAGCGCATTTTCTTATCGAAGAATGAGAGCCCAGCGGTGACCGTGGGCTCCGAAAATGACGCGAGGGAACTTTCCAAAAAAGCGCCCGGGGACCCAGAGCATTCGCGGGCTTCGTTAAAGGGCGAGCTAAATAAACCCAAAGTTAGCCGAAAACCCTCTGTCACACACGATGCCCGAACCGTCGAACGGTCTGTGGGGAGCAGGACACAAGAGGACTGGACCCCCCCGAGGACAAAAATGGACCCCGGCGACGAACTTGCGGCAAAAAACGACAGAGTGACCTCGTCCTCACATAACGGCGCAAGCAGAAAGGGTTCCGATTACGAGATGGTCAAAAAGTGTCTGCTGAAACCTTCCCTTGGAATTGACCGTGGGAAGCCCTCGGACACTCAAACCATACAGAGGCGAGATAAAATCCGAGAGGTAAGATGAGTGCTCCCGTCACTGTGTTGGTATCGCGGTCGGATATGTACAGTACATCGAGATCTTCCGCCCAGCGTACGTAAAACCTTTCATCACTAAAGCGTGTAAATGTCAGACTGTTTTCCTTGCAAGACGCTTGTCAAAGGTGGTGCCTTAACTGTGCTCAGGTCAGGAATAAGAACAGGCTGTGTGAAGCTATTACATATTTTGACCATCTAATTTAAAATCTTCTGTTTACTGCAACTACACAACAGCTACAAAAGAACGCAGTGAGGAGACTTCAGCTGAAAAGTCGCTCTCCTATTAGCAGTTATTGGCATAGTTTACACGCAACTGATGGCTCATATGATGGACAGAGCAAGGCACATATGTCAGATTTGCTGAACACTAGGCTTGATTAATCCAGGAGAAACTCCTGACTCCGTTCAGTCACAGCTACCAATGGCAGTAGATTAATAATAGTCACATTTGACACAGTTGTACTCAATTTGTGTAGATCCTGTCGGTAAAATGGCTTTGGCTTTAAGACATTTGGAATGTGTGTGACAGTACAGATTCACCAACCATGACCGCCAGATTGATGCGCTCGCAGTACATCCATGTTCGCCTTCGGATAAGAAACAGACGTATTTTTGCATTGTTTCGAGTCATAAAATCATTTGCGATGAGGACGTTGCTCTTGCTCTCTTGTGATGTCACCGGGCGCTCAGATCGTCTGCCCCCTCCCCACAGTTCTGACTTCCGAAGGCCAAACTGTAACGCAGCTTTACCGTTTGCTCATCTCCTCCTGTGGTTTTTGAAGAGCTTTGTTCTGCTTTCTAAGAGCAATCGTCCACATTGTGCTCCAAATTCCTTTATGAGAAGTGAACAGCACTGGATGGATTTTTATCCTCTTACGCAAACCATTTTCCCTCCCCAAAAAACTCAATTCTGCAGCTCTTTTTCAAACGAGCGTCTTTCAAAGCCACGTGTCTCTGTGGAAGCGAACGGTGCAGATTAATGCGTGTTTTTCAGGCCTATCTGTAGCTCAGAGTTGGTTCTTTTCATTTCCTATTGTTATATGAGAATCCACTTTGTCAGGCCTTCTGGACGCTGTCCAAAGCCATTCTCTATTTCTGGAATCCTGCATCACCAGAGGCAGCTCTTGTGAGGAGATCACAGAGCTGGCCTTGGGTTAGAGGTCACACTGGGGCAAAGCAAAAACACACACACACACACACACACACACACACACACACACACACACACACAAGTTGGGGACTATGGAGAGAGACTTGTACTTCGATACTGATTAGGACTTCCTGTGGATGGACTCAGATGACACAGTGACAAACACAATGTTTGAAAAGAAATGAGGACCAGCCAAAAGGCCTTCACTTTTTGTCCAAATACTTTTGAGCCACATACATATAACACTACAAGTATGCGCATGCACACCCACACCTCTGTGTCTGTCTGTGAAAGCACTGAGTAGTAAATGTATAGAAATCAAAATAACTGGATGTGTTGTCACATCTTCCCACGGAAAATAGCTCAGTGTCCCCTTGGGGTTTGACAGAATGAGGAAGTACTGACCTGGAAGCCAACGTTCCTACATAAGCAAAGGTGAAAGTCGGTTAATGGTGGCGTTCACCGAGCGCTTGTGCTTCTTTGTTTCACGGATCTCTGTGTTGAGAGGAAGTGACGTCGCCTCTAACTTCTCCTCTGCTTCTTTCTATCAGGGGAGAGAGAGAGAGAAAAACAGAAAGAAAGACAAGGAGGTGTAGGATTCATCAGACAGTGGCATCACATTGGATGCAGCAAGCCAGTAGCCCAGTCTTGTCTATGGGGAATGTGATGTCTGTAGTGGAGGCTCTGTCTGTAGTGACGGCTCTGTCTGTAGTGACGGCTCTGTCTGTAGTGGAGGCTCTGTCTGTAGTGACGGCTCTGTCTGTAGTGACGGCTCTGTCTGTAGTGGAGGCTCTGTCTGTAGTGACGGCTCTGTCTGTAGTGATGGCTCTGTCTGTAGTGGAGGCTCTGTCTGTAGTGACGGCTCTGTCTGTAGTGGAGGCTCTGTCTGTAGTGACGGCTCTGTCTGTAGTGACGGCTCTGTCTGTAGTGGAGGCTCTGTCTGTAGTGACGGCTCTGTCTGTAGTGGAGGCTCTGTCTGTAGTGACGGCTCTGTCTGTAGTGGAGGCTCTGTCTGTAGTGACGGCTCTGTCTGTAGTGGAGGCTCTGTCTGTAGTGGAGGCTCTGTCTGTAGTGACGGCTCTGTCTGTAGTGGAGGCTCTGTCTGTAGTGGAGGCTCTGTAGTGGAGCAGCTTGGCCAACAGAAGTACTCACTGTAGTGTATATGAAGCAGTACTCACTGTAGTGTATATGAAGCAGCACTCACTGTAGTGTATATGAAGCAGCACTCACTGTAGTGTATATGATGCAGCACTCACTGTAGTGTATATGAAGCAGCACTCACTGTAGTGTATATGAAGCAGCACTCACTAGTGTATATGAAGCAGTACACACTGTAGTGTATATGAAGCAGCACTCACTGTAGTGTATATGAAGCAGCATTCACTAGTGTATATGAAGCAGTACACACTGTAGTGTATATGAAGCAGCACTCACTAGTGTATATGAAGCAGTACACACTGTAGTGTATATGAAGCAGCACTCACTGTAGTGTATATGAAGCAGCACTCACTGTAGTGTATATGATGCAGCACTCACTGTAGTGTATATGAAGCAGCACTCACTGTAGTGTATATGAAGCAGTACACACTGTAGTGTATATGAAGCAGCACTCACTGTAGTGTATATGAAGCAGCACTCACTGTAGTGTATATGAAGCAGCACTCACTAGTGTATATGAAGCAGCACTCACTGTAGTGTATATGAAGCAGCACTCACTAGTGTATATGAAGCAGCACTCACTGTAGTGTATATGAAGCAGCACTCACTGTAGTGTATATGAAGCAGCACTCACTAGTGTATATGAAGCAGTACACACTGTAGTGTATATGAAGCAGCACTCACTGTAGTGTATATGAAGCAGCATTCACTAGTGTATATGAAGCAGTACACACTAGTGTATATGAAGCAGCACTCACTAGTGTATATGAAGCAGTACACACTGTAGTGTATATGAAGCAGCACTCACTGTAGTGTATATGAAGCAGCACTCACTGTAGTGTATATGATGCAGCACTCACTGTAGTGTATATGAAGCAGCACTCACTGTAGTGTATATGAAGCAGTACTCACTGTAGTGTATAAGAAGCAGCACTCACTGTAGTGTATATGAAGCAGCACTCACTGTAGTGTATATGAAGCAGTACACACTGTAGCGTATATGAAGTAGCACTCACTGTAGTGTATATGAAGCAGCACTCACTGTAGTGTATATGAAGCAGTACACACTGTAGTGTATATGAAGCAGCACTCACTGTAGTGTATATGAAGCAGTACACACTGTAGTGTATATGAAGCAGCACTCACTGTAGTGTATATGAAGCAGCACTCCCTGTAGTGTATATCAAGCAGCAATAAGCTACTCTCTCATCTTACCTGATCAAGGCACTTGCAAGTACATTAACTCCCTGTGTTATTGTTGAAGACCTCAATCTTGCATATAAATGAAATTACATTTTGCATATAAATGAGTTGCTGATTAACATCACCATTGTTGACATTTTTATACTGCGTCAAAGTCTCTGGGCAAAACCAGTGAGCTAGACAGATGTTAGCTTTATTTTGTTTACTGGCAAACTGTAAGTTACAGCTACAGTCAATGATAAAACCTCATTTTATCTGTTGTGTAATATCTTGTAGTATCATTTGACAACATTAACATTACCCCAGAGGTTGTATGTATGGGATTAAGCTAAAAAAGTGAATTGTTTACGTGGTAACTATACCATTTAAATACAGTTTGGAAAATAAATGACCACTGCACTTGTCATTGTGAGGCTGAGCTGGCATTAAAATAAAATGTGAGAAAAATCATTTTTGACTCGAGGGTAACTGACAGTTGTTATATTTGCATTCTCTTCTCATCTTCGGAATGCCACAGGGGCTTCTCAAATGAGTTTCTTTCTCAACATGAGGGGAAGGTCAGGCATCTCTCGGGGCAGAACTGTGAATCCCATCCCGAGAGATTGACACTAATGACTCTCAATTGATGTGAACGCTTCCTGCACAATGGGAGGCCTTGTTCATGCTCATATCTGTAAACGGTGTTCTCACATATGAACACGAGGACACATTGTGTCCATCATGGGTGTGGGTGCCAGCTGCAGCTGAGCTGAACACGCTCGGGCAACTTTTACTCTTGGTGGGCATGTTCTATTTTAGCTGTTTTTTACTTTGAGTGGGCATGTTCTGTGTTAGGTGTTTTTTACTTTGAGTGGGCATGTTCTGTGTTAGGTGTTTTTTACTTTGAGTGGGCATGTTCTGTTTTAGGTGTTTTTTACTTTGGGTGGGCATGTTCTATTTTAGCTGTTTTTTACTTTGAGTGGGCATGTTCTGTTTTAGGTGTTTTTTACTTTGGGTGGGCATGTTCTGTTTTAGCTGTTTTTTACTTTGAGTGGGCATGTTCTGTTTTAGGTGTTTTTTTATCTTGAGTGGGTGTGTTCTGTTTTAGGTGTTTTTTTTATCTTGAGTGGGCGTGTTCTGTTTTAGGTGTTTTTTACTTTGACTGGGTTGTGGTTGCTGTTGTGCTGGTTGGAAGCAGATATGAACAGACCTTGCTGTTGCTCAACGACACCTCCAGGCAGCATTAGTCAAGCCAGATGCCATCCCAAAGTGACACGCCTCCCCGGAGTGACACGCCTCCCCGGAGTGACACGCCTCCCCGGAGTGACACGCCTCCCCAACCCTCCCCTTTCTCCCTTCAATCCAGCTGCACAGAGAGAGGGTCTGAGAGACAGAGTCATGTTCAGCTCCAAATTATTTGCTCTGGCAAAGTTTTACCTCGTTTAATCATGGCAATCAAGCTACACTGAACTTGAAATGAGTCCCAGAGGGAGAGCCAGTCAGAGAGAGAGGACCGTTCCCTTTGAACCGCCGCGTCCTTGTGCAGCTGATTGCGGCTCAAAGCTTCATGTCCCTGGGACGTTACCGGTCCCAAGGCCTGCCGTAAGCTGGGTGAGAACACAGCCACGTCCTGAGCGCGAGCTAAACAGAGCCCCTTGGCTCCGGTGCACCATCTCACGTGAATCACGCTGTGCTGTGCCACAGACCTTCTTTCTCTGGCTTGTAAAGAAGTAATCAAACCAAATTTGGTTGTATAGCAACAAGAAATGTAGGTAAATATAGAATGTTTTTCTGCCCCCTCCATAGTCCTTTCTTTTGGACAATGTTTTTGATGGCACTGTTCTAACTGGTGTTTATTAGTAGACGTCGCAATAGGCTGAGTTTGTTCTGTTTTGGGGGTGTTTGGAGAATATGTGAGGTAACCGCTTAGGCTGCTGTCCACACTGCCTTACCTAAGACGAACGTAATTTGCTCCTGATGTTAACATCTTGTGTAGAGATGGAGAAGCAGATAGAGAGAACAATAAATGGGGAGAAAGAGGGAAAGAGAGAGAGGGATAAAGAGATGCGGGCCGAAGGGATCCACTCTTGGGTTCAAGGCAGCTAACATTTGTGTTTAGTTCCCTTTGAGCTGGAAGAGCAAATATCAGATGCTTTGTGCGTGTTTGCATGCACAGGCCTGCGTTTCCCACGTGTTTATGTAGCCTACAGGATGCCTGCAAATGTCCACCTCCTTGTCTCGCCCTCCCCTGCCGCTCATTCAGGGCGTTTCCGGAAACGTCCGCTGTGTGAGATGAAGGGACCACCTGTCTGCGTGACTGGGGGTGGGGGTGGGGGGGTAGCCTTCGGAAGGGCTGCGTCCTCTAACCTGTGGGAGGCCCCGCGTCTCCACTCCGTTCCACGCAGCGAGGCTGGACTCTCACAGGTGGCCGTGGTGTAATTAGCCCCCACCTTTGTGAACAGGGGCGTGAAGAGAGCCAGTGGGTGAACTCGAGCTTCAGGGTGTGCAGCTGGTGCCCAGATTCAGGCTGTGATTGAGAGCTTCTTCCCAGAATGAGACGTGTGGAAGGGGAATAGCTGTTCCACAATGATGGAAGAGACCGCTACTCCTAGACGCCTGACATCAGCTCGATATGCTAATGGAAAGCTGTCCTCCGATGTCTCGGCGCTTTTGGAGCTCAGATTAATACTGAGGAGATTAATGAAGCATTTTCTTCCCATTTTCCTCTGTTGTTATAGCAAATATTCAGTCTACTGGCTTTCCGCAATTCTCCTGATCACCGAGCAGGTCAAAGGCAGGAAGCGTCTTCCACATTGTGCAGCCGGCGTCTTTCCCAGCAACCAGCCGCAAGTTGTTACTGAGAACGCTCAGCCCTCGGAAGCGTGCCAGCTTTAATCACGTCACGTGAGAACGCCATGCGTTCAACCAGATTGTGAGTCGTGGCCCAGTGTGGCAGTAACGTCACAAATCAGAATACCGTTTCAGTATCGTGATGTACCTGCTGTTGATAGGGTGGAGAACTGCAACGCTCAGGTGTGCTTGCCTCCCATGACTCAGCGCCCAGGTTTGTTAGTTTGTTGGTATTTTTGCAGCAGGGACTGTGTGGTACCACATGACTGTGAGGCAACTCTTTTACTCCTGGCATTTGAAAACTCTTTATCACCCCCCCCCGCCCCCAGACATTCACCAGTATTGTAATTATTGTGCATATTCATTATACAAAATCAGAGCTTTGCACAAAAGACAATGAGAAAGCAGGTTGTAATTTTCTTTCAAGTTAAATTGTCTGGTAGAAAAGCAGCCTAATTTTACTCAGCTCAGTGTGCCGGACTTGCCCTGTGTGCTCTTTGCGTTTTCTGCCCTGTTCTGTTAGGGCTTCCTCCCCGTCCTGTGTTACTGGGGAGGTCATCGCCTCGTCTTCCAGTGATGCCGACGTGCACTGCTTTCCCTGCATTCCGTGGAGCCACTTTATTAGTAAATGAGTGTGTGCATTTTAGCTTTCTCACCCTCCCTTCTCTTCTCTCTTTCTCTCTCTCTCTCTCCATCCCTCCCTCTCTCTCTCTCTCTGTCTCTCTCTCTCTCTCTCCCTCTCTCTCTCCCCATCCCTCCCTCTCTCTCTCCCTCTCTCTCTCCCCCTCTCCCCCGCTCTCTCCCTCTCTCTCTCTCTCTCTCTCCCCATCCCTCCCTCTCTCTCTCTCTCCCTCTCTCTCTCTCTCTCTCTCCTATTCTCCCCCCCTCTCCCTCTCTCTCTCTCTCTCTGTCGTGCTCCTGTCTCTCTCTCTCCGTCTCTCTCTCTCTCTCTCTCTCTCTCCCTCTCTCTCTCTCTCCCTCTCTCTCTTATTCTCCCCCCCTCCCTCTCTCTCTCTCTCTGTCGTGCTCCTGTCTCTCTCTCTCCCTCTCTCTCTCTCCCCATCCCTCCCTCTCTCTCTCCCTCTCTCTCTCCCTCTCTCTCTCCCCATCCCTCTCTCTCTCTCTCTCTCTCTCCCTCTCTCTCTCGCTCTCTCTGTCGTGCTCCTGTCTCTCTCTCTCCCTCTCTCTCTCTCCCCATCCCTCCCTCTCTCTCTCTCTCCCTCTCTCTCCTATTCTCCCCCCTCTCCCTCTCTCCCCATCCCTCCCTCTCTCTCTCTCTCTCTCTCTCCCTCTCTTTCTCGCTCGCTGTCGTGCTCCTGTCTCTCTCTCCCTCTCTCTCTCTCCCCATCCCTCCCTCTCTCTCTCTCCCTCTCTCTCCTATTCTCCCCCCCTCTCTCTCTCCCTCTCCCTCTGATCTACTGGCTGCTCAAGCTGTTGCAGGAGGAGAAAGGGGGAGTCAAAGAAAGAAAAAAGGCTTTGACTCGCCTGTAATGGATGTTTATGTAGACAACAAGGAACCGGTGTGTGTGTGTGTGTGTGTGAGTGAGTGTGTGTGCGTGTGTGGGTGCGTGTGTGTGCGTGTGTGGGTGTGTGTGTGTGCATGCGTGCGGGCGTGGGGGCATGAGTGTGTGTGCATGCGTGTGTGTGTGTGTATGCGTGTGTGTGTGGGGGGGGTGTGTGCACGTGTGTGTGTGGGGGGGTGCATATGCATTCAGCATGAGAACAAGCAGAGAGAGAACGACAAGGTCATAAAGGGCGTAAGTGAACATCACTGTGGTTACTCGTCATTTTTATAAACAAAGCTTTTCTGTGACCATACAGACAAAGCTAGAGAGAGCGAGTGAGGGAGGGAGAGAGTGAGAGAGCGAGAGAGAGAGAGAGAGAGAGAGAGAGCGAGAGAGAGAGTGAGGGAGAGAGAGAGAGCGAGAGAGAGCGTGAGTGAGTGAGGGAGGGAGAGAGAGAGTGAGGGAGAGAGAGAGAGCGAGAGAGAGAGTGAGGGAGAGAGAGCGCGAGAGTGAATGATTGAGAGAGATTGTGTAAGATGGGTCGTAATGTGCGGCCCATCCCACACAGCGGCCCCTCTGCTTTTATCTCTGGCTAATTAGTCAGAAACAACACGTGTGCAATGGGCCACGCTACACAGAAGGCGGGGTGGAGTGGGCCTGGTGGGAGGGACCTGGGGTTTAGGCCACACCCTGCCGCTCCTTTAGCGCCTCCCTCTGTCTCTTTCTGTCTTTGGAGGAACCCTGGATGCTCATACCTGTCAGGTGTCCACAGCCTGAGCTCCTCTTACAGGAGACCCAGCACACACAGCTGAAGGTCGTGGTGCTGTCCCAGTCTACGGGGTCGGCATCGGCAGGAAAATGACCTCTAATTAAGTGGATAATTTGATGGCTGGCGTACTTGGTGGAGGGCGTATTTATTCATTACCATCGCAGTAGAAAGAATAATGAACTAGTCACACTGCCACATAGATCTCACCAGAACCCAACAGGGCTGAGCTATTGAAGTGGTTCACTTTGCCAGTGGGTGTGTGTGATGGAGTTGCATCTTTGGCTCCAGAGGCAGTTGTCTGTACCGGGGAGCAACGTGGCTGTTGGCCAGTGAATTATGTCACTTCTATAGGCATAATTCAGAGCAAATATTGGCAGGAATACAGACGTAGATGGCAACAGTAGCTGGATTCTCAATTCTTTCCCCCTTTTTCTCCCTCTATGGAAACATTGGTGTGGAGTTGGATAATCGTGCAGCCTGTAGTCCTGGTCAACCTCACACTGTGCCCCCTGAAAAATGAGCTTGTCATTTTGAAGGCAAAGCCTCACCCCCTCTGCCGCAGGTGCCGGAAATAAACAAACCCGTTTCCCCGGCCTCCGTGCAGCGTGCAGCGTACAGCCGGGTTGCCAGGAGACGGGCGAACGGTCCCCGTTTGCTCCCTCGGGTCGTGCGTGCAGCGTAAATGGCCGTGGTGGAAGCGAAACGTGTCCCACTCCAGGGTCAGGGCAGGCCTCACACCAGACACACCAGCGCTGGCCGCTCACGGATCACCGCCCCTCAGACGCTTTTTCAGTAGTGACCTGAAACTGACATGGAGAACAACATCAGAGCCTCATTTGCATAAACATACAGAACGGCAATGTATCTAAATGGAAACTCCTGACCATGCTTCCAGTGGCACGGTGGCCTGGATGAATATTCATTTTGTGGCGGAATCAGGGCATTTTTTATAGTTATACTTCTGAGCTGATCAAATGAGAACTTCCTGCTTTGAGTACGGAGTAATTGCCACTGAGAGGCTGCATTAAGGCTGGCATGAATTAGCCGAGCCCTGCTCTTGTGAGGAGTGTTTCATGGGGGGTAAACCACCCCACAGATCCCTGTATGCAGAAGCAGAACCTCTGAGGAAAACAAGACAATGAAAATATAAAGTGAGAAGCAAATTAAGCTCTTTTTTTCTGAAGAGCCAGATGAGAGAAAAACTTCCTGAGCTTTTCTCTGTCTTACCCATAAAGGGGAGGCACCAGATGATGTTACTAATAGCTGTAACTTGGCAGAGATTTGGGGGGGTTAGGGGCTTGATGGATGTGCGTGTTTGCATGTGTATGTGTGTGAATGGGTGAGTATGTCAAGTGATTGGACGCAGACTTGGTGTGTCCAAAGAAGTGTGAGGTGGAGCAGCGGGTGTGGAGAGTGTTCAGGTGGAGGCGGAGTGTGTGCAGGTGGTGGGGCTGAGCGTGGCTGGGTGGAGCAGCAGAGTACGTTCGGGGTGTAGCCGCTAACGGGTGGGGCTGCTCAGGCAGCAACGAGGAACTGAAAACTGAAAATGTTTGAGCGTTAAACAGCGACTACTGCTTTCACCGCAGCAAGGAAAGTCTGCAGAGGAGCTACACACCCATACTACTGCTAAATAAATAAATAAATACTTAAATAAATCATTTTTTCTGTCCAAGCGTTTGAAACACAGCTTTGGGATCAAGTAGGCTTTATAGACCCAGTTTGATTTAGGCCGAGTACTTGATTGAAACTTACCAGTTAGAGAAAGGTGTGTTTTTTCACACTTCGTCACATCTGCCCACATCCTTCCAGTATGTCACACCACTAAGGGTGGTGTCGGGGTATTGTGTGGAGCCGTGTTTGAATTTCCTTCATTAAGCCGTGCTTCACAGGGCGGCAACCCTGACCTGCCCTAGAGCAGCCCCATGCCGGGCTGGACGAACACGAAAACATAGAAGGAGACTGAGGACTGGGAGAAACAAAATGAACGCAGAGAGAAGGAGAGAGAGAGAGAGAGAGGGAGGGAGAGAGAGAGAGAGAGTGTCCCTTCACTCCCCGTTGTTGTTAATCTGACACATCTGGAAGAGGAGTGAGACAGGGAAACTGTAGCAGCTAACAAACCAGTTGGAGATGATCTGTAGCTTAATGACTGAGGCCTCTCCTGTAGTCCGATTAATATTCACAAGCATGCACGTAAGAATCCCGTACATTGTGAAACCCTGGGCTTGTCACTAGTAGAAGCAGTTTCAAAATGTCATGTCCACGAAACGTTCAAAGCGAAGAGCTCCTTCCGGTCTCCACCCAACCAGTCAGCCTCAACGTTTCCTCCCTGTTGGCCTGCTGGGAGCTGATGTTACCTATGAGAGCAGCAGCAAGGCTGCAGTGAACAGCTGCTGCTTTCTTAAATGGTGCAGCATTCGGTGATTCACGACATCTTCTGACCTACAGTTGATCAGAAACTATACAATGATGTCTCAGGAGACTGTGAGCAAGGTGATTTCTCCCTGCCAGTATGAAGGTGAGAAGGGGAACTGAACAGCCCAATGATTCTCTGGTTTTGCACCAGCCACAGATGTTATACGTGATAGATGATATTGCTGTGGTTGGAGCCCGCTGTATGTAGCTAAAATGCAGCGGTTAAAGTTAAAGTTTCGTGTTGGAAAAGTCTCTCTTCAACACGCAGCAGTTACTCTCGCTGTGAGAGGACAGTTTCACAGACAGAAGCGCATCTTCTTCACTGAACACAGAACGAAAGCCAGTGGAATTTGCCCGAGACTGCTTTTATGTCAGAGTGACCTGTAGAAGTGTCCCTTTGCCTCAACACAGCACGTCTCTTTAGACGGCAGCTTGTTGGTTTGGGACGGAGGGCTGGCGCCACTCGGGTTAGTTTCCACATTGGGGGTGGTGACCGGTTTCGTACACCTCAGCACAACCTTCACCAGGGTTTTAAATCTAAACTAATCACCCCTTCCCTGACCACAGGTGCCCTTTGTTCCTTTAATCCTCAGCACGTTCGACCCACCGGTGTCACGGACGCTGTAACTCCACGTGTGCCCAGAATCGAAACACAGCAGAATATAAACGAGGATCAGGCCAACAAAAAAAAACATCACATCAGCTCTCCAAACAGCCCATCAGCTTAGTCACCGCTTTATTTTAAGGACTGTCCTGCACACACCGCCAACTTACAGCAAGACAAGAGTCATTTCTAATAGGTAGATGCCTTTTTAAATGAAGATCACTGGCTCTGAATGTCCACTGAGATCATCTAGTCGTGTTTTTGCCTTTTACCCCTTTTTGCAGATGTCAACATTTTCGCATCCATACCTTTTTGCCGGTGTTTTACGGCCAGCGAGAATATTTCTCGAGGAACATCATTTACGCTCCTTCCTCTCCGAACAGCCTGAAGCTCTCTGATCTCCGCCAGGGTCCGATGGGACACCTAATCCTTCACTGCACGGCCTTTTAACCACGACTTTTAACCATCTCCCCCCGGGGTGAGGAAGCACTCTGTTATTTTAACGCTGGCGCTCATTTTGGGCCCCATGGATGAATGTAGCCTGAGGCTGCGGCAGCCTCAGAGTCAGTTGCATCGCGCGATCTGGTGGTGCAGGAGATGGCACGGGAGGCAGTCGGGGCAGTGGGGTGGAGCACCCCCTGCTGGACAGTGAGTGGTCCGAAGCGCATTCTTCCCTCCACCTGTGACGGACGTCTCTGACGCGGTGTGGTCTGACTGCAGAACGCTCACCTGTCTTGACGACCCTCTCCCCGAGGAGCGCTCTTGGCAAAACTTGCTGGATGAACAGAATGGGAGAGGCAGAAGTGCTGGGGCATAGACGGTCTGAAGAGGGACATTTTGGCTGGCAGCTTTGCCCTGTTGGAGTCACTTCATAAATCATTTTGCTCTACGAACTCTTTAAGATGTAACACCACAGTTCACACAGTGTGTAATGTGCTTTCCTGCCACACACTGTATCTGCGTCCTCCGTGTTAGGCCGGACTGACGGGGGAGATTCTCCTCCCCTGTTCAGTGGCAATTAGTAATAATAGTGCTGCTTCAACACAATTTTGTCTGGACGCTCCCATTTATCAAGGGGCACCTTTAATGACTAATGACTTCGATCCTGACTAAAAACGGGGCATTAACCACAGAGTCAGCAGGTCAAGGTTATAGAAGTCTGCTGTACAGACAGCTTTACACTGGTATGCTGATATGTGTGTGTGTTTACAGAACACACAGCGTTTCGCACCACAGTGGCTGTGTTTATGGGAACTGCTAGAACAGTGAGTCATCATAAAAGAAAAGTTCCAAACTAAAAAGCACTGAGATAGAAGAGTTTGCAGGCATGGAGAGAGAGAGAGCGAGAGAGAGAGAGAGAGGAAGGAAAGAGAAGACAAGAGGAAATACAAGTTATCTGGCAGTGAGGAAAGTGGGGTGTTCTAAAGCTGTCCAGATGACAGGTTTATAATGCTCTTTATCTTTGCACTCAGATGCGCCTGTCATCCTGTCACGTGCATGAAAGGCCGTCGTGTGGGCCCGGAATCATTCGCCACCAATTTCGGTACCCACCACACAGCGTCCTGCGTGCTTGTATATTCCTGTTCAGTTAAATAGTCAGCTTTCATGAAGCATTGCAGTATCTCCTGAAAGGGATCCGAACATGACGTCGTACTTATCGCCGTGTCCTGTGTCACAGTGAGTCTTTTTTATCCCCTTTATCAACACTGCTTGTAAACTATGCATTCAGCGGGAATTATCATCATTAAGCCCCTTATTGCAGAGCAAGGCAGCGGAAGGCGCCGCCTCTTTCCCTGGATTATTCTCCCCCTCTGTGCCCGGTCCTCCCGGGTCTGAGGGTTATCAGCGGGCGAACTCAGCCAGGGGTCTCCGGCTCCCTCTCTCTGAACCTTTCTCCTGAGCACCATCAATAATTCACAGAGACGTGGGAGAAAGAGCAGTCTCTCTCTCTTCTCTCTCTCTCTCCCCCCCCTCTCTTCTCTCCTCTCCCTCTCTCTCTCTCTCTCTCTCTCTCTCTCTCTCTCTCTCTCTCCCCTCTCTCTCTCTCTCTCTCTCCTTCTCTCTCTCTATCTCTCTCTCATCCCCCTCCCCAACTGCCTTTAAGGTGATGGATTTGAGATGTGTACGAACAGTTCCTCATGTCCGGGAGCTTTCATAAACCCAGATTTCAGTATAACTCACAGGGTCTTACTCGATTGTGTAGTGTAGGAGGGCTGTTTTGTTTTATTTCATTATTGATAATGGCCTTTGATGTGTTGGGGAAACCTGATCCTCAGTCCTCAGTCAGGACTTACAGTTGCCCTTAAACTCTTTGTGAATGCTGAAGACTAATAGTTGCAGCCACAAACCAGTATGCAACCTGGACTACATCTTGCATCACATGTGATTAGTCTAGGTTAGGGGTAGGTCATGTGCAAGGTTATGGGTGATTAGTCTAGGTTAGAGGTCAGTTGTGTGCAGGGTTATGGGTGATTTGGGATTAAGGTTGGGATAGGGTATGTGCAGGTTTGTGTGTGATTGGTTTAGGTTAGGGGTAGTTCATGTGCACGTAGACACAGGCCAGCCTTTGTGATCATATAAACTGCTTGTAAACCTGCACCGTGGCATCCATTACTTTTCCAGAGTGGGCTCTTCACACAGTTGGCTGCGTTAGGCAGCTTCAGGGATGTGTAGTTCCCTTCAGGCTCTGGACTTTGTTTGCGCTTAGTGCTTTTACCGGACAGCAAGCGTTGAGCTGATGTTCTCTGGTCTGAAAGTGTGTGTGTGTGTGTGTGTGTGTGTGCATGGTGTGTGTGTGTGTGTGTGTGTGTGTGTGTGTGTGCGTGGTGTGTGTGTGTGTGTGTGTGTGTGTGTGCGTGTGTGTGTGTGTGTGTGCGGTGTGTGTGCATGGTGTGTGCGTGCGTGTGCGTGCGTGTGCGTGCGTGCGCGCGCGTGCGTGTGCGTGCGTGCGTGTGCGTGCGTGTGTGCGTGTGTGTGCATGTGTGTGTGTGTGCGTGGTGTGTGTGTGTGTGTGTGTGTGTGTGCGTGGTGTGTGTGTGTGTGTGTATGTGTGTGCGTGTGTGTGTGTGTGTGTGTGTGTGTGTGTGTGTGTGTGTGCATGTGTGTGTGTGTATGTGTGTGTGTGTGTGTGTGTGTGTGTGTGCGTGGTGTGTGTGTGGTGTGTGTGTGTGCGTGTGTGTGTGCGTGTGTGTGCGCGTGTGTGTGCGCGTGTGTGTGCGCGTGTGTGTGCGTGTGTGTGTGCGTGTGTGTGTGTGTGTGTGCGTGGTGTGTGTGTGTGTGTGTGTGTGTGTGTGTGTAAGAAGGTGCCATCCAGCTTTTGTCAGCAGCCACCGAGCGAAACGTGTCTGTGTCTGTTCAAATGGAAGCCCGTAATCACAGTAAAGCCGTTGCCATGATTTAATGAGGCACTAACCAGCATTTTACCATTACTGTTTGCTGTTATTGTTTCTAAAGTGGATTTTGAAGGCTCCGCTGCTCCCTCTGCGATCGCCACGTTTGTTAAAAAAAGCATTTCAGGGATGAGCAGAAGCTGCTATGCTGTGAGTGTTAGGAGTCTTCAGTGGCATTAGCAGAGATGGACCTACCACACAACACTGCAGCCACGTCAGGTCAGGGCAGAGAGGATGATGGAGATGGCAGAGATGGAACCAGGCGAGGGTGGGAATGGTTTTCATGGAATGTTCTAGAAGAAGCACAGTGCAGCTCATGGCTCTGTTCCTCCTGATTGAATGTGCGGTAACAGTAAGAAGTTGTTGCTAAGAGATGGACGGACAGACAGACAGACAGACCGACATGCACACGCAGGCACACGTACACGTACAGAATAAGGACACAGTGTATGCTTGTATTATGTAGCTTTTTTTTAACACCTGCACAGATGGAAAATGCTGAATTGCAGACAGTCGTGCCAGTGTTTGACACACAAGGACAGACTATATTCAAATAAATTAGGGACTTTGCAGAATGTCCTCCTGTTCTTTATAGTGCCTTACAAACTCTGGGGACATTTGATTTATTATGATGTTTTAAAAATTTGAGGGCGGCTGAGTTTTGAGATTTACTGAATGCAACCGAAAAACAGTAACTGACTAGAGAAGAACACAGAAAAGGAAAAAGAGCTTATTAATACACGTGGAAATGGCGAGACTGTACAAACAGGCCTTTGGATACACACCTGTAATGACTGCGTAATGAACCGCAGGTGAGGGTGTGTGTGTGATCAGTGGGAGGCAGATCCATAGAGAGCACCCCCGGAGCTGGGCCTCCCACCTCGGAGTCTCCAGAACACTGCGCCTTCCCAGTGTCTGTCCTGTTGCTGTCCTGTCTTTCTGTCCCTGGAGTTCGGACATTGCCGTGCTGCACTTTGGGACTGCTTAGCATTTAAATGACGCACCGTTAGCCCCCCCGGGGTCCCCTGACCTTAACCCACATGGCATTAGCATAATCGCAGAGCACCATAATGTATGGCCATCTAAACGTCCCAGCAAGCACCCGAAACAGGAGGCCATGAATTCCTAAGAATTCATTACACGCTGCTTAAATGTCTTTGAGTTATTGATTGGCCTAGCCATTTAGGACATACAAATGAGCAGAAATGCTTGCGTGTATGCTGGAGGACTAGATGTTGCAATGAAGGTGCAACGAAGGTGCAACGAAGGCTCTGATTTTGTTTGAAGCTGTGCAGAGGGGCGGCGTGATTGGGACCAGAGCCAGAGATGCCGCTCAGATTTGTTCCCGGCTGAGTTGGTTTTCAGATCTCGCCACACGCTGTAGCTTTTCAGAGTCTTGGCCTCATTTCCATAAGCCATAGAGACATCAGTGTGGACAGGTGTGAGCTGGTTCATGTGTGTTTGTGCACATGTGTGTGTGTGTGTGTGTGTGTGTGTGTGTGTGTCTGCGTGTGAGCATGCGTGTCTGTGTGTGTGTGTGTGTGTGTGTGTGTGTGTGTGTGTGTGTGTGTGTGAGTGAGTGTGTGCGTGTGTGTGTGTCTGCGTGTGTGCGTGTGTGTGTGTGTGAGTGAGTGTGTGCGTGTGTGTGTGTCTGCGTGTGAGCATGTGTGTCTGTGTGTGTGAGTGAGTGTGTGTGTGTGTGTGTGTGTGTGTGAGAAACACAGATAACGGCAGCTGCTGACATGGCTTCAAACAATTGGCTAACGGAAATCTTTTCTGCTTATAATGCAAAGACCCTGTTCCTTTGAGCATGTTTCATTTTAAAAGACTGACTGTGTGTGTGTGTACATATGAGTGCATGCATACATGTTCTTGCGTGTGTGCGTGTGCGTGTGTGAGTGCGTGTAAGGGAGCATGCGTGCCCATGTGTTTCTGTGTGCAGGCTGTAGAGGATGCTGCAGTCGTCAGAAAGCGTATCAGAGTCAGAGGTCACACTGCAGCCACACACTTGGCGTGGGGAAGTACTTCGTCTGCCACGTCCTGCTCGGATTGGCTGCTGAGCGGACGATGCCCCACGAGGGCAGTGTGAGGGACATTTACAGCAGCTTCAGCTTTTTCTCACAGTAAACACTCAGGCTGAAGGCCAGTACTGATACGTATACAAACTCGTTCAGTTCCTTTGCTGGTTTCCTGGCCCAGTGCACTCTTTTCTCCAGATATCCTCCCCCCTCTTCCATCTATGCGAAACACACTCCCTTATCCATAAAGGAGAATGGAAACACATGTTATATTTACTTTCCCCCCCTTATCTTGCCCCTCGTTCTCAGGCACTCCAGTTTCGGGATGCTTCCAGGACTGTAGGCTGCGTGTGGCGTCTTTTCTCCTTTTTAAACATTCAGCTTGTTAAAGAGGCAGGGAGGGATTATGTGGACTATGGCGGTATTGTTTGTTTGCTCTGGTGTTCGAGTCTTTGCCCTTAAGCCTCCCAGGATGCTCACTACAGCACGGCCACCTCACACTTGTAGTCAGAGTCACCGGGGTTGCCAGGTTTGTTTTTTATTGGCCTTTGCTGTACATGGCTGCATTGATTACAGCGAGGGAGCTGCTTTAAAGCTGACAAACAACAAAGCCCTCCGGTGACGTGGTCTGTCGGCCTGGCGGGGGCTGCAGCTCTGACTCACCCCGCTGCTTACACTCTGACGCCAGCTGTGGCCATTTCTCTGTGCTCAACTCCAGCTTCAGAGAAATGTGTGTGTGTGTGTGGGGGGGGGGGGGGCACGTATACCGAAAAATGCTAAGCTTTTTTAGTAGGGATCTCTGTGGATTTGGCTCAGCTAAAGCAAAGACCAGGAATTCTGGTAACTGTTCAGAGAGAACAGCCCCGGTTTGCTTCCACAAAGCTTCCAGGTCAAAGTTGAAATTCGTACCGTGGTCTGACTGTCACGGCACTCCTAAATGCTTGGGAAAGCCACATTTCTGCTGGTCTATCAGCTGTTTTGGCCGTTGAATTCCCGCATCTGTGCTCCAACGGCGTCGTCGTCTGACGCCTTGACCTTGCAGCGGTGCTCCGCAGGGCGGGGGGTGGAGCAAGCAGCAGCGTGCCCAACTTGCAGCGTGATCAATAGCACAATTTTCTTCCAGGTCAGTGGCTGACACACAACGCAGGAGCCAGGCAAGTTATTACTGCCCTAAATCCTCCTGGAGCCTGGCCAGGACCACAGAGGCCTCCAGGATGGTGGGCGGGGCATCTGGGAAAATAATCAAATTAAAATAACAGTCCAGGGTTGTCCTGCATACATGACCACAATCGTTATTACATAACCAAAAAGCGGGGCTTCAGCAATCTGATTCTAAATCTACAATTAATATGGGCTGTGCAATTTACCAGAGCAAACAGGCAAAACTGTCATATTAAACCCCAGACAGTATCTGTATTAGAACGCAAAGTTTTTCCATCTGGTCTTTGGTCCATTATTGCCAATAAAGCCGGTGGCTTTGGAGGAGTCTCCGCGCCGTCCTGCCGAGGCAAACCTGTTTGGGCTTTTACCGAGTGGAATCAGGACTTTGGCTGTGTACGCACCCGCTGGCCCCACCCGCTGCCTTTTGGGTTGCACACTCTCGGACCGTCAGCAGGCCCCGGTGGCAGCTCCACCCAATTACTCGCCGAGATGTCCCTGGGCTTTCAGAAAGCTTCCTCGCCGAGACTGCGTAGCTTCGTGGCTGTGGACAGACAGGTGTTTGGAAACACCGGTGGCAGGATTCATTAGCAAATGAGCAGAACAGACTGATCAGCAATAATTTGCAATATGCAAGGGCAGAACCTTCATCTCCCAAAGGAAACACTGGATCTTTTTCCTTTAGTGAAGGTATAATAATGATATTTTCAGCGTTTTTGTGCTGTTTGTTCAGTGAGAGGCCACAGTACACACTACTAGCTACAGCAGATGCTACTTACTGCTGGAGTCCACTGTTGCCCTGTAACCAGTGTTAACGGCTGTATCGGGCAGATTCTTCAGTGGGCAGAAGATGGTGGACACATACTTCATGACAGAGCTCTTCTCGGACTGGATTGGGTCGGTCAGATTTGAACAAACCCTGCAGGGTGTTATTCTGCAGTCGAGATTTCTCACTGTTCTTGAGCCAGCTGCACGCGGCTTGGAGGTACATTTAACCTCAAAGATGCGATGGCTTTATTTATATGTCCTGTCGTTAATCAGTGAATTGTTCCCTGCTGTCTGCCGTAGCCCCCGGCGGGGCCGGGTCGCCCTGCCGCCCTCCTGCTGGAGATGAAGCATGTCCGTCACAGCTGGGCTGGAATCAGAACGTGGCCTATCGCTTCTCAGAGGAGAGCTCAGCTTACCGGGTTCTATCGACTTCATCGGGGTGCCACGTGACCTCATCCTGCCTTGTTCATCCTGCCCTCAGCTTTCCTGATGCTCTCGGATGCATGAGTGGCATTGCGGCGGGCCCGGCCCGAGTGAGCCGGAACGATGAAGCAGAAAGTGCTGACAAAGTGGGAATTTTTTTAATGCACCGCTTTAGAATTGACTGAATAAAACTAATAAGCACTAATAAGCATGTAATATATATCTATATGTAGAGTATATATCTATATTGGTTTGTCTGTGTATGTTTCTGTGTGTGTGTGTGTGTGTGTGTGTGTGAGAGAGAGGGGGATTAATTCTGGAATTTCCAATGGAAAATCCCCCTTGACTGTGTACCAGTCCAAGACTAATCTTAGCGTGTGTCTGTGTCCATAATTTATGCGTATGTTTACTCCATGTGCACTCGTGTATGGTTGGTGCCTCTGTGTTTGTTTACGTATTTCAAAGTACTATCTGTGCTCCAGCCAATGATTTCTCCGTATTCTCTTTGTGTGTGTGTGTGCCTGCGCGCGTGTGTGTGTGTGGATACCTGATGGATCTGTGTGTGTATTTATGCCTGCGAGTGGAAAAGATGTGTCCTGTGTGTGTGTTGTGTTAGTGCGTTTGTGTGTATGTCTGTGTGATAAAAAAGTGGAAAATAGAATGCTCCAGGGAGTGCGGTGTAGGGGGGGAGTCTGGAATAATATTTTTGTGGGAGAAAAGCGATGCTGTATTCCGCTCTTCTCTGCTGGGAGGCAGAGGGAGCAGTAACACGGGGGGCTATTCTTCTCCCTCAGACACTATGGCATTTGTTAGGTCTCCCCTATAAACACAGCACTGGGTGATGGCAATGAATAACAGCTCATCTTTTGTGTAGTAAAATCGAACCTGAGCGCCAGCACACCCTCCCCGTTCTGAAATGAAGATCTTATAGCCGGACAGACAGCCATTGTGTTTGTAACGGCTGGTCTGGGGGCACATGGATTGTACCAAAAGGGGTGTAGGGGGGTGGAAATGGTGAGTGGCAGTCTGGTTACTGGGGCTTGGGAGCAGGGGGAGGAGGTCATTCGCTGGCTCACGCATGAAGTGCTAAAGCAGAACAGCGATGCTTTCTGTAGAGTCGGCCACGACGGGACCACTTGGAGGAGGCGAGCCCCATTGTTCCAGAGAAAGGGGGGTTGTTTGAAGAAGGGCCGACCCTGAAGCGGCTCAGTGCTGAAGAGGAGGCCCGTGGGTGGAGCCAGACGTCTCTCTCAGAGAGTGCTCACCCTCCCACCTCCCTCCCCTCGTTGTCTGCTGGGAATCAATTAGGCTGCCCCTCCCCTGACCAGGAGGTGGGGCTTTGTGGGAGTCTGAATGAGGTCGAAGTTGCCCCTTTGCTTCTGGGCCACGTGCAGTGGATTTTGGGTTGTGTTACAGCGCAGCCCCAACGTAAATCTGACGTAACTATTCAGCACAGCAGCGTCGTGGTTGGTTTACTATGAAGAGATTAACCCTACAGTACACTACACGTTAACCATATTGTTTTTTGTCCTGTAGTTGGTGCTTTTTTTTTTTTACCCAGTACCAGCTCGGCCTCCTGGCGCGGGGCACCGCGCAGTCCTTCAGTCCAGGGCACCATGGGAGCTTGACGGCTGTCAGCAGGGATTTGAGTCCATTCATCTTAGCCTCAGCAAAGTTTTCTGCCTACTGGCCTGCCTCTAACCGCCTTTACAGATGTGCCAATGTGCGCAGTACTCTTGGCATGGCATGCTGGTAGCCAGCCTGTACTAGCAAGCCCTGCCAGATGCCGGCTGCGCGATGATCCTCATGGACTCGAACCCGACGCTGGGCTCCACAGCCTGAGCTTTTTCTGCTGGAGCTCTGTGTGGACATCTGGATTTTTTGTGTGTTTTTTTTTCTGCTCATACCTTGTCGAGCCGGCGCTCACCGCGGCGGAGCCGTTTCATTCCTGCTTAATAAATCAGGCTTCTTTGTTATGCATGCTTTTCCCTGGTGCACAGCCAAATGCTCTAGCCCAGCTAACGTCTTAATTCCGCTGACAACACGGCTCACTGGGTGCAGACGAGGCGGTGTGGCTGGGAATTAAAAAAAAAACCAAAACATCAAACAAAAACATCAGAGGTCAGGACAGGCTCTTTTTTTGTTCTGTAAAGCTCAGTAGCGTTTACCACTACGCTGGCGCAGAAGCAGCCCCAAGGGGCGCATCCTCACCACTTTGGTCCTACTGTTAGATGGTATCATTGTTCTGGTCCTCCGTGCAAAAGACACTGCAATTCTCCAATTCCCAAAATCAATCTTTTTTTCTTCTTCAGAAAATGCCCAGTCTCCAATTCCCGCCCAACTCGTGGCTGTCACGCCCTGCCAGTGTCTGGCGTGATGGAGAAGGTCGTGCTGTGTGTGACGCCTTATTCTAGAACCAGCCTGCTCCTCCAGGCCTGGGCTACTGGGCAGCCTCGTCTGGTGTGCGCGGCAGGAGCGGATTATACGGTGAAACTCGGCTCCCATCCTGGAGCCTGCAGTCTCTTTACTCAAACCCCATCTGAGGATATAAATGACCGTGCCGGTTTCTCCTAGTCTAAACCGGCCCACTGGTTATGTGACACTGTTACGAATAGAAGCCGCGGGTTTGTTCGTCGGTTAGCCCAAGAGTGGAGCTGCGCCATCGGTACAGTACATGGAAATTAACTGGGATGTTGGTTTTGTGGTTTTGTGCGGCCCAATCGGATTGCACGTTTTGCACAGTGGGCGGATCAACTTCAAAGTGGCATGCCGAGCCAGTTGAGGCATTTTGTTTCCGTCCGGGAGGCATTCCTCGGTGTCATCTTCGGGTGGCACTCTGGGCGCAGGATTTCCAGCTCGTCACGGATGGTTGTTAGTGTTCCTGCCTCTGATTTGAAGTAATTCTTCTTTGCCTTCTTTTAACCTCGTCTAATTCTGTCTCCAGCTACAGGGATTTTTTTTCTCATCAGATAGCAGATGGATTCTCTTGGTTCTGTGGAAGTGTGTGTGTGTGTGTGTGTGTGCGTGTGTGTGTGTGTGTGTGTGTGTGTGTGTGGGTGTGGGTGTGTGTGTGTGTGAATGTGGGTGTGTATGTGTTTGGATACTAAAAGTAAATACGTTTGTCTGTGTGCTGGAATTTGCTACATCCTGTAAATGTGGCTGTGGTTTTTGAGTGGTATAGACACACACACAAACACATGCACTATAGAAACATTTGGCTTCCATGTAATTATCCTGCCATATTCTGCAAAGTATAGCAACTCCCACTCACTTCCCAGTATTATAAACACACACACGCACACAAACACGCACACACACACACACACACAAACACACACCATAGAAATACTTCAGTGGCTTCAATTATACTGTCATACACTGCGGAGTAAAACAGCAGTAATTAATGAAGCCAAGCACTCCTGCTCTGTACCGCTACCGTACACCCACACCATGCAAATAGTTGCAATAGTAGCAATAAATTGTATGGACCTGCAAAAAAAACAAAAAAACACTTGTGTCTTCCATAACATTAATAGGCCACTTACCTGGACTCCCTAAAGCACTGTGGACACACACGTTTACCCATCACCCTTCATCACTCTATCCCAGATCACTTCCTGCTATCTTTCTGCAGCTCGGAGAAGCTGACGTTTGCATGCACCACGGACGGACGGCGCCTTGCCCAGTTGCAGAGAGCCCGTGCTCGCGCCGAACACTTCTAATGTGGGAACCACTGGGCTTTGTCGAGCCTCACGGATTCGCTCGAGGAAAGCTGGCTTCCCCCTTTAAGCTGAGATTGCTTTGTATCACCTGCTGATATTAGTCTGCCAAACATGGAAGTTATTGGCCTGCTCTGGTCTTTTCCTCTGCATGTAATAAACACAATCGTAAAAGAAGCATTTTTTTGTTCACATTGTTGACTTTTCTATTATCAGTATGATGGATCAGTAAGATGGATGCCAGCCAAGAAAATTACTCTGACTGCTTCTCTCTTGACCTTTCTGGAAACCTCATTATTCATTGTTTACTCATTAGGAGGCACAATTTCTGAACAGTGATGCTAGTGAGCTCAGGACTGGCTTTGGGTCGCTGGCTAGTCATGCGTTTAGTTTTGTTTGTTTGTTTTTTGGGGCTTTTTGAGAGAGCAGAAGGTGAGAGTGAGAACCTGTCCCTGTCAGCTCAGCATGCGTTGCAGTTGTACGGAAACGCAAATCATTTGATATTCTGTATCAAATGTGTCCATGGTTCACTGGTACACCTCCTAACACCTTCGTGGTGAAGGGTACTGTGTGTGTTACATGAGACTGTGTCTGTGCTTGTGTGCGCATCTTGCGTGTGTCTCTGTGTGTGTATGTCTGTGTGTAGCTCTGAGTAAGTGCTTGCATGGGGCTGAGCGGAGCCGTGTGCGTTGGGCGAGCCACAGGGACACAGGGCCCCACAGCGGAGCTTCGCGCAGAGGCTTGATGCCAGCTGCTCCAGGCTCTCTCGGAGACGGGCCGTACATGCTTCCGCGCTGTCTGGGCAAACTGCAGCTGCCCAGATGCTCAGCGCACAAGCTCGAGCCAGGTCCGCGCGAGCAGAGGGCGGCATCACTCGGTATCACTCACACAGCAATCATTAAACCTCTCATCTCGGAGAATAGAAGTCCTTTCAGGAATACTGCCGTGCCATCGCGAGAGACACGTTAATGAGTGTTCCATTTACGGTGGAACAAGGACACCTAGAATTCCAGAATTCTAAAAACCGACATTCTAGAACCATACGGAGCATTCTAGAATCACATGAAAACAACTGAAACTCCTCCAGTGATGAATAACGCAAGTGAACGGGATGAATCCACCGTGTTGGAACTCCTAGGCAAACTGCTCGCCAAGCAAGGCGGTAGCACTGGTACAGGACACTCATTCACAGTCTGCTATCCCAGTTCAGTCCATATTCACTTCCCAGTTAGGGGAGGCGCCATAAAACAAAGCAGCGCTCTTATCATTTTGACATGGTGTAGCATCTGCTAACTGTCTCATGCTTTTCGTATCACATATGAGTTCAAATACGGATAAAACGTTTAAAAATGCATGAAGTCACCATTAAAGGTAGCTCTGTTAACCGCTTAGATGTGGAGGTTCCCACAGCTGAAGTGGTACGGGGCCTGTTTACCTCACGAGTGAGTCGGTAGGAGTGTGTGGTGGTGAGGGCGTTTGCCTTGTTCCTCTGATTGCTCACACACTCCAGTTGTGCTCGTGGGTTGCCAAATGCAGCTCAGATGTGCGTGTGTTTTGTTGTTGTTGTTGTTGTTGTTGTTGTTGTTGTTGTTGTTTTACGGAGATGGCTGACAAAACCTTTCACTTTCAAGTCAGAGTTGAGTTTTCTTCTGAAGTTGTTGAATCCTGGATTTATCAGGCCACCACCCTGATATTGGAATTCCTTCTTTTCTCCCGGAAGAATTGAGAGCAGGAGTAGAGCCAAAAGAATTCCTTTGCATATTCAAGTCCTTTGCTGTAAAGATGAGTGCGAAAGCCAAATGTTCCCAGCAAAAGCAGGGTTTAGCTGAGGAGAGTTCAGCTGGCATTATCCCAGTCATTCCCAAAATTCTCCCTGTGCCCTGCTAGCCTCTTAGCACTTTCTGAATTTTAGGGTGAATTGGCAGCAAGAAAGTGTTTTATCAAAAGAGCTATAATTGCTAACAATTCATTTTTCTTCTTCTTTTTTTTTTTTTTACAGCTTTTGAAATTCTGGTTGAAATATTGCATCAGTATTCTGTTCTCTCCCTCCACTTCTATTGACATAAGGAGGCACATGTGCTGGGGGTGCGGTGGTGGTGCAGAGGAGGGCCTTCACAATTGACCCTGATTCTGTGAAGCCCTGGGGCCGGGGGGTGATGTTTCACCATCAGAGTGCACACAAACCCCAGTGGCCACTCACAGTCGTGACACAGACTGTTTGCTCTGAGCAGGGCCACGCCGGTATCAGCCCACAGCCTTTGTCTCCTGTTTAAAGTGTGCCTGTAGACCATTGGTGCATTTAGACAGAGGTCTGTGTTATCGTGAACATCTCTGTAACTCTGGTATTGACAGTGACAGGCTGTAGCGGTGGGCTTTGCGGTTTTGTTTATCCAGAACCTGGCGGCCGTGACGGTTAGGCAGAGATGGACCTCTCTAATGGGCCTGGAATCTCTCTCCTTTATCAACACATCTGATGATCACAACTCTTCCTGCCTTCCTACTTTCTGGTTCTCTCCTTGTCTGACTCCCTGTCCGACCCTCGGACCATGTGACCCTGTCTCTGTCTGTCTCATCTCTCAGTGAGAGAGATGCATGCTGGCTCAGTGAGATAGAGGTGTCTCTGTGTTTCACCGCAATCTCTCTCTCTCTGTCTTCTTTTCTGGATGGATTGCATGCACTTGGAGCAGGAGCTAATCTGTGCCTCTGCAGAGCTCTTTCAGTCTCTCAGTTCTGTGTGAACAGGAGACGGCAGGTGATCAATTAAGACTCGCCATTGCCGACAGGCATCACGCACACTAGCTCCACCCACGTGAGTCGGCCCAGACAAGCCTGAGATAGGTGTGTGTGTGTGTGTGTGTGTGCGTGTGCGTGTGTGTATGCATGTTGTGTGTGTGTGTATGTAAAGCAAAATCATTCTTTGTGGAAAGGAAACACTATATAGTGGAGGTGAAACGTTCTGGTGTGTAATTTGCCAGCCCCTACTGTGAGACTCCCCCCAATGGAAATATGACATCACAATCAAGTCAAAACTAGAGACTGCAGTAGTTTGATCATCTTGCATATGTAAATACCACAAATGTGAAACCCGTGAGCACAGAAAGAGTAACTACATGAACATTTATCATAATATGGCGCTCAAACAGGTTTAATCTTTGTAGCACAGGGCAAATGCTAACTCAGTTATTTAACTAACCCATAACTTTCATCTCACCGCTCAGAGCTTCAGTACAAAAAGCTGTGATCACATTATCAATACTCATCATAAGTGGCAATTGGCCAATGTGAATCAGTGAATGTGTGCTCATAAAAAAGTATTAAGCTTCACTACCAGTAGTCAGCAGCCAATAGCATTTGCTGACAGAAACGGCCATGAAGCAACCCCGCCAAACTGTTCAACCCCAGGCCAAAACCCCAGCACAGAGCAGCCAAAGGTAATGCACTTGGCAAGCGATCACATTGAGAAGGAAATAAACATTAGAGAATGAAAAAAGACAGCTTGAGCGCAATATTATGATAAATGTGCACGCAATTCTTCTTTCTGTGCTGACGAGGTTCACATTTGTGCCTGTGAGTGAGCAGGTTTATGGGGTTCATATATTTCACCTTGTGTTTTTGTGCACTCTAGTTTTGACGTTAATGTGACGTACAGACGAGCCTTCGTTGCCGTCTCACCCGCCCTGTCGTGAGTCTGACTCATGCCCAGTGGCGCTGCTTGATTTCAGCCCCTCTGATCCAGCCTGTTTAACCCCTTCGGTGCCTCAGGGTGTCAGATGTGTTTGGCAGTGTCTGTTCCAGCCCTGACTGCTTTCTCTCCTAGTTCTTATGTACTGCACTCTCCACCAACCAGTAGCCAAGAAAATCAGCGATCAGCCCTTAGCCAGTTTAATTTTTGCCCCTTCTTAGTTAGTCGGAAGGGGGTAAGTGTTTGTGCTGCTTATTTACCTTTTCTGTTGAGTTTAAAGATCACATTCAGCGGAGCAGTGCTAGAAGTGAATTAAATGAGGACACAGAGGTCCAGTTTTAGCCAGACTCAGGTCCTTCCTCACGAGGGTCTGCCAAGCATGGCATCTGTCCCTCCTTGTGGTGAATTCATGCCAACCTCCGAGAAAGACACAATATCAGATATCAGATGTCTGTTCGAGAGAACAGCAGTCGCGTGATGTTAGTCGCGTTTGTGTGTTTGGACAATGCGGTGCGGTCCGACAGCTTCTCGGCGAAGAGCGCTGGCCATTTGAAGGCTCTCGAGAAGGTGACTGTGATGAGCTCAGTGCCACGCTGGGGTCCTGTGGTAGCTGCACAGGAGAACATGGCAGGCAGATGAACTGCCCTTGTAAGATGGGCTGACCACTGAGCCTTCACCTACAACCCCCACCCCAACAGTAGGCTCGCTGAGAAGGACCTGACACCCCAAGAGGGGACGTGACCGTCCGCAAAACAGTGCTGATTTGTTTTGGCAGCACACACCATGACGTGTGTGTGTGTGTGTGTGTGTGTGTGTTTTGTGTGTGTATGTGTGTGTGTGTTTGTGTTTGCGTCATGCTGTCCCTGAAATTCTGCTGGCAAGGGATTTTCATAAGGAGATTTGATTTGGCCTTGAGGCACAGGTACCTAATTGACGTCATCGTCTAGCAGCGTCTAGCGGGATGGTCCACAGCTAGACAGGCCCAGAGCTGTGTGGCCAAAGTCCCCAGCTCACACAGGAATCCAACCTCCACTGGCTACCCACCAGAGCAGAGCAGCTCGGGCTCAGAGCTCCAGCATGCTCCCAGTGCTCCCAGCACCGGTACTGAAGCCAGTCTTTCTGTTTACCGCAGCCCATATGTCCACAGGGCTACTGGGAACCAATTCCCAGCATGCCTCCTGATTCTTGATCACTTTGCTGTGCCATATGTAGAGCATGTACTTAGACATTGGACATTTTTCCTCTTTTCAGTGAAGTTGCAGGTATCTCTGCACTTCACAGGATGAGAAATCTCATTAGAATGAATTAATTTTTCCGTCCATCCATCCATACATCCATAAATCCATCTAATAGCACTTTTCCTGAAGTGGTGAATGTCTCAAGGAACTTCCTGCAGAAGTCTGTTTATACAGAGGTAAGGAATGCCCGGTTCCGCTCAAGTTGGATGCTGCTGGCGGTGTTGTCCTTGCACAGCTGTGTACTGTGTAGCGGCGTGTACGGCGCCGACCTCCGGTCCTACTACCTGCTTTACCGGGCTCCCACCAGCACTTGTTCGGGTTCAGTGCACCCGGGTGCAGGCGGATGGGGCTCTGCCGCTGTACCCGCCGGAGGAGCGCGTGCCCCCACGCTTCTTCTGCCAGCCTGATGGCGCCGCGCCAGGCGAGACGGTGGCACACCGTGGTTTCCCTTAACCATCACGTCCATGGAATCTTATTTTGTTTCTGTTTCAACAGCCTTAAAGTTAAACTTTAAAAAGATTAAAACCAAAATAAAGTAATTAGCACTTTGTCTTTCCAAACCACATAACTGCTTGTTTTGATCTGAGTTTTCAGATTTTCCGTTCTGTTGCAGCCATTAAATGAAAATGCAGGTAAACCGGCTTCAAACAGTCAACCTACAGTCTTGGAGGAATGCAACTTCACTGTGCTATAAGCTACTTTATGGATGAGTGACAGTAAAACTCAACTTGACTTGACACTAGCAGTGTTATTCTAAACAGAGATGACGCATGCCCGAGGGGATTGCTTTACGATTACGACCGAGACATTTTTTGCCTGCAGTTTCTATGGTTTAATAGTCCTTGTAAATTAATGAAGCTCTGCTTGGAATGGACAGTCAGGCCTGTTAGGTTTCCTGAGCAGGTGTTTTTTCTTTATTTACTTATTTAGTTTTTGCTTGCATTGCAACAATGGAACTTTTTCACACTTGCAGAAGCATGCAGCCTGCAGCACTGATCGAACATGCACCACACTGCCGTATGAGGTCACGCATTTACCAACGTACCTCACACAGCTATATGACAGCCGTGTGTGTGTGTGTGTGTGTGTGTGCGTGTGTGCAGCGAGGCAGGGGCAGGTACAGGCACGGCGTGATGCCCCAGGCAGCCAGCCGGATTGCCTCTCTGTACCGCGGGGGGTTAAATCCCAGCCACCTGTTGATTAATCTGCCCCTGAAATGAATATTAACCCTGTACATACACAATCCTTCAGATGGCTCGACCCTCCGGAACCGGATGCATTTTATGATAGAAACATTTGTGAGGTTTACATCAGACTTCTTCGAAAAAAAGCAGGGGTGTCTGAGACTGAACTCTCCAGTTTCCTAAATCTCTTGTTTGTTTCGGAGCCACACATAATCAAGAACGCTTGCGTGAACAGTGATTGGCCTTCATCCACTGCAGCACATAGCACTTTTTCCACTGGCTTATTGCAGAGAGCGAAACCCTGGTAATGATCAACATCTGATTCATTGTTTCGGCCTACGATACCCTAATAGGCCGAACTGGCTCTCTCAGAAAACCGTGTTTCCCTCTTAAATGTTTACAGGCACTCTTCCAGTTATATGAAAATGCTGGCCTGATAAGCATCAGACATTCTTGTTAGATTTTGTTTTTTTCCCCTGGAACAGAGAATCCACTGTCCTTTCAACTTTGTTTTTATTTATATATTTATGTATTTATTTATTTGTAGGCCTACTGGCACACTAACAGGGAACAGCTGTTTGCTCTTTAGAGCTGGATGATACTTCAGATTTTTCCTCTTAAGAGGAAGTCACTTCTGAATGTCATTTTCCAAATAACAAACATCTCTCGGTTCAGTGTCATGTTGAGTCCCATGTCATGAGACCATTGTGTGTGTGTGTGTGTGTGTGTGTGTGTACCTGTGACGGAGATGTTTTCAAGCGGACGTTCCCCAGGCTTTAAGTGACAGCACCATTATGCGATGCTCGGCTCCCGCGGTTGGGGAAGAAACACGGATCGGTGTTGGTGCAGCTGGCGGATCAAGGCAGCACATTCCTGACGTCTGCTGATTGCCTCCTGCGCGGCCCGTCGGCCAGCTCCATCATTTATGTCTCTGTTTCAACTTAAGCCTGCATCATATGAATGATCAGTCTGGATAACTTTGCAGGTGCTCCTGTCCAGACAGGGCTGGTTTGTGCGCAAGGAGCACTGCTCTGAGCACTCATGAAATTCTTTTTGTCCTTCACTGTGGCTGAGGTATAAGTGTGGCTGAATAACAAAAAGCTTCTTTAAGCTGTTGTCTGAACAGACCTGCGTGTTACCCTTCCTGCTGAAGTGAGGCTTTCCTGGTCAGCACCACACAGCTTTGTGTTTCAGATGGTTTTGTCATTTTGTGTACTGCCAGAGAGATCCAAACGAGAGGAAACCAGTTTGAGGAGTGTGTGTGTGTGTGTGTGTGTGTGTGTGTGTGTGTGTGCATGTGTGTGTCTCCTCCTTGTTGCCTCTCTCATTTGAATCAAATCGCCCCCTCTGAATAGCAACAGGGTCTTTCACATTTCAATACTGTTCTCAAAAGCAGAGTTGAGCTGGATTACACAAGCGAGGTTCTTGTTCTCTGCCTGTTTTATGGAATGAATGATTAATCACAAACATCCCTCGCTCAGACTTAACCAAGGCACATCGGGAAAGGCTACAGCCAACGCGCCTTTGAGTTACGTTCCTCGCAAGACTGACTGGAAGTGGTCAGAGAGCTGGATTAGGATGTGCTTGTGCAACTTTCCTGTGGATGCTGGTTGCCAAGCCCCACAGTGCTGTCAGCATTTGAAGTTCCATTTGTTCCGAGCAGACAAGGCAGTGCCTGCATTCCCGTTCCCAGCTAAACGGGACCAAGTTTGTGTCACGCACCGTCCGTTAGGGTGCTGTGAAGTGAAGGTTAAGGCTGCCTCTAGCTAGGCGCAGCGTCCTGACATTTTTTGGCTGAGCGTGGGAAGGGGGGGGGGGGTGTGTCTTGCGCATGCTTCCCAGTTCCTGCCTCCTGACAGAACACACATCAGCAGCCTGTCAGTTACGAAGTGTGTGAGAACTAGACAGACAGAGAGGGGGAGAGTCGTGATGTTGCTCGCGCGCTTGTGTCAGACAGACCGCAGCTGAAGTCCAAGCGTTGTTTAGCCGATCAGAAACTTAACACTAACTTAATGAATGGGTCCTCCATGTTTTCGCATGCCATGTTGCACTGTCAGATTTAGAAATGAGAGGTGCAGTCCTGCTACTTCTGCCCCTCACTGCACAGAGCACAGCTGGAACACCACCGCCGGACCGGAGCCATGGCAACAGATTGAACGGCCGTTTCTCCACAGATATCCAGATCTCGGGGAAACATATGCTTCATATTATAAACAAACAAGATGAACAACAATGCAGAACAGCAAGACGAGATGTTTCATTCTAGCATTTAATGAACTGGGAGAGAAAGCACCCAAGGCAGCCTATGCATTCAAAAGACAAATTCACATTCAAATATGAATATGAATTTGGCTCAAATGAATTGCATCAATCACTTTTAGAATCTGTTGTGCTTTATAGTCATAAGCTATGGGGCCACATGTGAACCATATCTCTGCATAATGAGACAAACACCCAGGTACAAATATGCACAGAGGAGTTTGTAGACTAGACAAGTTCATTCAAAATTCCAAAGAGAGTTCCAAAATTCCCAGCAGGATTTCCAACAGCTACCATTACAAAGCCTTGGGTACCATGAGCTGAGTGAAGAAAAGTCATCCAAACTAACACTTCAAAAACAAAATACTTCATCCATTGGGATACACCTAGAGCATCACCATGGAGACACAGCTGCATGTTTTCATTGAGTGCGTAAAGTTCAAAGATTTATGGGGGAAGTACTTCATGAAATTTGAAACGCCATCAGTTTAGCTGTTTCCCCGTCATTGACAACCTGCCGATGGAGAAAGACATGGAGGAGCAGGGCAGTATCAAACCGCCACAGTATGAAGAGTTAAAGGCCCATATAAAGGCAATGCCCCAGAGGTGCTCACACACACACACACACACACACACACATACACACATACACACACACACACACACACACACTCACACACACACACACACATACACACACACACACACACACACACACACACACTCACACAGGATATGGTGAAATCTCATGTGGAAAGAAATGCGAAAACACTTTTGGGTTAAACTACCAAACCATCACCAGAGCGACAGGAGCCATTAGGAGATGTAGTGTGTGTTGCAGCAGAAGAGTAGAAACAAGAACTGAAAAGAAAACCCACAGAGCGATATTATTAGTGGCTGCAAAAACATTTCGTAATGATTCTGTGTGTGTGTGTGTGTGTGTGTGTGTGTGTGTGTGTGTGTGTGTGTGTGTGTGTGTGTGCATGTGTGTGTGTGTGTGTGCTTGTGTATGTGTGTGTGTGTGTGTGTGTGTGTGCATATTTGTGTGTGTATATGTGTGTGTTAATCCCACTGTAGCAATTCAGATGAAGTAACAGCTTTGTGTTGTGTTGTTTGACCCCAAACACACACTCTCTGTCTGGCCATCAGCTATGTGACCAAGCCATGGTCTGAGTGTGTGCTCAAGGGCATTTTGGCACACGCATGCGTGTGAGAGTTTAATGTGAATCGACCAGGCTAATCAAGCTTGTTCTACTTAATTAATTCATGTCAATAGAATTTCACAGTGTAGACAGTGTCACCACGCTTGCACTGGACATGATCAATGTATTAATGATTAATGACACAAGTGTGTGTGTGTGTGGGTGGGGGGGGTGTATGATGTCATTCCCTAGCACACATATAAACTTACATGCAGCAGGCAGTATACACGCACCGGCGAAAAATGTATGACACTTTCATCTACAATGTCTATGTTTTAGCTCAGAAAGCAAAGCCGCCTTCTCCGAGAGGCAGGACAGCGTATTGGCAACATTCCAGGCATGTCATCCTGCATCAGAGACGTGATGGATGAGCAGACTAACCTAAGTTTCTGTTTTCTCTTCTCTCCTTCTCCATGTGCTGTCTGGCTGTCTACATTGGCTCCTGGGCTCCTGTTCACCTTTCTTCGTGCTGCTCTTTAATAGGTAATGCGTTTTATTTTTACTTCCCTGCCATAATCAGGACACTCAGATCCCCTCATGCATGCCCTCCAGTTTCATCGCGGCACAAAGAAAATGTGCTTCAGTTTGTATAATAAGCTTAACCGTGCTATGAATTACGCGTGTGAGATGGATGAGGCTGCTAGCAGCGTCTCATATTCCTACTCCCGCAGGCCTCCGAACATACGGTGCCTCGGTTACCTCTCCTGAGGATGGGAGAACGAGGAAAACCAAAAACGCTTAGACGGTGGGCGGCAAAACTCAAACTCTCAGCTGCAGTGGCTCTAAAAGTCAGGAAGGGCATGATGATTGGCCCTGAATGCCAGCTGTGGAGAGGGGCAGTGATGTAACAGAGGCTACGGTCCACACCGTCGCCTGGCCCGGGTGGGCCCCAGACACCGTCTCGCCCTGGCACTCAGGAGCATCAGCCTGGTAGCGGTGGTGCTAATGCTAAAGTGTGTGTTAAGTAGAAGGTTACTGAGCTGTGTGGGGGAAGGGGGTGCAAGGCTATGCCTCCGTGGAAGGTCATTTGGGTGGCAGCACAGCTGGTCCGTTACACTGTTGCTTGGGTTCAAGACCCGTCCACTCAATACCTCCCTCTCTCCCTCAGTTCACCTCTTTATTTCTCTTTCCCCTCCTCTCTCCTCTCCTCTCCTCCCCTCCCCTCTCCTCTCCTCTCCTCCCCTCCCCTCCCCTCTCCTCCCCTCTCCTCTCCTCTCCCCTCTCCTCCCCTCCCCTCTCCTCTCCTCTCCTCCCCTCTCCTCTCCTCTCCTCCTCTCCCCTCCCCTCCCCTCCCCTCCCCTCTCCTCTCCTCCCCTCCCCTCCCCTCTCCTGATACCTTGTTACTGTCTCACTCCCTGTGGCACCACGCCTGTCTCACACCCCCTGACCCTCTTCAGCCTGCTGCATAACTAGGTCACACTGTACATGCCTCTTCTCTCTCTCTCTCTCTCTCTCTCTCTCTCTCTCTCTCTCTCTCTCTCGCCTGCAACACCCCAGCCAAGTCAAATTAGCTGTCTCATTCACTCGCTTTCTTTCTTCCTCTCACTCTCTCTCTCACGTTCTCTTTTTTTCTCTTTCTCACTCTTGTTTTTTTTTAATGATTCATATGGCTGCTATATTTTGTAGAGGTAATTTTGGTTGGGTGATAAAAGTCTCGTTGACAAGTGTTAGAAGGGGTCAGACAGACAGCCACTTGGTTAGGAGGTAGGACTGGGGTAGTTGGGGCTTAGGGCTGGGGTGTTTGGGGGTAAGGACTGGGGTAGTTGGGGGTAAGGACTGGGGTAGTTGGGGCTTAGGGCTGGGGTGTTTGGGGGTAAGGACTGGGGTAGTTGGGGCTTAGGGCTGGGGTGTTTGGGGGTAAGGACTGGGGTAGTTGGGGGTAAGGACTGGGGTAGTTGGGGCTTAGGGCTGGGGTGTTTGGGGGTAAGGACTGGGGTAGTTGGGGCTTAGGGCTGGGGTGTTTGGGGGTAAGGACTGGGGTAGTTGGGGCTTAGGGCTGGGGTGTTTGGGGGTAAGGACTGGGGTAGTTGGGGCTTAGGGCTGGGATGTTTGGGGGTAAGGACTGGGGTAGTTGGGGGTAAGGACTGGGGTAGTTGGGGCTTAGGGCTGGGGTGTTTGGGGGTAAGGACTGGGGTAGTTGGGGCTTAGGGCTGGGGTGTTTGGGGGTAAGGACTGGGGTAGTTGGGGCTTAGGGCTGGGGTGTTTGGGGGTAAGGACTGGGGTAGTTGGGGCTTAGGGCTGGGGTGTTTGGGGGTAAGGACTGGGGTAGTTGGGGGTAAGGACTGGGGTAGTTGGGGCTTAGGGCTGGGGTGTTTGGGGGTAAGGACTGGGGTAGTTGGGGCTTAGGGCTGGGGTGTTTGGGGGTAAGGACTGGGGTAGTTGGGGCTTAGGGCTGGGATGTTTGAGGGTAAGGACTGGGGTAGTTGGGGCTTAGGGCTGGGGTGTTTGGGGGTAAGGACTGGGGTAGTTGGGGGTAAGGACTGGGGTAGTTGGGGCTTAGGGCTGGGGTGTTTGGGGGTAAGGACTGGGGTAGTTGGGGCTTAGGGCTGGGATGTTTGGGGGTAAGGACTGGGGTAGTTGGGGGTAAGGACTGGGGTAGTTGGGGCTTAGGGCTGGGGTGTTTGGGGGTAAGGACTGGGGTAGTTGGGGCTTAGTGCTGGGGTGTTTGGGGGTAAGGACTGGGGTAGTTGGGGCTTAGGGCTGGGGTGTTTGGGGTAAGGACTGGGGTAGTTGGGGCTTTGGGCTGGGGTGTTTGGGGGTAAGGACTGGGGTAGTTGGGGCTTAGGGCTGGGGTGTTTGGGGGTAAGGACTGGGGTAGTTGGGGCTTAGGGCTGGGATGTTTGAGGGTAAGGACTGGGGTAGTTGGGGGTAAGGACTGGGGTAGTTGGGGCTTAGGGCTGGGGTGTTTGGGGGTAAGGACTGGGGTAGTTGGGGCTTAGGGCTGGGATGTTTGGGGGTAAGGACTGGGGTAGTTGGGGGTAAGGACTGGGGTAGTTGGGGCTTAGGGCTGGGGTGTTTGGGGGTAAGGACTGGGGTAGTTGGGGCTTAGGGCTGGGATGTTTGAGGGTAAGGACTGGGGTAGTTGGGGCTTAGGGCTGGGGTGTTTGGGGGTAAGGACTGGGGTAGTTGGGGGTAAGGACTGGGGTAGTTGGGGCTTAGGGCTGGGGTGTTTGGGGGTAAGGACTGGGGTAGTTGGGGCTTAGGGCTGGGATGTTTGGGGGTAAGGACTGGGGTAGTTGGGGGTAAGGACTGGGGTAGTTGGGGCTTAGGGCTGGGGTGTTTGGGGGTAAGGACTGGGGTAGTTGGGGCTTAGTGCTGGGGTGTTTGGGGGTAAGGACTGGGGTAGTTGGGGCTTAGGGCTGGGGTGTTTGGGGGTAAGGACTGGGGTAGTTGGGGCTTTGGGCTGGGGTGTTTGGGGGTAAGGACTGGGGTAGTTGGGGCTTAGGGCTGGGGTGTTTGGGGGTAAGGACTGGGGTAGTTGGGGCTTAGGGCTGGGATGTTTGAGGGTAAGGACTGGGGTAGTTGGGGGTAAGGACTGGGGTAGTTGGGGCTTAGTGCTGGGGTGTTTGGGGGTAAGGACTGGGGTAGTTGGGGCTTAGGGCTGGGGTGTTTGGGGGTAAGGACTGGGATAGTTGGGGCTTAGGGCTGGGATGTTTGGGGGTAAGGACTGGGGTAGTTGGGGGTAAGGACTGGGGTGGTTGGGGCTTAGGGCTGGGGTGTTTGGGGGTAAGGACTGGGGTGGTTGGGGCTTAGGGCTGGGGTGTTTGGGGGTAAGGACTGGGGTAGTTGGGGCTTAGGGCTGGGGTGTTTGGGGGTAAGGACTGGGGTAGTTGGGGCTTAGGGCTGGGATGTTTGGGGGTAAGGACTGGGGTAGTTGGGGGTAAGGACTGGGGTAGTTGGGGCTTAGGGCTGGGGTGTTTGGGGGTAAGGACTGGGGTAGTTGGGGCTTAGTGCTGGGGTGTTTGGGGGTAAGGACTGGGGTAGTTGGGGCTTAGGGCTGGGGTGTTTGGGGGTAAGGACTGGGGTAGTTGGGGCTTAGGGCTGGGGTGTTTGGGGGTAAGGACTGGGGTAGTTGGGGCTTAGTGCTGGGGTGTTTGGGGGTAAGGACTGGGGTAGTTGGGGCTTAGGGCTGGGGTGTTTGGGGGTAAGGACTGGGGTAGTTGGGGCTTAGGGCTGGGGTGTTTGGGGGTAAGGACTGGGGTAGTTGGGGCTTAGGGCTGGGGTGTTTGGGGGTTAGCACTGGGACAGGGAACTGTTGTTGTGAGATCTGGAGCCTGATGTGCATCGTGTCTAAGTTCCCACATGCCAAGGCTTGTCTGCTGTAGCTGCCAACTTTGCCGTCCTGTGCCTGCATGTGTTCCAGCGAGCGCGTCTGTGTGTGTGTGTGTGTGTCTGTGTGTGTGTGTGTGTGTGTGTGTGTCTGTGTGTGTGTGTCTGTGTGTGTGTGTCTGTGTGTGTGTGTGTGTGTGTCATGCTGGCGCTGTGACGAGGTTGTCACAGTTCAACCAACACCAGTTGTTTATTTCTCACTTTAGACACATCTCCCTTCTTTCTCCTCACTATAAACATCTCCCTCTCTCTTCTCCACTCACTCTACACCTTGTTGTTATTCGTGTGTTCGTGATACCCACCAGGTCATTAAAGCTCTTCGTGTGTCACTGGCCCTGCTCACTGGAGATGTCCATCATCTCCTGCTTTTAATGTGTTTTAGCAGGTTCTAGAAGGTTCTAGCAGGTGTTAATTGGTTTTTGGTGGGTTTTGTTGGGTTTTCCACTCAGAACTTGCAAAGGGGTAATGTCTAAAAAATTATGCTTGAGTAGTGACTCTGTAGCTGTGTCTGGTCATTTTCTTTGCCACGTTGACATTATGCTCAGATGAATCAGAGAAAGCCGCAGGGACTCCACCCTGCCACTAGGTGGAAACCTCCTAAGAAGTTTTTTTATTCCCACAGAGAATTAATTCAGATTCTATATAGGCCTCTGTTTTTAGCAGCGGTCAAACACTTCTAACACCATATGACAACAAGCTTGCCATACACATGGAGTTCATCACCACCAGTTTACTCACAAGAACGCTTCACGAGAGATGTCAAGGAATGCTTCGTGTGAGCACAATGTTAAGCCCAACAAACCCAGGCTGACGTCCTTTAGGGGGTCTCACCTGTCCACGCGTCCCCTCTCACGAGGCTCGGGGTGCAGGCCAGCTTCCCAACAACCCTCCATCGTTCGTTGCGTTTCAGCGTCTAAATCGTGCTTTTTTTTTTTATTGGTGCTGCTAAAGAGTAAATGAAATCGTGTTCATTTTATTTCTAATGTTAGTTTTAGTTTAGCACTTTAATGCGTTAGTTCTGGCAGTATTACATTTAGTATAAGCTTGTTTTCTGTGTGCTGGTTATATATTGGTTACTGTATGAAAATATTCTATTCAATACTATTATTTGTACATTATGTAAAAAAAATTTAACCTGACTATTGCCTGATCTCAGGTTTCAGGGTTATGACACTTTTTCGTATGTAGCTGCTGCTTTTATTGACTCGTGTTTATAATGCTACGTACACATTACCAAGCCGAAGTGACTCAAATCCGACTTTTTTGCCTTAATGTGACTGCGGCCGCGTGGACACAGAAATTGGATCTTTTTCAGAATTGAGTCATTTTCGCGTGTGGTTTTAGATGAGAAAGGTCAGGATTCCTGTGGCTTTTGGCATGTGTACGTGTGCTAAGCAATGGCGCCGTCAACACAGTGCAGGAGCGATGCAGCAGCACACCAGCAGGCCTCCTCCAAAGCAAATGATGTTTTGGGTTTTTTTTTTGGTAATTGGTGACGTGCAAACGTGTCTCAGTGCGGGCACGCTCGCCGTTAGGGGGACAGACGCGCTCACATTACGGGCAGATACAGTTATTACCGTCACGATGGACAAATCCGACCTGAGCACAAAAAAAAGAACAACGTGGCCTCTAATGTGAAAGTAGCATAAATCTTATTTGTTTTGTCTTTTATATTGTTGAAAGGGAGAATGGAATTATGTAAATAGGATACACACACACACACACACACACACTCTTCTTCTTATTAATAATAATAATAATAATAATAATAATAATATCATCATTACATTTGCTAGGATTTTATTTAAATATAACAAGTGAATTCTCTAGGATTGTATATAATTCTTTCATTGGCTGGTCAATAATGGATGTGTGTGTGTGCAGATCAGTAGCGAGGCAGCTCTGAAACGCTGCATCAGGGGAGCCGCGGCACGTTCGGGTGAGACGGATGTGTGTAGATTGAGTAGGAGGGCTCTGTTCTCTCCTCGGCCAGCTTGTTCGGTTGGGATTAAAACCTTTAATCTGAGTCCTTTAACACCATTTACAGATTACAGATTCAGACAGTGAGCTGATTTGGCACTGACATTACAATTTTTGGCTGAACCCTGGTTGCACAGAACATCCATCATTTAGATAACCACACTGGTGCAAACACACACTTTCTCAGTGTGCGTCTTTGATGTGTCTATTTGCCGTTACCTGTTAAGTAAACCCCTGCTGGTGTGGGGATGCCTTTTATCTGCTCAGTTCTGGTGGTCCCCACACTACATGTGGCACCGTGGCCCCACCGCAAGGGTGGGGTTGGTATGGTGGGGTGGCTGGTGTGCGCGCATGAGAGAAAGAGAGGTCTACCTTCCACCATCTGTCATAACATAAACTCTGGTGCAAATTATGGATGTGATGCATTTCTGCATATTACAGGTTAAATTCTTTTGATTAGGGATGTGGTTTACCAGGGATTGTATTTTTGTCCATCAGCATTACACTTGATGGGTGATATGAGTTCTTTGTAAGTCTCAGATGTCTGTATGTGTTAAAGGATTTGAAAAACTTTCGTGGTTGAGCCGAGAATATGATTACCTGTAATCCAGATGCAGCTGCCACATTATCTTCTTCTTTAAGAGATCAGCAATAGCCAGCTTTGTTTAGAGGCTATTTAAAGGCGTGGTTCCCACACAAACGCAGAAAGTGAAGTCTCCAGACTTCCCATCTGTGAGCTCAGCTTGCCGCCTAAGACTGGAAGTGAGTTCTGTATGGTAGATCTGAAACTTAAATGTAATTCTTTAATATACCACCCCAGCAGTTGCAGCTCAGCGACAGCAGATGGCTGAACCCTGGTTGCAGGCTAGTTGTCAGCCAGGCTCACACCGATCCATAGGTTTCCTCGTTCTGGCTATCAATTATACATGAAGCTGTCCAACATCACTACAATACTGTGAGGCTTTCATTGGTAGGGTAGCCCTGAAGAAGTAGCGCGTACACAGACTATGATGTTTTACTAATAATGTCATACTCTACTTTTCAGAACATTGAGAAGGTTGCTGTAGGTCAGTCCCCGTCGTCAAAATGATTTTCATTGGTCAGATTTCCTGTCATTTTGCTAATAGACATACATTACAGAACACATCAGAATATTAACAGAAGGGGATCATAAGCACATATACAGCAGTGCGTCCCTGCAGTCAAACTAATGAGCAGTTTGGATTAGTATCACTCTCAGTAACCAAGAATATGTAAAGTACCCATATGAAGAGGTTGATTTCTTTTTATTTACGTAATATGTTTATCTTATTTTTCTATCACTTGCTCACCAGTGGTATATAATGTAAACAGTATTATTTGGGGTGGGGGGACAGTGTAGACTATTGATAATATAACTGCATATTAGCTATATTTTGGGAGCACAGAATTTAATAAACATGCTTTTGCTACTAACCAAAGCTTAGTCATAAACCTCTTCCTGCCAGACTATGTGTGTGTGTTATCCCTCTCTTTCCCCTCATTCATTCTAACATGACTAACACAGCCTGAAAGCCTTCGAGGACCAGCTAGCATGGCCTCTGTTAGGAAACGCTAGCCTGTCCTTTATTCTTTTAGTTGGTTATTAGCAAAATTAGCATGTTAGCACGACTTCAGCAGAGCCTCTGGAGGTTTCGGAGTCAGGAACTGGTGCGGAGTCGGACAGAGAACTCAGGGCCACAGCAAAAACATTAGGTGCAGAAAGACTCAGTACTTTAGTTACTCTGTGTGTGTGTGTGTGAGTGTGTGTGAGAGAGAGAGAGAGAGAGAGAGAGAGAGAGAGAGAGTTACTGGATGGGTAGGTGGGTGAAGAGGAAGGCCAATTAGTGTTTAATTTACTGGTGTCTAAAGCCTGATGCATATGCATGGGTGTTTGTCTGCAGAGCATGTGCGTGTTTGTGTGTGTGTGTGTGTGTGTGTGTGTGATGCATATTTATGTGGCCAGTGGTGTGGGTTTGTTTGTTTTTGTATCTTATTTGCTACGCTGGAAGTCAAGTCAAGTCGAGTATGCATACAAGTGTGTGTATATGTGTGTGTGTGTGTGTGTGTGTGTGTGTGTGTGTGTGTGTGTGTGTGTGTGTGTGTGTGTGTGTGTGTGTGTGCGCCCATGCAAGTTTGTGTGTGTGTGTGCCCATGCAAGTTGGGTGTGTGCTTATGTGTGTTTGTGTGTGTATTCATGTGAGTTTGTATGTATATGTTCATGTGTGTTTGTGTGTGTGTTCATATGAGTTTGTATGTATGTGCTCATGTGTGTTTGTGTGTGTGTGCTCATGCATGTTTGTGTGTGTGTGCTCATGCATGTTTGTTTGTGTATGTGTGTGTGTGTGTGTGTGTGTGTGCCCATGCAAGTTTGGTTGTGTGTGGTTATGTGTTTTTGTATGTGTGTGGTTGTGTGTGTTTGTATGTGTATACTCATGCATTTGTGTGTGTGTGTGTGTGTGTGTGTGTGTGTGTGTGTGTGTGTGTGCGCACGCGCTCATGCATGTTCGTGTGTGTGTGGTTATGTATGTCTATATGTGTGTGCTCATGCGCACTCATGCGTGTTTGTGTTTATATGCAAGCAAGCCTGTGTGTGTGTGTGTGATTTAGCTGTGGTCTGTAATCAGGAGCTGCAGGATACCACAGCTGAGTTTCACCTTCAAAAGCCTCTACTTGTGTTCACTGTGTGAGAGCAGTGATCAGCCTCCGTCACCAGTAGACATCCGCCTTCCAGTGTGTTTTCTGCGAGCATATCTGTCACTTTGCATGAGTGTCAAAGATCTCGAACACACCCACCCACACTCACCCACACACACTTACTGGGCCTATCAGACTGATCAAAGATCTTTTTCAGTGTTTCTCATCAGTATTCAGGAAAATATTAGTGCCACCCAGATGAATAGAGCAAGCTCATATACTCATTCTCTCTTTCCCTGACACACACACACAGAGCCACACACACACACACACACACACACACACATACATCCAATTTTACGATGTTGATTTACGATTTGATTCATTGTCAGATCATTGCAGCTGCTTGCACTATGCACGCACACACATACAACGCCCCAGAATGCCCTGTATTTAGGTCAGGTGTGTGTGTGTGTGTGTGTGTGTGTATATGAAGGAGTTGCTACATGTAATGAAGGGTGAGTGTGAGTGATGTGTGAGCTGCATGTTTGTCTGGCTTATATTACGCTATGTTAGAGGATGATTGTGTGTGTGTGTGTGTGTGTGTGTGTGTGTGTGTGGTAGTGGGTGCAGGTGATCGTGATGCAGATCGCATACAACATCCCCGTAATGATCCCACCGTCTTGGGGGAGACAGAGTGAGACAGTGAGAGACAGAGCGAGACAGAGAACAGAGCGAGGCAGGGAGAGAGTGAGAGGTGGAGGAGAGACACTACAGCCATTCTTCTTCAACACTCTCCTGCTGTGTGCTGTGGGTCGTGTCCCTGAGCGGCTGTAGTAGCTCCCTGCCACTCAGTAGGAGCCTGTGCCCAGGTTGAAGGTTAGAGGCCAAGCTGGAAAACTGCAAGCTGTGATTGGGCCCATGACACAGTGGGTGTGGCAGAAGAGTGCCAGATAGTGGCCAGTACAAGAAAGACAGACATCTTTTGCATGGTAACGGGCATAGGGTGTGTGTGTGTGTGTGTGTGTGTGTGTGTGTGTGTGTGTGTGTGTGACATAGATACTGGAAGGTTTGTGCATTGCCTGATGTTTTATTCATGTACAGTAAAGAAGCTCCAGGGATTGAGGTTTAAAAGGAGTGAATAGCATCAGGTTACTGTCAAAGCTCTCTCACTCCTCTCTCTCTCTCTCTCTCTCTCACTCTCTCACTCTCACTCTCTCTCTCTCTCTCTCTCTCTCACATGCACACACACACAAACACACACAAAGGCTTAGGCAGTTCTGTACATGTTCTCACATATTTTTCACATGTAATTTCATGCTTGCAGGCTTTGTTGCCTCTGTCTGAATCTCAGGCAGAATTGAGGTCTGATATGTATCGGCAATAGTTTATGCCTCAGAGCAAATACTGATACCTAGACCCTGACTAACATTATTCCTTAGATGAATAACTTATGCCTTATGCAAATGGGCAGGTATTGAAGCAGTCCACAGCTTATAGAGGAGGTAACAGAACAGCCAGTATTGGTGTCAGTACTCAGCGAGGGCAAAAACTTGAGGTTCAGTATTCAGCGTTGGTACACGCTGTAAAGAAATGATATCTGCCTCAGATTGAAGGGTAGCCAGAAAATGACCTCCTCTGGCCTCTCACTCTCTCTCTAGTCTTCCTGTATCCGTCTGCCCCTGCTCTCCTCTCTCTCTCTCTCTCTCTCTCTCTCTCTCTCTCTCTCTCTCTCTCTTTTTCTCTCTATCTCTCTCTCTCAGCCTCTCTTCTTCTCTTTCCAGGCAGTTATTCAGCGTCTGGTCCAGGCCGGGGCGTCTCCCGGACGGGTGACCTCGGCCTCCTCCTTCACGGAGCTGATTTGTAGGAGCTGAGCTGCCTGTATTTCACCCCCCGTCCCAGGGAGGCCCCTCTCCGTCTCCTGCTGGCTGACGCCTGTTCTGCTGCAGCGTTGCGGCGCTGAGGCATAACAGCTGGCACCTGGGTCTGCTGCGCCACCCTGCAGGTGGCAGCTGGGACCAAATCAGGCAGCGTCTGGGCACACTGACCAGCAGAAATGACCACGGCTACTATATTTAATAGGGATTTTAAGACCTGCTCCTCCCACTCTCTCCTTTTGTCTTCCCACTCACTCTCATACAGAAACACACACGCGCGCACCCACCCACACACACACACACACACACACACACACACTCACATTTTGTGTTGGTGGAAGCGATGCCTGTTCTGATGTAGTGCTTTCTGAATGCCACTGCCTTGCCAAACACCCTGTCCATTTGCAATAGAGAAACAGAGACATGGAATTCTATATCACCAGACACACACGCACACACACACACACACACACACACAGTCACAATTGGGAGGAAAGAGAGTACATTGCGACACAAAGAATGGGGAGTAAGCATTTTCTTCACTGGAAGTCCCGCTCATGTGCAAGGCTCGCTGCAGAGGGAACATTCTCTCCCAGCCTGAACTGCAGCTGAACTTTTTGCCTCAAATGTTCTAGTTGCTGCTCTTAACGCAGCCAGAGGAAAAGTGTTAAGAGGGTTTACTCCACTGGAGTGGAGGTGGGTCACACGCAGCAGGACACGCCTCTCACACAGCAGAGTGTGTCTGGTACACGACCGAGCCTGTGCCGTAAACGGTGGAGTGTGAGTCGTACACAGGAGAGAGTGGCTCATACGCAGTGGAGGGTGAGTTGTACATTGTGGAGTGGGTCGTACAGAGCGTAGCGTGAGTCGCACACGGCGATATGAGACGTACGCAGCGGAGTGTGAGTCGTACGCAGCTGTGTGAGTCATAAACAGTGGAGTGTGAGGCGTACGCAGAAGAGTGTGAGTCCCACGTAGCGGAGTGTTGAGTCGGAGTGGTTCACTCAGTCCAGGCCCTTCTGTGTTTGCAGTAATGCTATACTAGTACTTGATGCAGGGCACTGTAGTCATGGTAACAGAGAAGAAGAGTGAAGCGAAACCAGTCACATGTCTGCTGAAGAGGGAAGTCTGTCCCATGTGGTCCCATGCAGAGAGAGCGATGAGAGTGTGAGTGATGAATGCATGTTACATACCCATGGCCACACACACACACACACACACACACACACACACACACACACACACACACACACACACACTCTCACACACACACACACACACACACACACACACACACACACACACACACACTCTCACACACACACACACACACTCTCACACACACACACACTCTCACACACACACACACACACACACTCTCACACACACACACACACACACACTCTCACACACACACACACACACACACACACACACACACACTCTCACACACACACACACACACACACTCTCACACACACACACACTCTCACACACACACACACACACACACACACACACACACACACACACACACACACACACACACACATATTCACCCACACTCATCCAAAAGCCACTTGGTCTAGTGCTTGGGGGAGGGATTATCACTGGATCTGCCCATGTCCCCAGTCAGCGGTCCTAACTCTTATAACTTGTACCTCTTCCCTGTGTCGTTATCAGCGCACCCTGAACTGTGCGCTAAATCACGCGCGCTTTATTCAAGGCCGCATTCCTGTCCGGCGCCTCTCTGCCCAGACGGGCTGTTGTTTACCCAGATGTTGATTTATGCGCGGGTGATGGTGCACAGCACGAGGTTGTTCTCAGCACGCAGGCATGCTGGTGCTTAGTCTGTGCTGGTGCTTAGTACGGATGTCGGGTGGTAAATAGTGGATACTTGGTGGGGCTTAGTGTGTGCATGTGCTGAGCTTAGTGTGTGGCG
>NC_137497.1:40222005-40227005 GCF_041902795.1 Electrophorus electricus | reverse complement strand
ATGAGCTCAAATATTCCAGAATTCCCACCGCTCCACCACCTTCCTATTCACACCCTGTTTTGCACCTTGGAGGTTTGGGAGAGCAGTTTTCTAAAGAGTTTATTAGGGGTCAACCACGCATCCACCCAAAAATGGATGCGTTTGGCCTATAGATAACTCCGCTCAGCCAGCGTATTAGCGTACACATTAAAGAGTGGCGCGGCTCTCTGGGGGCAGAGAGCCAGCGACCTGCGCCACATTAACGGGAGACTGCGAGAAGCGCGCTGGTGAACAAGCCTTTGATAAATTCAGTGGCGAGGGCTATGGCCTCCGGGTCCAAGTTAAGTATGATTCATCGATGGGCTTGGTACTTGGGGGTGGGGAGCTGCGATCAGAGTGGGTGTGGGTTGATATGGGAGGGTGGGGCTTGATTAGACAGAAGTAGGCTTGGGGGGAGGTGGGGGAGGGGGGTGGATTCTCCAGTGGGTCAGCAGTTTATTGTGTGTGAGATTCAATCTGGTATATGAGAGTCTGATTTTATTAGAGTTTAAAAATTGCCCTGCCATGTGGCCACAGTGCAAAACCAGATGACTGATGTTTCTCCATAAGCCTGAGGCTGGCTGGAGTATGGCAGAATAAATGTGTGTGTGCGTGTGTGTGTGTGTGTGTGTGTGTGTGTGTGTGTGTGTGTGTACATGCACAGACACACACACACATATATTCAGCAAAGTTTTCAAAAGTTTAGGGCTTTTCAAAATGTGTTTAAATAAATGAGTGCTTTTCTGCAAATAAATCTTTCTTCTTGCTGTTGGTTTGCAAAAACATCTCATGTGAAAGATTAACTCTGTTTATTTCAAGGAACACAATATCATGCATGCGAATATGTGACACCAACGCTATTACGATTAGACTATACGTTCATTCAAAAAATCTCCTCCAACTGCTCACAGCTGCACACACTTCCTCAAGCCAGTCAGTCGGCACACACGGGCTCGTTGGGACAGTAAAGATGATAAGGCCATTATTTAGGACCAAAACCCACGCCACAGAGCGCTGGAAAATACCCCAGAAGAAAATTGTAAATGGCTGTATTATGTTAGCAAAACTTTTGGAATTCTTGTTGTGCACACACATATACACACACACACACACACACACACACACACATACACTTCCTGCTCATCTTATAGCTTCTGGTCTCTGAAGAGATCTCTCTGCCATGTGGCACAATTCACACAGCGTTGAATTTGCCGGTGAACCCAAGCATTGTTCCAGCGTGAGGTTACTTTCTTTATCCGCAAATACCGCATCTGCACTGCAGTTATTAAATAAAGAATTACGAGGCATTTTCTTCCTGATGGAGGCAGAGGGGCATCGCAGGTCTCTGCTCAAATGAATAAAGTGCTGAGATCATTTATTTATTAATGTATTCATTCTGTCATTTATGTGGTATAACTCAGCCTTGGTTTGTGTTCTCGGGAATCACACGGACCCACACTCTTAAAATGCAGCTATTAAGCAAGTCTTATATATGTAAATGTATAAGTAGAGTGCATCAGTGAGTGTGTCTGGCCCGTCGGGGTGGAGAGGGTGGGGTTACTGAGAACTCTTATGACCCAATCGCCCATGAGGCAGATCTTCACTCGTCACTTGTGACGAAGTACAAGTGAAAACTGACGACACCAAGTATTCTCTGTTGTGAAAAACCTTCTTTCGGAGGTCGTCACGCTGACATTCTCTCCAAACAAGAGATGCCTTTTAAGACAACGCGCTCTGCAAAGATGTCACGGCACTCTCGGTGGCCCTGGTGCATGGCTCCAGTCAGACCATACTGACTCTGAATACTGTCTCTTCAGGGAGTGAGACAGGAGACGAATGGGGTCCTTCCGGACCGTTGTCGGGATGGGGATGTTCCCCAGGTGGGTGACTCCACCCTCGCTCTTTCCATTCGCTGTTCTCTCATTTGTTAAGGAGTAAGAACGTCAGTGGCGGTTTGTCCGTATAGGGTTTGAGGGTGCAGGCCCCCCCCAACCCAGCATGCCATCTCTGCACGGTTCCAGAGCCTCCTCTATTATCCCAATTCTCGGCTCTTTTGAATAATGCAGGTTAGTCTGTAGAAGTTTGGGCATTATTCATGATTCCACAGCCAGTGGCTTTGTTGCGATTAGTCGCTACGTCAGAAGTGCTCAGCGCTTGGAAATCCACTGGAGGCTGCTTTTTGGCCCTCCTCCATGCTGTAATCCTCCACCCCTTGTGGACACTCCATGTCTTTGCTTGGCATGAAAAAGTAAACCCAGCCATACCAGTACGGCTCGGGTCCTCTGGGATCTTCTCCGGGACTTTGGTCCAACACGCTAGCAGCAGCCACACTCATCGCATAGGCACAGGAAATGCAGTGGGAGGCTGCCACGCTTGGATTGGTCATTTCTCGTTTACAGGTGACCCTCCGCGGCACTTGCTGGCTATCGTCGGCATGCTCATATCTCCCGGTCTCTCCGAGAGACGGGCTTTTTCTCCTCTGCTGCCTGGGAGTTTCAGTGCTCTCTCAGTGCCACCGTAGCAAATCTCCACCGGACGGGCTGAACAGAACCCGAGAGGGACGCGGGTTTAACGCTAAGACGGACGGGACTCCAGTCCAAGGTGGCAGGAATCCCGCATGGTTTGGTGAATTCCCTGCTCCAACACTCCCACTCTGAGCCATCGGTTAACTGCCAGGTCCAGTGTGTGTTTAAGCATTTTTTTTTTTTTTTATAATAGTGGATTATATCAGAGTATCACACGAGGTGACTGAACCACGTGTCCACCCGGAGGTCGGGGAGCATGAGTTGGCCCGTCTTTGCAGACACCGATCGTTCCTACTCCTACCGAGCCTGTAGCTTCCCCACCCTGACACCACGGTGCCGGGCATGTCTGCAGGCCTTGGCCGGCTCTGTCTGCTCTCTGTTGCTTTTGCCGGTGGAGATCTGCTCATTAGCCTAAGGCAGGTTGGCAGGTTGGCCGTTGGTCTTGGGTAGTGGCAGCTGCACAGAAGGGTCAGAAGGGCCTGAGTGGACAGATCACGTCCGTGGAGATCAGGGCACACCAACCCAACAAGCATCAACCAGCCCAAAAGTTAGTCCAGACTGCCTTATCCAAAGTTGGATTGTTGGAAAGCCTATAGAAGGTTTTCCGCTGGTTCGTTTGGCATGCGCATTCTTTTTTGGGAACATTCCTAAGCCGACTGGCATGCATGAGGATGTTGGTGTTGGAGAATGGTGCCTCATTAGCATTGAGTGAACTGGCATGGAGTCATTAGTGCCAACCAGGAACAATGGCCTGATTGTCCAAATCACAATTGCATTTTTTCTCTGAGTCATTCAGCTCCTCGTGCACCACAGCGATCACTCACCCTGTAGGAACTTCTAGCCGCTCATTGGAGGGAAATCTTTTACTGTTCTCAGCGATGCCAGCATGGCTCTTCTCGGGGCTGCGTGGGGCCGTGCCCCCGATGGAGATGATATAATGGCGCCTCCAGGTGCCAGCGTGTGTTTTTCATGCGACGTTTAGGGTGGGACAGGTCACGCCCACAAGACCTTCTGCTGGTGAGACTGATGTGTGCTTCCTAATGATCAGCCTGGGAGCTCTTTCTCTCCTCCGTCTCCTTCCATCTCCCCTCTCTCGTTCTCTCTGTCTCTCACCTCCTCTGTCCTCCTGCCCCCTCTCTGCCTCTCTGTATCGCACTATCACTCTCTCATTCGATCTCACGCAGTAACTCTCTCATTCTCTCTCGCACTATCACACTCATTCTCTCACGCACACTTTGTCTTTCTCTTGCACTCTCTCTCTCTCTCTTGCATTCTCTCTCTCTCACTCTCTCTCTCTCTCTCTCTCTCTCTCTCTCTCACTCTCTCTCTCTCTCGCACACACCCATTTCACATTCTCTTTTCGACTGTCTGCGTTACCTGACGACATTATCCTGACGTGCGTCCACGGGACTGGAATATTCCAGCCCAACTTATTTTAAACATGCAGGCTGAACCCGGCTGTCCGTCTGTTTAACGGGAACCTGGAAGATAAGCCCAGCTGTGCTGCGGCTTTGTCTGCCAAAGCAGAAGACCGAGCACGATTGATTGCGGAACCCTATCTCCTACCAGATCAGCGCTATGCTGGCTAAGACCACTTCCTTCTGCATGCCTGCAATGCCATGTTACCTTCCAGCTCGTCTCTGAATGCTGGAAACATACATAGAGGACTGACAAATCCAGCTCCTCCCTGGCCTTTCCTCATTTGTTTTTACCCCTCTGAACTTGGCTAATCTCATTTTGCGTAGCATTCCCGCGTCCCGCTGATTGGATGGTTTCGCCATGTTTTGGCCGTGCTATGTGTGGGTGAATCCATGCACCCTCGGGCTCGCTTCCACAGCTAGTCCCGCCAGGGTCGCTTTGAGCTGGAAATCCAAGCAGCTGCACAGTTTCCGCAAACTGTCCAAACAGGCACCTTCTGTGACTTGTTTGTCTTTGTGTGGGTGGAGAAAACACAGCCATGGCTCACCACGCACAGACAACGAACGGTCCCTTAAGGATTCTCCTGAGGCAGCAAGATGCTCTGGCTTGTGCAAGCGAGTGGCCAACCGTTCGCTTTCTGTGTGTGTGTGTGTGTGTGTGTGTGTGTGTGTGTACATGCGTGAGTATGTAAATGTGTGTGTGTGTGTGTGCATCTGTGTTTGTGTGTGTGTGTGTGTGTGTGTGTGTGTGTGTGTGTGTACATGCGTGAGTATGTAAATGTGTGTGTGTGTGTGTGTGTGTGCATCTGTGTTTGTGTGTGTGTGTGTGTGTGTGTGTGTGTGTGTGTGTGTGTGTGTGTGTGAGCTGATACTAAATTTCCTCTGAGGTCCCTGATGACACAGCAGTTTGTTCATGTGACTGTTCACTGTGCAGAGAGAGGTGATTTATTACCTATGATCCTCCACACCAGTGGTAAATTGAAGTAATGCCCTGCTTGTGCAACAAAGCACAGAGACACCTTTACACAAAACACTACAA